>NC_056745.1:92198013-92530513 GCF_019279795.1 Protopterus annectens | reverse complement strand
CAAGTCATAATCCTTTGTTGTGGCTGTTGCCATGAAAATAATCGGCGTCACAAGCTCTGCATTATGACTTTGGATGAGAAAGCGACAACATGACAATGTGAGCCATCCTGAACAAATAATTAATTTTAATGCATACAACCTAGTTATCAAAAATACTAAAGAAGAGTTTACCCTCCTGAATTAAAATATTAGCTGAGCTGTGCCTGACTGTCATGTATCAAAGTTGTTGTATTACGTTCCCTTCTCTGAAATTTGGTGAGAAATTTAAGGGAAATGTTGATGAGTCAAAAAACATCGTAAGTATTGTTAAACAAAGAAAAAAACTAGCCTTCAAAAGTATAAAGAGATTTAAAAAAACAAAATTGATTAGTTTGATATGGGAGCAGTATCTTCTGTCTGTAAGGCTCAGTAAAATTAAAGAAAAAAAAAATAATAATAATAATATGGCAATGATATCTGTGCAGTGTGGTGGCTAAACAGTAAAGGAGGCATTTCTTTTCAGTGAAAGATAGTCCTCGACCAAAGACAGTGGTCAAAACTGGACTAGCCATAAGCTGTTAAAATGTGTGAGATCCTGCATATTAAAAGTTTTTAATATGTGTATGCATGACTATACATTTGTTTTATATATATTTTTCATAATAGAGCCATAACCCATTTGACTGTTGGGGTTGGCATAACTAACTGTTGAGAAAGACCTACAAAGGCAGTACTTGGAAAGATAAAAACGGGTCTATATTATAACATCGAAGTTCGTAAACATCGAATGTTATAATATCGAACCCTAAACACTGAAATACGAAAACATCGAACAGTCAGAATAGCTAATTTTTTACCAGGGAAAAAATTTGCTATTCCGAGAAACATACGCACAACACAAATGCACACATACACTTAAAATCCTACACCTAAACCTAAACTAAACTTTACATACACTACTAGCTATCCACTTACCTTAACACAACCCTAACCCTAAGGTCCGTCAGTATCGCACACTCACCTCACCCGCACCCTAACCCTGACTCACCTAACCCACCCCCTAACCCTAACCTACACAGAACCGCACACTTACCTGACCCGCACCCTAACTCTAACTCACCTAACCTGCCCCCTAACCCTAACCTACACAAAATCACACACTTACGTGACCCGCACCCTAACCCTAACGTCCACACAACTGCACACTTACCTGACCCGCTCCCTAACCCTAACTCACCTAATCCACCCCGTAACCCTCACACAATCGCACACTTACCTGAACCCGACCCGTAACGTTCCAATATATCGAATGCTGAAAACAGCCAAGCCACGGCAACGGCCCACCGAATTCTTTCCCTGGGAAAGAATTCGGTATCCTGCACCTTCACTGTTTTCGGAGTTCAGCATTACTGGTTCAATATTATAACATTCGAACTTTATAAAATTTGATGTTATAATATAGACCCAATAAAGACAGGGAAGAAGATAAGAGGTATATTGGACTGGCAGTTCTACCATAAAATGTATCACTTGTGATATCTGACTGTCAGTAACACACTCTGATAACACACCTTTTCTGGATAACATTCTTGTATTGTTTCATGCTCTCATAATCCCGGAAGTGTTAATATGGAGTCTTTCCACAAGTGGCCGTTTACTGTCATGGAAGTTCATATTGTGGAAGGCATTTGCAGTTGGACATGCATTTTGTGAAATGCAAACAGCAAATGCAATCCTGAATTAGGCTGAAGCAGTTCATAAACATATATATATATATATATATATATATATATATATATATATATATATATATATATATATATATGGGTCACCTTCAGATGCCCGACAACGCGTTTCGTCGACACGGAATCCGACGGGATGAAAACACCGACAACGCAGATGACCGACAAGGTGAGAACCCGACGGACTCGGTAAGTGTGCGATAGAGTGAGGGATTTAGTGTTAGGGAGCGGACAGGTAAGTGTGCGATAATGAGGGACTGTGGGTTTAGGGGTGGGTTAAGTGAGTTAGGGTTTGGGTGCAGGTAGGGTGTGTGTGCGATAGTGAGGGACTGTGGGTTTAGGGGTGGGTTAAGTGAGTTAGGTTAGGCTGCAGGTAGGGTGAGTGTGCGGTAGTGTCGGACCTTGGGGTTAGGGGTGGGTAAGTGAGTTAGGGTTAGGGTGCAGGTAGGGTGAGTGTGCGGTAGTGTCGGACCTTGGGGTTAGGGGTGGGTAAGTGAGTTAGGGTTAGGGTGCAGGTAGGGTAAGTGTGCGGTAGTGTCGGACCTTAGGGTTAGGGTTTGGGTTAGGGATAGTGGATATGTTATGTAGTGTACTGTGTTGTTTACGTGTAGTGTGTTGGTGTAATGGTTTTCGGTGCTTTGCGTTGTCGGTATTTTTCGTTGTCGGTCTTTTGGTGTCGGTGATTAGTGTGTCGGCGAAACGCGATTTCGGGCATATGAAGGTGATCCATATATATATATATATATATATATATATATATATATATATATATATAAATAACACATAATCAGAGAGGTCTGATGCAAGAATTATTCTGGTAGCATCCTTGCAGAATACTGCATCTGCCTGGGATAAATATGGGGTTCTATTTGAAAAGGAAAAGAATGTAAGACTGACACCCTTTGACTATCCAGGATCAGTAACTGCAATGCCAGACAGTGTCAGACTACAGTGATACCTTTTTCTTTTTTTTGCTGGTCCAGTTCGAATCTGTGTGCTTGTATTCACAGCAGAAAGACTCAATGGACTTGTTGAATTACTATAATGACAGAGTTACTGTGGAAAAAAGGAAACATAAGATGCCAAAGAACTTAAGAGCTTAAGAAGACAGAAACGTTTCAGTAAGCTCTGAGTTTCAAAACTTTATCTTCACCATGTAAATTCTTTCTGTGATTTATAATTAAAGTTGTTTGTTGTTGCATCCCTCTCTTTAAAACATTTTATACCCTATGCAGAGTATGCCACCAAGACAATGTCTTGTCACTGTGAATGTCTCATATCATGCTTATATAAATGCAAGTGTAAAGAAGTAACAGCTAAGCTGCAATAATTAAGTCGCCGTGGTTATCTGGCTCTTTAGATCAATATAGCATTTTACCTCAGTATTAGCTGCACCATTCCACAACAGACGTTCTTAATAAAGTGATGTTTACTGAAGTTCTATGTTTTCTCATTTTTTGTTTTGCTTACTCTTATGTTTACCAGAAAATGGCTTTGCATCATATTGCTTTAATGAACGAGAGAATGATTCTCTAAATGAATACTACTTTTTGTAATGGACAAACAAATAGTCCCCCTCATCAATGTTGTCAGCAGTGTGTGTGTGTCTGTGTGTGTGTGTCTGTGTGGTGGTAGGGATTTCCCACATGCAAATGTTTGTTTAAGAAAGCTTCTAACAGTAAGCAGTTCCATTCAGTTTATGTCACAGTCTGAGAGAATATAATCGATTCTGGATAATATTTCCAACGCAAATTATGTAATAATAATAAATTTCGGCAATGCATTTTCAGCAAAGTTGTGTTTCTAGATTTAGAATGGATGAAGATAAGTTTAATGGATTATTTTAGATCCCACTTGAGTATTTGAACATTGTGATGCGGAGATCAGTCACTTACTCAAAAATAATTCTGTATATCAAACTGACTTGCTTAGCATTCTTTAAGGGCTGCTTTCATTCCTGATTTGTGCTCTTTAAAACCTAGTAGATTTTCTTTTTCCACCATTAGTTAGGTAAATTGTTGCCTGGAGATGGAGATGTTGTTTATTATGTATATATGAAACAGATGCCTCATGTTGGTACAAATTACTAACTCTGGTGCCTTCTGGACAGAGTCTGCATGTCCTCCCTGTGGTCACGTGGGTTTCCTATGGGTGCTCCAGTTTCTTCCCACATTTCAAAGACATGCAGTAGGTGGATTGGGCACTCTAACTACAATGGCAGGACTAGCCACCTGATGATGTAAACCTTGTCTCGAGATGATTGTCACTGCTGAAGTAACACCCCGACTTCATGTGCAAAATGGGAAAAGGGGTTGAGGATGGATGGATGGATTTATGCCAGAATAGCTGGTCCACTTGTCCTCCCAGTGGCATTTTACTGCATATTTAAGGTGACTGAGCAGTTCAGTGACAGAGTAGAACCTATCACACACCTTTAGATTTTGTTACTGCATCACTTTAAGTCATATATTTTTCTTTCAAAATGTATTGAGGGTAAGCTTTAACAATTTTTGATTTGTTTGTTTAGCCTGCATGAGTTATTCCTAAAAAACATACTGATTATTGTGCCAATGTCTGAATGACCATTCCATCAGTTGAAATGTTTACTTTTCCTTCCACTGATGTTATGATATACATTTTTCCGTAATTCTCAAGATGGTGAATCTGAAATATATTTTTAACTTAGCACTGGTATACTTTTTCACATTTTATTTGATGTTCTTCAAACTTTATTTCATTCCTTGCACGTGGGTAGTGAGGTGGGGAGGTGGATTGAGAGTAAATATTGTGACATTATTATTAAGTGGTGAACCATAAACTCAGATTTTTATAATTGAAATACCTATTAGATTGTTTTCAGAAACACCTTCTTTATGTTTTTTTATTCTTTGTTCATTGATTATAATTGATCATATGTTATGGTTAATTCACTGCAGCACTTTGAATAACATATTTTGAGTATGTCATCAAGAAAATGTATACATTTTGTCTGCACTATCCGAACAGAAATAAACTAAGCTAATTTACATCTCTATAGAGTACAAATAGATCCAAGTTCCCATAAACTTTAATGGAAAACAAGCTGCATGAACTGAAATGATGAAATATAACATACACAGTATAAACAAAAAGAACTACTAAACATTCAAAAAGCTCAACAGGGAAAAAGCAAGATGCTAAAACCAGCAAGCAATCATACTCAATAGGGTGTGTGTTACTGTGTAAATAACACCAGCCCAGAGGTATCCACTGGAAGGGCATTATTTACACAAGGACACACACTGGAGGGCATTATTGTGGTTAGAGAATGGGCTGTCTGCAAAATTGTTGTGTTTTACTTACTTATATTTATTTAACATTTGTTTACCAAGGAAGTCTGACTGGGACAGAACCCATTTTCAGCGGAAGCCCGGATGCTGCAGATGCATGTCTTTGGAATGTGGGAGGACACCAGAGCACCTGGAGAAAACCCATGCAAATGCATGGAGGGCATGCAGACTTCACACAGAAGGCACCCCAGCCAAGAATTGAACTGAAGAACCTCTTGTTGTGAGGTGACAACAGTAACCACTGCACCACTGTGCTGCCCAATGTATATATATCTATATCTATCTATCTATCTATCTATCTATCTATATCTATATATATATATATATATATATATATATATATATATATATATATATATAGATAGATATTTTACTATATTATGCTTTTGATATATTTTTGATGTGAAATAGTTCCTCCGCCTAATGTTTCAAAGTTGCTGTAGTATATGTAAATGGTGTACAAGGAAGCATTTTACATCCAAAATCTATCATTGGTGGTTTCTTGCCAGTCATTGGGGATTGAAGTCACTAAATAATGACATACATTTGACTTTCTGACTTTATTTCCTTCAGAAAATTCATGTTAGCATAAATCCTGTTATTTAACTTACTTTGTGACTTTTTATAAGAACATTTAAAATGTTTTTCTATTTTTGAACCTTTGTCCTTGAGCTAAAAGGTTGAGAGGTACACAAACCTCTTATCTGCTGCTGCCACTGGTCCATCAATCTTGCTGTCTTTCTCTCTTTCTCTCACACACACACACACACACACACACACACACACACACACACACACACACACACACACACACACACACACTTGCACTTCAGAAAATACATGCTAACACAAGTCCTATTATTCAAGCAACTTTGTGATTTTTTTAACAGAAATATGTCCCTGTTTGAGATAATTTTCCCCCTTTATTTTAGGCTTTATCCAGATAACTTGATCTAAGAGGTGAGCGATACATAAACCTCCTCAATGTTGCTGCCAGTGCTCATTCATTCTCACTCTTCACTCTCTCTCCATCTCACTCACACACACCTCGCTTTCATGCATGCAAGCATGCATTCACACCCACAGACAGAAGCACACATACACACACAAACAAAAACATACACACACGCACTTTTTTCTGTTATATTTAGTTTTTACACTACCTAAACAGCAAAAGTGCTGGTTTGCAAGTGCAAAATAACAGCTCACTCAGTCTTGCTTTCACTCACGTTTACGCATACACACACACACACACACACACACACACACACACACACACACACACACACACACACACACACACACACACCTGGATAAGGCTGGAACAGATTTACCTGCTGTGCTCCCTTCTGCCAGTGTATAGGGTAGCAGACTCTCCATAATCAGCTAATTTAAGGCCCTTACAAAGGGTATCCAATTATACTATGTAATATTAATACTAATACAAGTGGCAGTAATTGACCAAGACAGCTAAGCCTTCATGACTGGCCCATACAGTGTTACCAAATAAATATAAGCAATCTCAAAAGCTAAATACTTTCTAAAAGGACCAGCCACAATAAAAGTTTTAAATATATTTAACAATAAATAATAAAAAAAGCATGAAAATACTGAATATATATTTACAGTAAACTACGGAGTTCAAATCACAGGACATATTGAAAATAATACTGATGGACAGACTCATACAAATAAACAAAAACAATATCTGATCTAAGCTTCACTATATTTTCCTGACTGAATCTAACAGAATTACTATTCCCTATTTACTCAATAGAACAAGGCAGATGATATGTTGAATGATCCTTCTTGTTTTCATGCCCAAGTCAGAATATACAATCCTGAGAGATTTGTCTTTGCAATATTTACAATTTCTAATATGGCTGGCAGAATGATCTCATCTGATCACCTGACTCTAGGTTCTCACTCTATTCACCTTTGAAATTTGAGACAAGATGTTAGCATAGATATGATGAGATGCATATCGAAAGTTTTGCTAATGTTTATGGCAGTGCCTGGGGCTTCACCTCTTTTTACTGAGCTAATGAAAAAAGGTTTCTCCCAGACATGCTGTCTCCGGTCCTTTTTAGAGCTGTGAGATAAGCACTTCCATGACCCAACAGGTGATCCAATTAACAGTATTTTCTTAAAGTAAGAAGTAAGCCAGCTGTTTAACCCCTTCTATTCCAGTGTCTTTTGTTAACATATATACATACAGTCTTACATGTATATTCCTTCTTGGTCCAGCAGGACCCACCATTGATGCATTTTTTTAACACTAGCAACTTTGCAAACACATTTTGATATTCATCGTACAAATCAGTTTGATATTCAAATGTCATACAATTCTAATAAATTTGTAACACAAACATCTTGTATAAATCAGTTTGATATTCAAAGGAAATATTATTCTTTACGTAACTCCAGGTGGCTATGCTGGCACTAGCTCATATCATCATACCAGGTACTTTATTTTTGACACTATTATTTCACCTATGGAACTTAAAGTTGCAAACATTAGAGGTCTAATATATTTAAGGACTGAATCGTTTTCTAAAGTCACCTTTGAAACTTTTATTGACCAAGAATTTTATAAGTGAATGTGAAAGATGTTTTATAAGTCCTTGTGATGAGTATGTTTAACAGAACCTAAATGTGCAAGTTAAATTATAAAAATTGGCACAGTTTAGAAATACAAAAATAAGTGCAAATGAACTGAAAATATGTTCCAAAGTATGTCATAAAATGCTTCAGTTAATTTGTTGAATGCTAGAAAATTTTGAAAGGGTACTTGGGAGGTATGGGTAACTTTGAATGTAGAAGTGGACAAAATGCAGCATGTATCTAATCTGGTAATGTTGAATGGCAAGAAGAAGTTTAAAAATACTAGGGAATAACCCAAATCAAGTTTTTTGTGTTGATATGTCAAATATTATATTGATCTGTAACAAAATATGGTGCAGGTATTGAAGAGAAGATGGGTATTTTAGGAAAAATTATAAACTTAATAAAAGATCTGTGGGAATGAAAACCATTTTTGGTTTTAGATTAAAAGGGGGTAGTTAAAATGATGATAACCATGCAGAAGTAAGTCAACAAGGTGAATGATTAATAGATAAGGGTCAGAACTGGAGCGTATAGTGGAAAGTGGGGTTGAGGAAACAGAGAAAACAATGCAAAACTAAGGTTACAACAAAAAGTAAATTTTAATGTAGAAGGAGAAAATATACGGAAAGATGAGAGAAACTGGGTTTTGATGGAAATATGATGCTCATGATACTGAGGAAGATGTAGAAGGGGAAGTGGAGAGTCAGAAGTTTGGGTAATAAAGTCTATAGGGGCAGTGTATGGAAAAGAAAAAGAAAAAAAAAAAGAAAATATGGGATAAAAAATGTGGTATAAAATGTATAAAATAGAAAAGGTAAATATTAATGCAATGCCATTAAATGTAAAGAGCATAAAAAAATATTTGTGAAGAATGGTAGCCTTTGAATGGTGTAAACATGATGCACCTGTATTTTGCTTGGAAGATATAAGGTGTGTGGAGAAAAGTCAAAGAGAACATATTTAAATCATGGGAGAAAACATGTAATGTGGACAAATAGGGAAGGATGTATATTCTGGAACTGTTGTACTTGTTAAAAATGAAGATGTAAAAATAATGGAGGTGATTGTAGTATTAGCGGATAAGGTGTTAGAATGTGACTTAAGGGAAAAAAATGAACCCAGTAAGTTTGTATTATATACATATATGAATATAGGAGAAAGAAAGATATTTGAAGAGATACAAATAATTAATCAGTTATTATATGAGGAGACTTTAATTATAATACAATGTATGAAAAAGGCACAGTGACACAAGACATTACAATATTGAAGGATGTAAATGAAAATGGTAGATTAAGGATAGGAAAATAAAAATTCTATACAAAAGAGGGAATCTAAGGACAGAAATAGGTTATATAATATGTTCAGAAGACATGGGGGAAATTAAAGGCGGGAAAAAAAGAAGCAGCTTTTTTCCTGTGCATGCAGCAATATGGGCAGTTATATGGGAAAGTGAATAAATATTAAAGGAAGGAGAAGGGGCAAACTAGTTAACAAGAAAAAAAATAATATGGGATATTTGCAAAAAGAGAGAATTAGGGAAAGAATATCTAACAATGAAACTATTTTACAAGAGTATAGCATGTTAGAGGTTGATGAATAAAGACAATAATATATATATATATATATATATATACATACACACACACATATATATATATATATATATATATATATATATATATTCAGATATAATTGAGAGGAGAAAAGAAAAGGAAAAAGAAAAAGATGAGACAAAACTGAAAAATGATAAGTAGGAAGTATAAATTATGAAGAAGATGAAAGAAAATCACATGAGTATAATAAAAAAGTAAAGCATTATTGTTCAGATACAGATTTTTTTAAAGAAAAAATTGACTATCACATTTTTAGGTAAAGATGTGAAATACAATGAGATGAACATGGACTTTAAGAAAATAAAAGATATAGCATTAAAATACAATTACTATTTTTTAAGTATTGTGGATGAACATGTTCTACAGATGTATGATAATAATCAGGTGGAACTGGAATATGGAACGTGAAAAAAGAAAGAAAATAGTTAATAAAATAAGCAGAAAAAAAATGAAAGGAATGAAAAGAAGTAAAGAACGAGGAGAAGGAAAATATGAACATAGACCAGATGGGTTATGGTATGATATTTTATAAGAAAATGAGGGAGGTAACAAAGGGGGGACTTCTGGAAAATATAAATTAATAGATGAATGAATGGATAAAAATGAGGAAATCTGTAAAGGTGTCATGGGAGGAAAGGAAGACATAAAAATATGAAGAACACTAATATTGACCAATAGGAATTATAACATCTTCATGGAACTTATTCAGAAAAGGATGTTTTCGATGAAGTAATAACTGAGGGTTCATATGGTGTAGAGAAACAAATGTTAGTAAGATGCTTGTAATAATAAAGGAGGTCGTAGAAAGTACAGGTTTAGGAAAGGTGAAGGAAGAATGGCTACCTGTGATGGGAAAAAAGCCTTTGACAGTATACATGATAATAAATTGAAATATTTTGAAAGACTACAGTGTAGGAAAGAAGATAACATTTATTAAGTCACTGTATAAAGTATCATGGGTATCAATTAAGGTGACTGGCTGGTTGGAAAAAAGGGTTAAGGTAGAAGAGAGGGTGCAGCAAGGGTGTCCAATGAGCATGTGTCTATTTGTGATGGCGAGGAATATACTCATAAGTACTTGTGGGAATGACTTAGAAGAAGCAAAAATGGAAAATGATGTAATACAACTGTCATTAGTGTTGTCTTATGCAGATGGTTTAATATTAATATCAAAAAAGTAAATAAAATATAGATGAAAGAAGTCATTGTAAAAAAAGTACTGTTAGGGAAATCAGGGTTATTTATAAATAAACAGAAAAGTAAAGGATTTGGGGAAATAGTGCAGAATGAGGGAATGTATTTTACAAGCAATACGTTTAGTATATATTAGGTGTGAGATTTGGAAGATATCAGGCTGTGACAAAATAATGGAGAGAATTAGTGAAAATATAATAAAATGGATATAACAGAGAAAAAAAGTCCAATTATCTTTAAAAACTATATATATTTGCAGACACATGTATTGGGGAATTGGCTTATTTTGGGTTGCATATATTGTATCCCAAGCTGCATGGCCAAAGAATTGCTAAAAATTTTATTTCCTTCTTATGGGGTCCCAGATTAAATCCACTGAGTATAGGAATAGTATATAATGATAAAAGATATGGACTTAATTTAATACATCTTGTTCTTTTTTTTGGGGGGGGGGGTGATGTACTTATTTTGTGAAATTAAAAAATATACATGAAAAAAGACCAGTAATATTAATGTTATTGTTATTCCAGGGAAGAAATAAAGCATAAGAAAAGAAAAAGAGAAAGTGAAAACATAGAATGAAAAAAATTAAAAAGAAAGATAAAAATCTAGAAAATTGATTGAATGATGTCAAAACCGATTTAAAAATTAGTACACATCAGTAACAAAATATATTTTTTTTTGATTTCCATGAGATATTTATGAAATGATGAGAAAGACATAATTAAAAAAGACAAAAGAAATTTAGAAGATTTTTATGGTGGTGGGGTGGGGCTTATGAAGACATGTTGGATAAACTGCATGCAAAATATATTTAAAGAAAGGGTGTGCAATGCACATAGAGTTGTATAAACATCACCTTTTTTGTTTTGACTGTAAAAGAATTAAGTTTTTGTAATGTTTTCAAAAGTACTTATAAATTAAAAAGATTAAAGGTTATGGACATAAATATGATATTATTTGGGAAATACAAAGGGGAAAATAGATTTCAGAATATGGACATGGTTGTATTATTTTGGAAACAGAAATAAGGAAATAAGATTGAAATAGATAATTGGAATGCAATTTTACTTATAAAAATATTGTGTTTGTGGAAAAGAAGATGTAAAGAGTTATAAAACCAAAAGGGAAAATGAAGAAATAATGTTGGAAATAAAAGATGTATGTGGCTAAAGAGATGGAAAGAGTAATCATTAAAAATATTAAGATGTATATAATGAGAAAGCATGTTATGATTTAAAAAATGTGTAAATAATATGCAGAATATGTAGAAATAAAGTACTACTCTTTTCAGTAGGTGTGATGGTGTGTTTTACATCTACCTAAATTATCACTAGATCAGACAGAGGAAGCCTGAGTTTAAATTCTTATCCAAAGAACTGTATGTTCAGGAGTGCAACATCCACATCCCTGATGCTGCAATGCACTGTCACATTCAGAAAAATGAATCCAGCAACCTAGTGTAGGTATGGAACTCACAACCATCACATCTATCAGCACAAATGGCATATGTGGTACCTGTTGAGGTACTGATATGATGTTAACCATAACTGGGATTTTAGCACTAAATACTACACCATAAGAGAGTACTCCAACCATCACTAAATGGCCATTAACTTATGAAAACAGTCTATGACTGGGTTTGAGATTTGAATTAGATAGCATGTTTACTCCACTATTCCAACACCATTATACCTAAGTCCTTCCATTTTTATGTTCATTTTTTAGTTTGTTTCAGGCTGTTTGTCATAACTGTTTGCAATTGCTAGTAGTCAGCTAGAAATTTGTATATTGAATGTTATTGTTATTTATTGATTTTTGATGGTTTTGGGAATATTGTGATGTATTTTTGTTGGAAAGTTGATAATTTTGATGTGGGCAGTTGTGCTATCCATACATCTTATATTTATACACTTACCCCAAGTTTGCAGTATCATGGGGTTTGGGGTGTATTACAAGATACTGCAGTATCAGAAACAATTTATATTCTTGGATTTGCACTTCAGGTTTTCCATTTCTGAAGAGTAGAAACTATTATTTGGTTATCTTTGTACATTTTAATTTCATTTTTTTCTTATTGTTAGTACTTTTTCTGATTTCTGTTTATGTTATTAACCTCTTCTCCAACTTTATATAATGTGCGTGTTTTAATTTTTTAAATTTTTTCATCAATGCATTTTTGTCCTTAGTGCTTCTTAGCAGTTGTTGCATGTATGTGTGTGTGTATGCCTGTGTATGCGCATGGGCGAGCGTGCATGTGTGTGTGTGTGTGTGTGTGTGTGTGTGTGTGTGTGTGTGTGTGTGTGTGTGTGTGTGTGTGTGTGTGTGTGTGTGTCTGTGTGTGTGTGTGTGTGTGTGTGTGTGTGAATGTGTGAGTGTTTTAGTGATTTGCTTGTAGTGTAAGTTTTCTGCATGGTTGTTTGTTTTCTGTTGCTGTGTTGCTGCACAGGTGTTGGTATTGGTTATTGAGACCTTAGTTGCTATTATGTATGGTTGTGTGCTGAAATTAATGCTTTGTTTGTATTTTTAGTTAGTATTTTAGATATATTTTGCATGGTTTGTAATACTTATGCTTTCTTACGATAGAGAAATATTTTATGTTGGTATCATGTACTTTAGGTTATGCAGGTTTGGTAATTTCACTTTATTTTCTATTAATGTAAATTGGATTTATTGTTTCTAGTATGATTTGTCAGTTTAGAGAATGAGCGATCTTTAGATCGCACCCTGATTGGGGAACAAACTTTCTCTAGCAAGGTGTTAACATGCAAGTAATTCCTGCTAAGAATGAATGCGACAATTCATGGCAGCATATCAAACTGCCATGGAGCTTGGACTGAAAAAAAACTAATGGCTGCCAATATTTTACACTCACTAAGCAGCACTTCTGCTGCTTAGTGAGGGCAAAGTATATTTAAAAAAAAAAGAAAATTAAACAGCAATTTATGCGTTGTTGTCATCATTGTTGTCAGCAGTGTGTGTGTGTGTGTGTGTGTGTGTGTGTGTGTGTGTGTGTGTGTGTGTGTAATCAAATAAAACAGTGTATGTGAGTCAGCTACTTGGGGCAGGGACAAGAGGCACTGGTTTCTCAGATAGGGTGCTGGAGGACTTGGCTTGGACACTCAGCTGAGGACCTAACCCTCCAGTTGTACCAGTGGGGAGTCTTGTTGGAGACCCAGAGGGAGACAGAGAAATCCAGACCTCAGGCTGTCTGTCTTCCCTGTGTGCTATTAAGGGAAATTGCATTTGCTGCAGATAGTTGCATCTGGAAATACTGAGATCATCCATTTGTATTCCAAGTGAATATTCCCCACAGGTGTCAGTGGTGAGGATTGAAGCTCCTTGATCACTGGCCCAGAGAGGGGATCTCACACCTGGTGGTAGATGTTTTTTAATTTTTGAGTTTAATTCTTGCCACAGGTCTTCTTCTAACTGGTGGCCCCTTTTCCAAATTCTCCGGCTGTCATATCCTTTGATTCAAACCTCTTGCTGCTTGTTTACTGCAGCCACAGCTGCATATGTCAGGCTTTTAAATGCCAGACTTCATCCTTCATTGGGTTCTACTGCATGTTCTTTTTTCCACACTGCTTGCATGTCTTGTACAGACCAGAACCTTAAAGCCAGCTACTCCAGTAGCTGGATATGCTCCATATTCGTCTCTCCCATTTTCCTTCTCTGCTGTTTAGGCTCCATTACTCTCCTCTTCTTCTTCAAACAACCCATCAAATGTCGTATTCCACTGCATTGCCTTGCCTTCTTCTGGCACATTCTCCTCCATCATTAACATTAATACTGGTGTTGCTGAGCATCCTCAAACCACAACCCTGACGTTTCCATTTTGCATCACCATTCTTCACAGAAACAGCTTTCTCTTATACTGCAGAATTCTCCCTTCTCACTGCTACAGCTTCATCGCCTTCTATCTCAGAGCAAACTGAAGCTCTGGCAGCAGACTTTCAGTACTACCTAGCAGCCCTGAAGAGCAGGAAATGTCTCTCAGTACCCTCATATTTCTCCTGTAGGACTTTGAAAATTGTCTGTGTTAGTGGACAGTGAAGGGATGAGAGAAGTCACACTGTAATGAGATGTGAGAGATTTAGGAGAAGTGGAGAAGTTAACGTTAAAGGTTCAGTGGCTTCTGCAGTTGTGTAATAGCCTTCAGTCTTGAGATCACAATGATAAATGATAAAAATAGTCTCATTGGTTTAAGGGGAATGGACAGAGATGCCTAACATGACCTCATTTGTACACAGCTGGTTTTATGACTTAATTTCAAGGGATCTTTCTCTGGATGTTCAAATTAATGGAGTCAATTGAATAAACAGGGAAAGTCGGTTTGGGTCAAGGCTAAGGCATCTGGTGGTGAATTTCTAAGGTTATCAAGTGAGATGGTAGTTACTAATACAACCCACTCTGCAGTGTAGACTAACAATGGTGGCATATCAAATTAAGGTGGCAGAGAATTTCTCTGCAGCTGTGCAAAATCAGTATTCATCCAGGTAGGTGGGGGTGTTGGCAAAAAATTGTGTAATGAGCAACCCTCCAGGTGACATGCAGCTGAACATAAATAAATAAATACAATAATATAATAATGAACAAGGACTACTGTATATCGACTTTTATATTCTACCTAGGTAAAGAGGACAGACTAAACCTACACTAAAGAAACCACAAAAATAAAGGACTCAGCATTTAAAGAAACTGTTACAATGCCTAATGTGCACAGCTGTAAGCTGTATACACTATACCAAAAATAAATAATGTACATAAAGAATATTACACAAGTTCACTTTCAATTTAATACAAAAAAATTACGTGCAACACAAAATGTAGAATAAGGTACAAAACACAAATCCTCAAACTACAACATACACACAACTGCACAACACAAAGTAAAACAGCACAAAATAAGCAATAGCAATGGAAGGGATGTGGCTTGGAGCTTAACATTGCATAGTTATTTTATCTGATCTCCTCTTTCATCCTCAACTCCCTGTGTTATTTAAAGTGTATCAGGTGAAGCTTGATTTTACAAAAGTGACACAATGTCTAAAAGAACATGCTAGAAATCTGCTGAGAACAAAACTGTTAATCACAGCAATAGGGATACATATAGGGAATATTTAAAATATTTGAGTCAGTAGAAAAAAAGCACAGAGATCTGAAGAAATTGCTAGGAAGACAAGAAGAAGAACTGGAATGGGCCATCTTTATGTAAATGTACATGTGCAAGCACTGGTGATCTAACAGTAGGACAGAAAAATGTCATACACTGAAACTGGATTTAGAACTGAGAAGGATAAAACAGAGAAGATGGAGAAAAAGATGAGAAGGGGAGAGGTCTGCTTGTCTGGAGTAGCTAACACAGTGGGAAACATGAAATTATAGTTATTTTTTTCCAAACAAAACTGCATCCATATCTGACTGCACTGACAGCATTTGAATGGGAAAATGACAAAATATATTGTATAGAGAAGAGAAAGGTGGGTACCCGCTTGATCAGCAAATTATCTACAAACTTAATTTGCCCACTGCAAAATAAAGGGTAAATAATGCCTCCTTATGCAGATAAAGTTGACAACACAGTTATGAGGGTATTCTAAGATTCCTCAATGGAGTTTTTGATAAAAAAGATAGCTTTCTAAAGTGTTGGTTGGATCTGAAGACGATGGACCTGGTGTCATAGTATGCCATCGGTCTATCTCCTGTCTTGCTGGTTGGAGCTCAGCATCAGAAGTGTGGATGCACTGAAGGAAAATATATAATTTTTGGGGAATTACATGTGCAGGCTACATAATCTGCACTTGCCCCTCAGTGTGGTCAAAGATGAGTGAAAATCCAGAAGGAAGCATCAGAGGAAGTAAAAGGAAGAGTTCACGCACCTCCAACTTCAGAACAAGTGTGAAAAGAAAAAAAACTTTGGTTCCAGGCAAGGGGATGACCACAAGGGTGGACAATAGCAAGGGTAGATGACTGCAACATTGTTTCCTTGAATGAAGGCAGGGTCACATGGGGTCACAGGATGATATTGATACCATAGCAGAGAGGAATACCTTCCTAAGAGATGTGCTAACATGCTAAGTATATGTTCTAGTGAAGAAGGTTATTTACTAGGGGAAGCAAGATAGACCTTTATGGGAGAAAGCTAGAATACAATGAGTATAGCTAGAAAAGGGTGTGAACCAATAAGTGCTTACCCACTCCCTGAGTAGGTGGACACTAAAAATGAGAGAGGGAAGCTGTATAAATGCAATTGAAGCACACTTTGCCCATAACCGGACTATCCCATTCTTTATTATGACTCAGATATTGCCAGATTAATACATTTGGAAACCTGCATTCTAATTTAGTTTGTGAAACCAAAAGTCTGTAATGAGATCCTGCTCTAAAAAGCAGATCAATTTATAGCAAACCATACAGCATAACAAACTGTTAAAATAGTATAAAAAAACTTGAAAACATGTCATATATAGAACTGAACTTCTACAATTAGGGAGCTAGGTATCCTGTGGCTTTATGAAGCTTTCAATGTGTTGATGGTGCCTGCATCTATTAGAATATAGAACACATAAACTGAGAGATCAGAGCTTCAGAGTACCTAGTTTGTCCTGAAGGTCGGAGAGACTACAGGAATGTAGTGGGAAAGATACTAATTTTTACAACAGAACAACAATTATAATAATGGCAATACTTATTATTATTATTATTATTGTTAATCAAATTCACCATTCTAGAATTCAATAATTATTTAAGGCAACTATCACTAATGGACCTGCAAAGTGGAGGACAGAATTAATGAAATTCTGATTATGGTAGTAAGCTTCACAGATGGAAGGAGTTGCAGCTACTTGCTGTCCTGGAGGTATATGGTATTGACTTATATATTAAATACTTTCATCAGCTGTTCTTTATTCTCTGCACAAATGGACGTAATCTGCTCTGTAATGGCAGATTTGTTAATGAAGGAATCATCAGAGGCCCTGATGGTGACTAGGTGTCATAGAGGGCTTGTAAAGCCTTACTCTGTCTAGTCCTTCTTGGGGGAGGGGTATCGGGGAGCTAGGCAATGGCTAGATGGGGTGTCTACTTAATATGTCAGAGAGGGAAAGAATTTCTCAGTTTACTGTCTACAAACAGGGAAGATCTGTGTTAATAAATAACATGGTTTCCATTTTCTTATTTGTGCAACACTTAAACTCCAAGACACAGAAATACGAGCCACGTGAAGAAGATAACCCCTTGCTAGATTTTTTAGCAGTTATGGTGACAGTAGTGCTAAACTGCATGTTTAGTGCTTCTGGTTGTCTGCAACTGGATTTACAGATAATAATACAAGTAAAACACTGCTATTACTTCCTCCAAGCAGGGGAGTGATATAAAATATGTGATATGTATAGGCTTACCAGTAGCCTTCCATGTGGGTGTACAGCAGTCATCACTCACATGAGAAAGGCATAGCATGTTTCACCAATGCTTTAAGTCACGCATCCTTTTACCTAGATGCAGAGTAAGATGTTTACAAAATACACACATTGAAGGGTTTAGAGTGAGAATATAAAATACCCTCAAGGCTGCATGAATGACAGCCCCATCTAGACAGCTTCTGCATTGACTATGGGTGAAATTTCAGACCAAGTGAACAGATAAGTCATGCCACATTGGGGTAAGTGTTATGCCTGGCATTCTAATTATCTTCTGTTAATAATTTTAATGGCATCTCGGTCATTCTACAGAAGAAAAAAAATATTTTAATAATATGGAAACAATACTAGGTATTTGTATAAAATTTGTAAAAAAAAAATAAAGTAAAACAAGATAAATCGAGTCGCTGGCTACTGAGACTTGTCTGCATATATCAACTGGACACAAGCTGATTTAAGTATATTTTCTGTACTTATTTAAGATTTGAGTGAGTAAATATTGTGTGTCTTGGATTCAGTAAATATTGTGTCTCTGAATCTCTGCAGTTAGCCATCTGAGCTCACTGAAAGTTGTTAGACTGCTTTGAAATTCCTTTGTTAGTGTTAATTAGCTTGGGGCTTTCTGCTAGCATTAAAATATGTGTTGGTTACATTTCTAGTAATCATTTTAAATCGAGTTGCTGGCTACTGAGACTTATCTGCATATATCAACTGGACACAAGCTGATTTAAGTATATTTTCTGCACTTATTTAAGATTTGAGTGAGTAAGTATTGTGTGTCTTGGATTCAGTAAATATTGTGTCTCTGAATCTCTGAAGTTAGTTCCCCACCCCCCCTCCCTGTTTCTTGTTGTGGCGTTAATCTTGGTGGCTTTGGAATTGCCCGCCCCTGCTGTAAATCTCTTTTTGCACACTCCTCCTGGACCCATCTCATTCGCTCACTCAACTGAGTACAGTGAGATCATATTTTGATTTTGGATACTCTTGCCAGTCCCATCTCCTCTGCGGTGTATAGACAGAGCACTTGGGATGGGCATTTCCCTATAGTATCTTAATCTGCTCTGTTTCTTCCATCTCAAAAAAAAAATGCACTTCATCTGCCTTACTGTATTTGTGTTTCTTCCTACTTTATTACCTTATTTTGCTTTTGCCTCTTTTAAAAGTACTCAATTAAATTTATTCTGCTACCTTTATTATTGCTTGTTAGTAGCCTGATTAAATTGTAACTGTTATTCTAAGGCCCTTGGTTTAAGCACTTGGGCTTCAAACCAGTTGCTTTACATTAAGAAGGTTTGTGGTCTGCACTGTTGTGGCAGGACAGGTAGCGTACATCCTTCTAAGTTGGGAACTGCTGATTGAAGGCTCAGTGTCTGTTATTCTAAAAGTGCATTAGTTCTAGGTTAAGGACTTGGGCTTCAGGCCAGTTATTTTACATTAAGAAGGTTTGTGGTCTGCACTCTTGTGGGAGGAGAGGCTAGATTATGCCTTTCTGAGCTGGGAATTTCTGGTTAAAGGCTTATTGTGCATGCTTACTTGAACTGTTTCTTTCTGAAATTGGTACGCCTTGTTTGCTGTAGCATGGACTAGATTCAGGCCGGCTGGATCTAGCTTTGTTTGTAGGACTTGTGCACTGACCCAGGCTGTCTTTTTTGGAGCAGGTTTCTCTGTACCCTAGTGGCAGCACTGTGCAGTTAGAACTTGTCTGATTGAAAACTGCTGGAACAGGGCTCAGTTTTAAGCTTTTTAACTGGTTAATTGGGTAAAGTGTTGTTTTGATTGTATCTGCTCTATTTTCTGGAAAAAAAAATATATATTTAAATATATATATATATATATATATATATATATATATATATATATATATATATATATATATACTTGTTTCTTGCATTTCTGAACTAGTATAGTCCAGTTTTCATGTTATTGCTGAATCCAGGGTTGTGTTACAAGTTTCTGTGTTGCCATACCTTACTTGGATAGAAGGAAGTTTCTCTGTTCACCTGTGAGAGAGGGGAGCTTTGAGCAGGCTATCTGTCCCTGGAGGAGTGGTTTCAGCCCAGAAGTTAGTAGTTTATTGGCCTTTTTGGGCTAATTTTGATTGTATCTGCTCTATTTTCTGAAAAACAAATTATTTACCTGTTTCCCACCTTTCTGAACTAGTATAGTCCAGTTTTCAGATTATTGCTGAATCCAGGGCTGTGTTACAAGTTTCTGTGTTGCCATTACCTTACTTGGATAGAAGGAAGTTTCTCTGTTCACCTGTGTGAGAGGGGAGCTTTGTGCAGCCTATCTGTCCCTGGAGGAGTGGTTTCAGCCCAGAAGTTAGTAGTTTATTGGCCATTTTGGGCTAATTTCTATCTCTTTCACTTCCCTGCTATAAAAACCACTTTTGCACAGTATTTACACTTGAATTCCGCTCAGCAAGTGTCTTCCAGGTGTTCTGCAGAGTCTACAGCAGCAGAGAGACAAAAGAGTGACTTTGGAGTGATTAAGTAACACTTTTCTGCTTTTCTTGCTGTCTTAACTAATTCCACCTAAAATTCCAGTTTTGTATTTAGCGAATCTGTGATTTAAAAAGTTTGTTATTGTATACAACTCCACACAGCTCCTCGTGTTATCCTGCAGAGTGATACAGGCAACAGAGAGACCCAAGAGAGACTTTTCCTGATTTAAGTATTTTTTTTCTCTGTTTTTTTGCTCGGACTGCCTTTTCCTGCCTAAAAAGCGCATTTCTAACTGATCTGTGCTTTTAAAAGTTTAAATTGCATTTGCCTTCTGCTTTTTACAGTTTTTGCACTTGTTTTATATCAATTTAAGTCGCTTATGTATTGTATAACTGTTGTAGGCTACACACTAAAGTGCGCTAGCCTGTTTATAGCAATTGCAGTGTTTTCTCTGTGTTTTTCTGCTGTTTCCTGAAAAATATATATATATCTTTTCCTGCCTTTGCTGAACTAGATAAGACCAGATTTCAGGTTTTGCTGAATTCCGGACTGTGGTATAGTTTCCTGTGTTGCCCATATCCTTACTTGGATAGGAGGAAGCTTCTCTGTTCACCAGTGAGAGTGGGGAGCTTTGAGCAGCCTATCTGTCCCTTGAGGAGTGGTCTCAGCCCTGAAACTAGTAGCTTATTGGCCACTCTGGGTCAATTCCTATCTCTTTCAGTTTCCCTGCTTTAAAACCCGCATTTGCGCGGTTTGCGCCAGTATACAACTCCGCACAGCTCCTCATAGTGTCCTGCAGAGTGAAACAGGCAACAGAGAGACCCAAAAGAGACTTTTCCAGATTTATGTATTTTTTCTCTGTTTTTTTGCTCCGACTGCCTTTTCCCACATAAACAGCGAATTTCTAACTGATCTGTGCTTCAAAAAGTTTAAATTGCATTTGCCTTCTGCTTTTTACAGTTTTTGTACTTGTTTTATAACAATTTAAGTTGTTTTTGTATTGTATGACTGTTTTAGGCTACACACTAAAGTGAGCTAGCCTGTTTATAGTATTTACAGTGTTTTCTGTGTGTTTTTCTGCTGTTTCCCGAAAAAAAACAAAAAAAAAACAAAACATTCTCTTTTCCCGACTTTGCTGAACTACATCAGTCCAAATTTCAGGTTTTGCTGAATTCCGGACTGTGGTACAGTTTCCTGTGTTGCCCATATCCTTACTTGGATAGGAGTAAGCTTCTCTGTTCACTAGTGAGAGTGGGGAGCTTTGAGCAGCCTATCTGCCCCTGGAGGAGTGGTCTCAGCCCTGAAACTAGTAGCTTATTGGCCGCTCTGGGTCAATTCCTATCTCTTCCAGTTTCCCTGCTTAAAAACCCACATTTGTGTGGTTTGCGTCAGTATACAACTCCGCACAGCTCCTCGTGGTGTCCTGCAGAGTGAAACAGGCAACAGAGAGACCCAAGAGAGACTATTCCAGATTTAAGTATTTTTTTCTCTGTTTTTTTTTGCTCCGGCTGCCTTTTCCCACTTAAAAAGTGAATTTCTAACTGATCTGTGCTTTAAAAAGTTTAAATTGCATTTGCCTTCTACTTTTTACAGCTTTTACACTTGTGTTATATCAATTTAAGTCATTTTTGTATTGTATAACTGTTGTAGGCTACACACCAAAGTGCGCTAGCCTGTTTATAGCATTTACAGTGTTTTCTGTGTGTTTTTCTGCTGTTTCCTGAAAAAAAACAAAAAAAACAAAAAAAAAAAAAATTCTCTTGTTGAACTACATCAGTCCAAATTTCAGGTTTTGCTGAATTCTGGACTGTGGTATAGTTTCCTGTGTTGCCCATATCCTTACATGGATAGGAGAAAGCGTCTCTGTTCACTAGTGAGAGTGGGGAGTTTTGAGCAGCCTATCTGTCCCTGGAGGAGTGGTCTCAGCCCTGAAGCTAGTAATTTATTGGCCATTTTGGGTCAATTCCTATCTCTTTCAGTTTCCCTGCTTTAAAACCCGCATTTGCACGGTTTTGCGCCAGTAGACAACTCCGCACAGCTCCTCGTGGTGTCCTGCAGAGTGATACAGGCAACAGAGAGATCCAAGAGAGACTTTTCCAGATTTAAGTATTTTTTTTCTGTTTTTGTGCTCCGACTGCCTTTTCCCACCTAAAAAGCGAATTTCTAACTGATCTGTGCTTCAAAAAGTTTAAATTGCATTTGCCTTCTGCTTTTTGCAGTATTTGCACTTGTTTTATATCAATTTAAGTTATTTTTGTATTGTATGACTGTTTTACTCTACACACTAAAGTGCGCTAGCCTGTTTATAGTATTTACAGTGTTTTCTGTGTGTTTTTCTGCTGTTTCCCGAAACAAACAAACAAAAAAAAAATTCTCTTTTCCCGCCTTTGCTGAACTAGATTAGTCCAGATTTCAGGTTTTGCTGAATTCCGGACTGTGGTACAGTTTCCTGTGTTGCCCATATCCTTACTTGGATAGGAGTAAGCTTCTCTGTTCACCAGTGAGAGTGGGGAGCTTTGAGCAGCCCATCTGTCCCTGGAGGAGTGGTCTCAGCCCTGAAACTAGTAGCTTATTGGCCGTTTTGGGTTAATTCCTATCTCTTTCAGTTTCCCTGCTTTAAAACCCGCATTTGTGCGGTTTGCGCCAGTATACAACTCCGCACAGCTCCTTGTGGTGTCCTGCAGAGTGATACAGGCAACAGAGAGACCCAAGAGAGACTATTCCAGATTTAAGTATTTTTTCTCTGTTTTTTTTTTTTGCTCCGACTGCATTTTCCTGCTTAAAAAGCGAATTTCTAACTGATCTTTGCTTTAAAAAGTTTAAATTGCATTTGCCTTCTGCTTTTTCCAGTTTTTACACTTGTTTTATATCAATTTAAGTCATTTGTGTATTGTATAACTGTTGTAGGCTTCACACCAAATTGCGCTAGCCTGTTTATAGCATTTACAGTGTTTTCTGTGTGTTTTTCTGCTGTTTCCCGAAAAAAACAAAAAAACAAAAAACAAAAAAAAATATTCTCTTTCCTCGCCTTTGCTGAACTAGATTAGTCCAGATTTCATGTTTTGCTCAGTTAGAGACTGTGGTATAGTTTCCTGTGTTGCCCATATCCTTACTTGGATAGGAGGAAGCTTCTCTGTTCACCAGTGAGAGTGGGGAGCTTTGAGCAGCCTATCTGTCCCTGGAGGAGTGTTCTCAGCCCTGAAACTAGTAGCTTATTGGCCGCTCTGGGTCAATTACTATCTCTTTCAGTTTCCATGCATTAGAACCCACATTTGTGTGGTTTTGCATGATTTCGCGCATAGCTCAGCATCGGGCAGCGCCGCTTAAACAGGTTTAAACTATTCCCGGCTCCACAAAGTCTGCTCTTCACTTTTTCCCTTAGAACTGTTCTAAATCTCAAAGTAAGCACTCTATGTTCATTCTAAAGCCCTGCAGTTGCTCGTGTAAGTAATCGTATAAGTAAGCTCTAATAAACTAAAGCACTACATCCTCTTATACTCCCTTTAAGTATTTGGCTCCCTATTGGTCCTTTTTGATCAGTCAAAAAGTAGTTCCTTATACTATTCTGGCATGACCAAAAGTCAGTTTCGGGTTTACTCTCCAGTCCAGCTGGTGAATCTGGGAATCTTGAGGCAATGTTATAACTGCCTTATGTACACAGACCACCCTCTCCTCCTCCCAACAAGCTCAAATATATGTGAAAGGTTCAACTATATAGCCAAACTGGAGGCTGAGCTCCCTCAACCCAATACTGGCGCAGTCAGTGAGGAGGAGAAGGTAACCACACACACCACAAATCCAGTCTCACATAGACCTATCGCAACAGAAAACCAAACACATAAACACACAAAAACATACTCGGAGGATCTAAATAAAAATCTGCCCAAGCAGCAGAGACCTCCAAAGCAGACATCCAAGAAACCGCTACCCCACAACAATACCCACGTATCACATAGTTCACAAAGTCAGTGTGCCACACAGTCACAGCCCTTAAGGCTAAACAACACACCTAATACATTTGTAATAGGTGACTCTATTGTCAGACACACTGACGTCCCACTCACCAGGCTGAACAAGGAGAAGTTCACTGTAAGCTGCATGTCAGGTGCCAGGAGCCGCCACATAACACAAGCACTCAGGTCACTCCAAAGCAAGTACAAATATGACTCCGTCATTGTCTATGCTGGTGTGAATGACCTGGGATGTATCTCCCTGGACTACATGAAAAGAGACATAGAGGAGCTCTCTGATCATGTAGCCCAGGCCGGTATGACCCTGACCTTGAGTAGCATCTTACCCTCACCAAGAATGATGCCATAGTATAAAGACAAAATGATCAATTTTAACAATTGGCTAAAGTATTGGTGTCATTCAAAGGGGATCCAGTGTCTGTCAGCCTGGGATGACATGCTCGACAAGCCACATTGCTTCGCTAGGGACGGCTAGAACCTGTCATCCCTGGGCGTTTGAATACTGGCTAAGGCTCTTGCCACCCCCATAGAGCCTTTTTAGGCATGGCTCAAAAGATAAACCCACCTCCATAGACAACACAAAGAAAAAGAAACTAAGGGTAATGCTGCTCTATGCCAGAAGTTTAAACCTCAAGATGCATGCACTCGAGGCTCTCCTCAGTATGGAGAATATCGATATCTGTGCAGTAACAGAAACCTGGTTCAAGGCTCCCGAGAGCACCCCAGCACTAACAGGTTATACTTCATACCATGCTTTTCGGCCCCAAAACTCAGACCAAACCACAAAAGGAGGGGGAGTATCCATATTCATCAAAGATACCCACACCTCCAGGTTAGTGGCACTGCATGAAGCATCGGAGACCATCCATGTGCAACTAACAGTGGGCAAAACTGCCTTTCAGTTTGTAGCCTGCTACAGACCACCCTCCCAAACTCAGGAACCCCACTCAGCTTTCCTGAGAACACTGGAGAATATGAAGGTCTCTCCAAACACCATTATATTGGGTGACTTCAACTACCCAAACATAGACTGGGAGCACTACTCAAGCCCCAACACCCTCACCCAATGGTTCCTAGAATTTATAAACTCAAATGCTATGGAGCAACTGGTCACCACTCCCACAAGAGGGGAAAACATATTGGACCTGATCATCACCAACATGGGGACTCTATCTTCCATACCAGAGGTATACCCCCCCCATTGGTAAGATCTGACCATAAATTAATCTCACTGGACATCCATACCCCGTCCCCACCCCCAGCTAATGAAACCACAGTGAAGGACTTCTCAAAAGCAAACTTCACACTTCTCAAAACTGAGGTGGAATCCTTCAAAGCCCCCAGGCCAGTGGAAAATACGGCCCAAACCGCAGAATCCTTTACAAACGCTTTCTATGGACACCTACAGGAATGCATGGATTGTGCTATCCCAAATAAAACCAAGACTCATTCCTCCAAAGGCAGGAGACCTGTTTGGTGGACCCCAGCCATAAATAAGCTATACAACAGAAGGAGGAAGCTACTACATGATAGAGCAAAAAACCAAAAAAGGGAAAGGCATCTCTGATCAGTACTAGCAAGAAACTACGATCCCTCATAAAATCATCTAAGGCCAGCTTCGAAAAAAAAATTGCACAAGATGCTAAAGATAATCACAAGGCCTTCTTTAGTTATGTCAGGAACCTGGGTGGCAACTCCCAGATATGCTCTGAGTTAGTTCAAAATGATAAAAAATACTCTGAACCCACAGACATTGCCAACATCCTGGCAGACAGGTTCAGTGCAAACTTCTCCCTCCCCCCAAAAGAGCAAATGTCTATCCCAACAGAGTGTAGCCTCCCTGACATCACAGATGCACAGGTGAGAGCTGCTCTCTCCAAAGCAAAAAACACAGCATCAATGGGACCGGACGGTGTCCCGGGCTGCATCTTACACGAACTCCAAGAAGAACTGAACCCTCACATAAAGTCACTGTTCAGTCTCAGCCTTACTACAGGATATGTACCCAAGGAATGGTGTACAGCAACAGTGGTCCCACTCCACAAAGGTGGTGCCACAACAGACCCCGGAAACTATCGCCATATAAGCCTGACTAGCCTGGTCTGCAAAGCTATGGAGTGTATCATCATGAAACTCATAAACAAAGACATTGGGAAACTCCAAACACTGGATCCTACCCAATTCGGCTTTGTTAAGGGCAGATCTTGCCTCTTGAACCTGGTCAACTTCTTTGAAACAGTCACCAAGGCCATAGATGAAGGGAAGGTAGTCCACACAGCCTACCTGGACCCCGCAAAAGCCTTAGACACAATACCCCACTCAGGCATCATAAATAAGCTCACCAGCTTAAATATCAACCCCTATGTCACAAGATGGGTTGCAAACTGGCTCAGGGATAGAACCCACATGGTCAGAATTGCAGGTGCCATGTCAGACTCTAAACCAGTTACAAGTGGCGTCCCACAAGGCTCAGTCCTGGGACCTCTCTTGTTTGGTATATATTTCTCTGAGGTACAGGCTAACATGGGAGGACTATGGCTGACCAAGTTCGCAGATGACTGAAAACTGGGTGCCATAATCGACTCGCCGACTGACACAAGCATCCTCCAAAAGGGTCTCACAGAGACAGATAACTGGTGCCAGAGCCATGGCCTAAAGTTAAATGCCAAAAAGTGCATAGTCATCCCCTTTGGGAAAAACAAAGTGCCCACAAATTACCACATAGGTGGTAATCCATTAAGTATGGAAGAAGTAATTAGGGATCTGGGGACCCAAGTAGATAGCAATCTCTCCTTTGACAATCACGTTGCCAAAGTGGTTAGAAAGACCTTCTATATAGCTCACCTTATCATGAAAGGGTTCACATCTAGATCAAGAGAGGTCATTGTGCCCCTCTACTCATCACTCATCAGGCCCATAATTGAATACAATGCCCCATTTGGGATGTACCTTACCCAACACCTGCAGCAACTGGAAAGACCCCAAAAGTACCTCACCAAGAGGATCAAGGGACTCAAACAGATGCCGTACGCAGTTAGGCTAAAGAAACTCCAGCTCTACTCAGTTGCTTACCGCCTACTCAGAGGCGATCTGTGCCTGACGTATAAAGCTATGTCCAACCCAGAATTAATGGACATGCTCCACCTCAGGAAATCCAAATCCCTTAGAGCTACACGCTCCAGGGACTTAAACCTCAGCACAGAAATAAATAGGACATGCTGGAGGGACAGATTCATACCCCAGAGGCTCCCCTCACTCTGGAACAAAATCCCAATCCATGTTAGGCAGAGTCCCTCAATGACCCTCTTCAAGAGAAATCTTGACGAGTGGATGGGAGATCATAGGTTTACACTTGGGATCTCTTCTGTGTCCCTACTAGACAGAGGCACAGTAAACTAATCTCAAAAGGGCTATCTTCTGTGACCTACTATACAGAGGCACAGTCAACTAATCTAAAAGGGTGGTGAAAGCCAAATAAACTCTGGCTAGGCTTATAAATGCCCTAGGGCAGATAGCCTAGTATCAACCTGCGTACACTGCAGTTTTCAAGTAACACACCGGAATGAAGCACTGATGGCTAGTTGCATAATACTGATTCTTAATAAGACATTTTAGATTATTTACTAGAAACATTAAAGTTTCCTGTGGCATGCCCTAAGGCTGAGATAGTAGTTTAAAGTGTATATACACCATGTAATGCAGAAGAATATGCATATTTCCTCTGTCATGTATGCATTAATACATTTCTCCCTCAATTTAACAAAAATATACCTATCCACATATGTTACTGGATACACTTAAGTAGAATGGCTTGATTGTTTTAAGTCTCAGCAATGCTGGCCTATTTTGTAAATAAGCATGCTTAACAGACTCTGTGCATTTGTAAGTAATAGTTACCTTTTATGCAGTTTAACTAATATAACAAGTGGAATTTTTTTTTAACTATTTTTTTATTAAAGCTGTGTAGGTCAAATGGCTTCATGTTTCCAAGTTTAGACTTATGCTGGTATCAGTTTCAAAGAGATATATAATTATTCCTTTTTTAAATAGCAAAGCTGGCAGCTAGTAGAATGACACAGAAATAACAATGCAAATATCATGCATACATAAATTGTATTCCCCACAATTAGTTCTAACAATTTTAATGAATACTTTTCTCATTATTCACCTCTAGGTTGCTTGAATATAAAACTTGACAAGGCACGACTCTGGAACTATCTGTAATGTGCAGCCTGAAGTTCACCCATTCAACTGGTCGCATTCTACACGTTTCATCTTATTTATAGTTCTTGTCAGTTCATGTGCTTGCTTCCCAAAGTTTAGAACTTTACGTCAGAGCATAATTACATAGCATCTGCTTCCTTCATTCACTAAAAGCAACATCTTCATTTGTTCTTCTTATACCAGAACTATCAAAACAAAATATTTGTCACATTGTAAATAATTATACGGTTACTGGTCCAGAATTCAACACTACAAACTAATAATAGAAATGCATATCCAGCATCATTCTTATCAGCCTACTTCAATATTTTTACATCATCATTTAGCCTATTTATAATTTATTTATTTGTCTTCATGGTTTTGATAGACATCCTATATTTGGAAGCATATTTCTTTACTAATCAGAGGAAATCGGAAAAAATCATGTACAGCAGTTCAGAGAAGTGCATGCTGAAATTATTTAAAAATCAGTTTGTCCTATTTGTTAATCTGCATCTTAAGTAACTAGAACACTCAGTTCAAATTCAGACATACTACTCCTTCAACAAACCTTTCAAGATGTTGTTCCCCACTCCTTTACCAAGTACATAAAGTTGTGGAAATGGGTTTTATGATTCAGATTACAATGAGCTGTCTAGTTACTTTTAAAACAGAACTCATATCATGCTTTCCACTGCTGTCAGTACAGATGCAGTAAAATATTTTTGCACCAGCAACGATACTTCACAGTAACCATATTACCCTAATATCTTATTCTACAGATCATAAATGGATGAGTAATACCGTGATACTGTAATAATTATCACATGCTGGATTGTTAGCATTTGTTAGCATTTCCAAGTCAGGGAGCAGGAGACTGTAAGAAAAAAAATGAAAGATAGTTTATGTGGATTTACTGAATTAAATGAAACAGGAAGAACTATTCATTTACAAAACAAAAGAATTGTTGGTTGAGTGACTTGTGCTTCCTTTCTGATAAATTGCATGGTATCGGTATTTGGTTTTAGAACAAGATGTGACAGATTGTCAGAAATGCTGTTATAGTCACAGTTGTCTGTCATGAGTATACACACACATAACTTGATTAAACAAACCAATGGTAAAGGAAAGCATTACCTTGCTACAGGAAGTAAATCATTGTAACATCCAGCATGGCAAACTTTGACATGCAGAAGACATATTTGTTAATTTATTCTAACCACACTTTACCTCACCACATACCTCTTAACCTCATAGCACACAAAATCTGGACAAAGCCAAATAAAATGGGTGGACAAAACCCAAAAATAGGGACAAGTTTTAAATATTGCTTATATAAACTTAGAAAGTTGCTAGAATAAAAGGTTTAGTCTGAAACTTAAATGTCTGTCACTATTTAGTGAATTTGGTACTCAGTGATTTGCCAGAGAACCGCAAGTTTTATGAAGAACAGACCAAAAATATTAGGCAGAAATCTGGACATTCTGGGAAAATCTGGACAGTTGAAAGCTGTGCCTCATCAAGCTGCATTTATGCAATGGGATCTCTTTACCTGGATGCTGTGTTTGGATTATTTGTATATATGGAATTATCAAAGGTCTACAGAAATTCATTTTGACAAGTGTCCAGTTTTATATCAACAGCTACTAATCCTATATAGCCCTACAAATAAGGACGATGAATTCAGAATCAAGAGAGTATCAAGAGATGTATCATTTCATAGCTTCCCAAAGGTCACATGGAAACAAATTCAGACAGCAAATGACCACTTGGTCCTTAATATCCCCCCAATTCCCTACTAAATATTCTGCAATGTTCTACAGGAGAATCACATGGAAGTCTAGTTAGAAATGCACAGCAAGGGAAAGAGCCAGAAACAGAGACCAAAAAGAATGCATCCACAGTATCTACAGTTACTGTCATCCAAGAAACCATTTCCAGGGCTGTTTCTTTACTTCTATATATTGAACAAGTGTATACACAGTTTCTTTTTGTATTTAAGTGGTTCAGTGGTTCAATGATTTAATGACTAAATTAACAAATTTAGGGCCTAAATTTAAAGCTCGCCTAATATTATCACTGGAGAATATAGAATTTTAGAAAACCAGTTATCTAATGGCTATTTAAATATTGATGAATCATTTACCAAACTTACATGTCCAGATAATAAATTCCTTATCCCTCCTGCCCTAATATGAAAGAAAGATTTATTTAACTTTGAATTGGAAATAGAAATTCTTGCATCTTAATTTTTATTCCTTGTGCTAATGCCATGATCAATGAAGTCAATATTTAAAATGGCAGCCAATAATTTGTTCTTAAGTCATCAATATATCATGATAATGTTACCTCTTATAAACAGGTAAGCTAAAGAAAACAAAGACAAATATACCAGTCTTTCCTTATAGGATAAATTATAGGGTCGATATTAAATCAGCGAACGCTTAAAAAAGCGAACGCTGATTTATTGACCCAATGTAAGCGAAAGCTTACAATCCCAAACACTCAGAACAGCGATTTCTTTTCCCAGGGAAAAAAAAAATCACTGCTCCACAAAAAAAAAAAAATAATAATAATAATAATAAAATAAAATATAAACTTCAAAACATTACATAAAGTGGGGGGCTGTGCCCCCCCCCACACACCCTACTTGAATATACCAACTCTGAGATTGCACTACAGTGACATAAATGGCAAAGTAATGGAGGCTGTCAAGTAATTTCTTTCCCAGGGAAATAAATCACTTATATGCCATTTTGCTGTTTCATGCATTCAAGTTCGATCAAGATTCATTCGAAGGATTGCATCTTCGATTATACAATAGGAACCCTAAATTATAGCAGACATCTATCTGTCTGGCAAAGGTTTTTTAAATCCATTCCAACTTCTTCAGTTGTGAAACATTTAATCCACATAAAGGCTCTCCATATTCAATAATAGGGCTTATACTTGTTAAATGGATCTTTCATAACACTTGTCTATCTCTGCTTGAGAAACAGTGAGAGATATTCCTCATAAGACTGTAACCTGTCATAATAACGTTTGTCACATTAACTTCAAAGTTAAGATTTGTATCTTCCACGATACCTAGATCTCTCATTACTTCAGAAGAATCTGATTGTGTAGGTTGTAAGGATATTGATTATTATTATGCTCAAAATGTAAAATAGTACATTTTCTGTTGGTAAACCTCATACCTTTTGTTGTTATTCATTAATATAGGCTGTAGATCAATATGTATGTATATCCTGAAGAAGCTTTCTAGAGGCTTACACAAGTGTATAAATACTGAGCATGTCCGAGCTTGACTGCCATTTTGTAGTAAGCTGTTGAGATGTAAGCATGTATGCCTGTGTAGTCTGTCCGTCAATCAGTTTGTTTATATTTTGTACTGCTGCTATACATTCTGATATGTTTCTATGTAATAAAGCATATAAACAAACTACCCCCCCCCCATTTGTCTTCAATTGTAAACCGAGGCGAGTGACATGGTGTCAGAATGGGATCCCAAAATCCAGATTCAGGACTGAGAAGACACTCAGTTAATGGTGGAGGAATATAGATGAATGGATAATCCCTACTGCAAGTATAACTTGCAAAAATAGGTCAGAAATTACTCTCAGGTATCAAAACTTGCTTAAATGATCTCTTATTCTCAAAATATAAAACAAAGCACTCCGAACACTCTAAATGAATTTCTAAGTAAACAAAATGTCTGAAACTGCAACATATTGAGAAAATATTTAAATAACTATAGAAAACGTTTGAAATAAAGTCCAAACCACATAAAATGAATAAAATAAGAGGCATGAGTGCATTTTTTCACTTTATGCTATTTTTTCACATTAATTAAAGTTATTCACGATATTTTATTTTTATTTTTATTTTACATTTATTAATCTGGGAAGTCCAACTGTACACAGGTCCATTTTCAGCGGAGGTCTGGTAAGAAAAGCTCCACATAACACTAAGAATGAATACATCCAAGAATACATATATGCATACATAAGCAAGCATTAACATTTTTTAGCTAGTTGCTCCACATAACACTAAGAATGACTACATCCAAGAATTTGTAGGTAGTTGCAATAGTGAATGATGCATGACAAAAAGCTTGAGTTACCATTTTTTTTTTTTTTTTACTGGAAGGTTGCTCTTTCTGTTCAGAACTTTACTTTAGTTACACAGGTCTACCGCACTGTAAAGGACTTATCATTGGAATAGTTGGATTATGATAGATTCCTAGCAACAGTGCAGAGTATGGATTAACCTGGGGAGTAGTATGAGAAAGCCAGTTATTTAAGTAATGGGTTTGAGGAGTTTATTAAATTGGAGATGGGGGGTGATAGAAGTTAACTGGATTGGGAGTGTGTTCCAGATGTTGGCAATGGAGCAGGCAAAGAGAGATTTCCCAGCTTCATTTTTATGTTTAATGACACTGATTAGGTTTTGATTATTGGATCTTAAGGCTCTAGTGGTGGTATAGTGATGAATTAAGTGCTGAAGGGCTGTTTTTTTTTCTGGAAGGTAGTAGAGCTTGTGAACTATTAAGAGCTGGTTTAGTAGGAGTAGCTGAGGTAGCTCAAGCCAATTTAGTTGCTTGAAGGCAAGGCAGTGATGGGAATCTATGAGTTGTATCTGTGGCAAACTTGGCAATCTTGTTGTAATAAGATTCCATTTTGTTTAGTTCGCTGTGGCGAAGGCTGGTAAAGATAGTGGAGGCATAAAGGAGAATAGATAGGAGGTGAGTCCTTGCAATAGTGGCTTTGGTATGTGTTGTGATGAACTGTTTGTTCCTATAAAGGAGACCAAGTTTTTTGTTAACGTTCTTTATAGTTTGGGCTATGTGTATGTCCAATTTAAGATTATTGTCAATTTCAACACCTAGCAGTTTAGTGTGTGTGGTTGGATTGATCTTTATGTTGTCTTTAGATGTAATGGTAAAGTCGTTGTTTAGAGGGTGAGATTTTTCAGGACTGAAGAGAATACGTTTTGTCTATTTGGGAATAAGAATAAGTTTGATGTTAGTGAACCATGATTCTGCAAGGGTAAAAGTTGTTTTGAGTTATGGTTTGAAGCTCCTTTAGGGTGGGGGCCGCACATATAATGGTGGTGTCAGCTGCATATTGCACCACTGAGGCTGAGGGTGAGGCTGAGGCAGTCTGATTAGTAAAAAGTTAGAACAGCAATGGACCGAGGATAGACCCTTGAGGGATGCCTATGGCTACTGGTAGTAGCGGGAACAGTTGACCTTGCCATAGGACAGCTTGTTGACGGTCTGATAAATAGTTACTGAACCATGATATAGTAGTAGAAGAGCTTATGTTAAGGGTAGATAGAGTCTCCAGGAGTATAGTATGGTTAATCATATCAAAGACTTTGGATAAGTCTAAGAATATGGAGGATACAAATAGTCCTTTGTTTCTATGATGATTGACGGTGTTAGTGAAAGAGAGTAGTGCGGTGGTGGTGCTATGGAAAGGTCTAAAGCCATGCTGAGATTTGCATAGTAGGCCATTTTGTAGAAGGAACTGCATGAGGTGAGAATGAACAACTCTTTCTAATATTTTTGATAGAGGAGAGAATAGCGATGGGATGATAGTTGGTTAGCTCAAGGGATTTACCTCCTTTGTGCAGTGATATAATATGTGATATTTTCCATGAGTGAGATATTTAACATTCTGATGTTGACCTATTTATTTGATATCTGAAGTGTATAAAGTGTCTGCACGTTTGTGTAGTATTACAGTATGCTTATTTTGCAAAATACGGCCATTTCAAAGCATATTTCACAAAGTACAGTATTTTGAAGAGCTTATTATGCATTTGATTATTATTCAAGTACTGGCTGTGTGTGCATGTTCATTCATAGTTACAGGGCCATCTTTATAGTGTGTTTGGGCATACTTTGTTGGCATGGCTGAAAGATTTTGTAGACCAGCTCCACTTTTGTTTGATAATAATATTGCAGAGAATTGGAGAGTATTTGAGCAAGAGTACAATATTTTTATACAAGCTGCATTTTCTGATAAAGATGACTATAAAAAGGCATTTATTCTGCTTAATTTAACTGGTTCAGAAGCCATTGAAATAGAGTGTTCATTTGTGTATGTACCTGCTTGTTTGCAGAAGGGAGGGAAACCTCCATATAGTGGTACCGGATGAGTCAAGGAAAGACCTCCAGTGCTTAAAATGCAAATTTAGAGAAATGTGTAACCCCCAAATGAATATTACAATGGAAAGGCACTTACTTTACACAAGACATCAAAAGCCTGGGGAAACTTTTGCAGCATATATAACTGACTTGAGAAGTAAAGCTAAAATGTGCAGATTTGGTGACTTAAGGCATGAGATAATAAAAGACAGACTTGTGTGTGGTATTAAAGATAATGCTGAGAGAAAGATTTCACTTTGTGACAGTGATTTAACTTTGAATAAGGCCATTGAGATTTGTCAGATGTATGAGCTTACAGAAAAGCACACAAATATGCTTACAAATGAGAACTGCATGCTTCCAGTATCTTCTAGTGCTCATGTTGATAGTACACAGCATGTGATTAAAAGAAACAGGCCAAAGCATGTTGTAGCAGCTATGAACCCTGCAACAGTCATGGGGAAACCCTATAGCTTTCTAGCGAATTCCAGAGTGAGCACAGTCTCAATGAAGCACAAGGGTGAGTCAGCAAACAGACATAAGAGAGAAGGTACATGCTCATCTAGCTTCATAGTCAACTGTTGTAATTGTGGTGCAAATCATGAACCAAAAACAGGAAAAGTGCTTAGCTTTTGGTCAGCAATGCCACAGATGTAAAAAGTGGAATAATTTCCAGAGGTTTTGTAAATAAAAACAGACTCATTTTTTATTAACAGAGAACATTCAAAGAGACAAGTTGATCAATTAGAAAGCTGTGACCCTACTTATTATGTTGATGGTGTGTCTGTGCTTAATGAAACAGTCAAGGCAAATGGGCAAAGAATGAAGTATTTTCTACTGTTTAGATAAATGGAAGATTCATAGAGCTCAAAGTTGACATAGGTTCAAAGTGCAATGTTATGTCACCAGAAACATTTGCTAGAGTATGTGCTGGTGAGAAGTTTGATTTGGAAAAGTGTGCAAAGCTTGTTGCATTTGGTGGTGAAGAAATTCGAACTGAAGTTTCAGAAGTGCTTTCATGTTACTCTGCTGGGAACAGCTATGACTTGCAATTTTACATAGTCAAAGGCACGTATAGTCATTAATAGACCTCAGAGACAGTTTAAAAATGTGGCTACTTTCATTTAACAAGGAAGTCCACCATGCTTAAAAGACTGCTGTTCTAATTTCACTCAGTCTATTTTTTCTACCTTTGCTGATGTTTTTGAAGACAAACTAGGCAAACTACCCAGTTGTGTACTCCATGAAGTTAGACCCTGAAGTCAGCCCAGTTGTCAGGCCAGCCCAGAAGTTCCAGTAGCTATGCAGAACAGAGTCAAGGCTGAGCTAGATAAAATGATACAACAAGGTATGATTTGTTCAGTAGGTACATCAACCACTACTGAATGGGTATCTTCTGCAGTTATTACTCATAAGAAAAGCTCAGGTGATATCAGAATATGCACTGATCCAAGAGATTTGAACAAAGCACTGAAAAGACTTCATCATCCAATGCGTACAGTTAAAGAAGTCACTGCTCTTATGCCAAATGCCACTGTTGTTTTCTGTCTTGAATGCAAAGAGTTCATTTTATCAAATTTTGCTTAGCAAAAATCTTCATTGTTAACCACTTTCAGTACTCCTTTTGTCAGGTACAGATTTTTGAGAATGCCATTTGTGTTAAATTCTATCAGTGAAATCTTCCAGCATGCAATGGAACATTTTTTTTTCTGGGTATCCATGTGCTATTATAGTAGATGATATTCTAGTAGGAGGTAATGTTGAAGCTGAGCATGACAAAAACCTCAAGAAAGTTCTAGAAAGAGCATGTGAAGGGAATATTAAGCTGAATCTTCGGATCTGAAAATTCAGGCTATGAGAAGTTACTTATGTTGGTCATTTATTTACCAGTTCAGGCTTACAACCAGATGCTTTCAAGCAAACTGCTATTCTTTAGATGCCAGCTCCAGACAATAATCAAGCCTTATGTTTCTTGGAATGGTTAACTATCTAGGAAAGTTCATTCCAGACTTATGCTAGACCTATCCCGATTGAAACTGATCACCAACCTCTAGTGACTATTTTGAGAAAGTCTCTGTATACAGCTCCTGCCAGACTGCAATGCATCATGCTCAGATTGCAAAAGCATAACTTCAATCTTGTCTACACAAAAGGCAGACTTCTTTATCTCGTTGATGCATTATCCAGATCACCCAGAAATACCACTGAATTATATGAATAAGAAACTTGATTTTGAAGTCATGGAAGTGAGACATTTTTCTTCCACACATCTTGATGAGCTTAGAAGTCATACAGCTACAGATCCAGTTTTTAGAAGCTCAGCCACTTTATCAGTCAAAGTTGGCTGTTAAAGCAATCTTGTTTACCAGTAGAAGTGCAACCATATTTTCCTTACAGAGATGAGATTTTGTTTGACAATGGTATTATCATGAAAGGTCCAAAAGTGATTGTTCCAAAATCCTTGCAACAAGAGTATATTGCCATCTGGCATTGTGGCTACCCAGGAACTGATTCTACCAAAAAAAGGGTGAAGGGACTAGTATTCTGGCCTTCTATGTCAAGGGACATTGAGAGAGTACTTTCATCTTGTTCTGTATTTAATAGTACTAAGCCACATCAACAGAAAGAACTACTACAGCTAAACCAGATTTCTGAACTACCTTGGTCAGCAGGAGCTACAGACATTTTCAAGTGGAATGGTCAACATTACTTGGTGTTAGAAGACTCTTATTCAAACTGGTTAGAGATTGAACTATTTCCTAATTTAGCATCCAGTACTGTCATTACTAAGATGCGTCATTTTAGAGTCCATGGTAGCCCACACAAAGTTATTTCTGACAATGGTACACAGTTTACAAGCCAGCAGTTCAAGAGATTTTCTGAGGAGTAGGACTTTACTCATGTCATGAGTAGCCCAGAGTACCCACAGTCAAATGGTTTGGAAGAACGTGCAGTTCAAAGTGCAAAATAATTACTAGAGAGGTTGAAACAAGATAATAGTGATCTTTTCTTGAATCTCAGAAATATTCCTCATGATAAACATCTTGGTTCACCTGCACAGAGACTTCTGTCAAGACAAACCAGAACCTCACTACAAATTAATAGTTCATTACTGGTTCCATGTGTCAAGAATAACAGATCAGTGAAAGCCCATCTGTTAAAGAAGCACTTATCCCAGAAGTCCTATTACGATAAGTCCAGGAAACAGCTCAATCCATTACGAGAAGGGGAGATAGTGAGGATGCAGGCATCCAAAGGTTTTGATTGAATTGGTACCATGAAAAGTGTATATACAGAGCCAAAATTATACAGTGTAGAATCACAAGTAGCAGAATTTAGGAGGAATTGGAAACATTTCATCCAGGTGTCTGAGCCTGTGCTGCAGTATCATACCTGAGAGAAAAAATCTAAATCTGAGAGTGACTTATCCAGCGTTCCAGTTCCAGAGGACATTACAGTAAATATCCCTGCTCCTGAGAAGAATCCTGAAACTCCTGAAGCATGTTGTTCACCTTTAACTGTCCCTGTTGCTAAACCCAGTTCTGATTGCTATATCACTAGATCAGGTCACATTTCAAGACCACGTTCCAGATACATGGCAATTTGGACATGAATGTTGTGCTTGTTTGTTAGTGTCTGTACAATTGTATGTCTTTTTCAAATGTCATTATACTGTGGGCAATTCATTAAAGTGGGAGGATGAAGATCAATATGTATGTAAGAAGCTTTCCATGTGCTTGCACAAGTGTATACATACTAAGCATGTGCGAGCCTGACTGCCATTTTGTAGTAAGCTGTTGAGATGTAAGCATGTATGTCTGTGTAGTCTGTCAGTTAATTAGTTAATTTATAGTTTGTACTGCTGCTATCCATCCTGATGTGTTTCTATGTAGTAAAACATATAAATGAACGGCCCCACCTGTTCGTCTTCAATTGTAAACCAAGACAAGTGACAGGCTATTCAAGTAGGATTGCAACAGATCCTAATCATTAGCATTAGTTACTGCCCAGCCTATCTTAATATCACTGGTAAACTTACTTAAACATACAGATTTAGATTTGAACATTCTGACATCACTAGACCAAATAATAGAGGTCTGAAGTTTGAACCCTAAGGAAATCCCCTGGCCATCAAGCTATACTTGGTGTAGGAGTATTTAATTCTCACTCTGTAGGTTCTTTCCAGTGGCCATTTGGATACCCATTTAGCTACATAACTAGTGTAATCTATTCTCATTAAAGTCCTTATAACTGTTTCATTCTCTAGTAATGCTTATTCGAAATTTTCTACCTACATGTACATTTATTTTCGTACAAAAAATGCATACTTTTCACGTAAAATGTACTGCATATGTAAAAATATTTATTCTTTTATGTAATATATGTGATTTAACTTTAGAGCTTTTTCTCCAGCCTGTGTTGAAAATGAAGTTTTGCTCAAATGGATCATCCTATCCAACAAAGCCAAATTAAATAAGTAAATAAACAAATAAATAAATAACTAGACAAGTAAATACATTTTAAGAATGCAGTGTATATATGTTTGTGGTTTGGTTTGTATTTAATATATTTATTCATATGTTTAGGTTTTCTTTACTTATTTCGTTGAGATGTTTTGAAATTAAAACAGACTGCGCTAAGAGAAATGGCTATAGGCAGATTTTTGTGGTTAAGGTTTGCAGGGATAATGCATGGAGGGAAGCTGAGTGTTGGGCATTAATGAATTATTGTTATTAGACAAGAAAGGAGAAAGGAAAAAAAGAAAAGAGAAAGGGGGCACTAGCAATCAGGGAAACTGGGCGGAATTATTTTTATGGTAGTGGGTAATGAAAATGTGGTAGCTTTAGAGGAAAAGGTCAGGAATGGAAAGAAAGAATTCAGCGAAAGGAAGAGTGTGAGTTTTGGAGATACAGAAATATTGCAGTAGAAGCAGAGAAGATAGTTTTAACTGAAAATAATTAAGTGAAAGGCAGTGGGTACTGTATAAATACTGCAGTAGAAAAAGAGAAAGAGAAAGTAGAAGTTAATTAAAGAAACTGAGTGAAAGGTGATGTTAGTGGATAGTATAGATAGAACAATCGCATTAGGAAAAAAGAAAATGTGGATAGAAAGAAGAAAACATTTTCTTTCAATGGATGTAGTGTAAAGGACATTCAACGCTCGTTATCTCACTGCATTTAAAAGCAATATCACGTATGAACGCTCAGGTTATTCTATGTATGTCAAGATTCTCTTAGGTTCATAGGTTCATGCTAGGCTATCTGCCCTAGGGCATTTATAAGCCTAGCCAGAATGTGTTTGGCTTTCGCCACCCATTTTAAAATAATTTTGCTATGCCCTTTTTTGAGGTTAGTATACTGTGCCTCTGTCTAACAGTGACACAGAAGTGATACCCGGGGTAAACCTATGATCTCCCATCCACTCATCAAGATTCCTCTTGAAGAGAGTCAATGAGGGACTCTGCCTAACCTGGACTGGGATTTTATTCCAGTGTGAAGGGAGCCTCTGGGTTATGAATCTGTCCCTCCAGCATGTCCTATTTATTTCAGTGCTGAGGTTTAAGTCTCTCAAGCACGTAGCCCGATGGGATTTGGATTTTCTGAGGTGCAGCATGTCCATTAATTCCGGGTTGGACATGGCTTTATACGTCAGGCACAGATCGCCTCTGAACAGGTGGTATGCCACTGAGTAGAGCTGGAGTTTCTTTAACCGGGCAGCATATGGCATCTGTTTGAGCCCTTTGATCCTCTTGGTGAGGTACTTTTGGGGTCTTTCCAGTTGCTGCAGGTGTCTGGTAAGGTACATCCCAAAAGGGGCATTGTACTCAATTATGGGCCTGCTGAGGGATGAGTAAAGAGGCACGATGACCTCCCCTGATCTAGATGTGAATCCCTTCATGATTAGGTGGGCTATATAAAATGTTTTTCTAACCACTTTGGCCACGTGGTTGTCAAATGAGAGATTGCTATCAACTTGGGTCCCCAGGTCCCTAATTACTTCTTCTGTACTTAATGGATTACCACCTATGTGGTAATTTGTGAGCACTTTGTTTTTGCCAAAGGGGATGACTATACACTTTTTGGCATTTAGCTTGAGGCCATGGCTCTGGCACCAGTTTCTATGAGGCCCTTTTGGAGGATGCTTGTGTCGGCTGGAGAGTCGATTATGGCGCCCAGTTTGCAGTCATCTGCGAACTTGGTCAGCCACAGTCCTTCCGTGTTGGCCTGTACCTCCGAGAAATATATACCGAACAAGAGAGGTCCCAGGACTGAGCCTTGTGGGACACCACTTGTAACTGGTTTGGAGTCTGACATGGCTCCAGCAATTCTAACCATGTGGGTTCTGTCCTTGAGCCAGTTTGCAATCCATCTAGTGACATAGGGGTTTATATTTAAGCTGGTGAGCTTATCTATAATGCCCGAGTGGGTATTGTATTGAAGGCTTTTGCGAGGTCCAGGTAGGCTGTGTGGACCACCTTCCCTCGTCAATGGCCTTGGTGACTGTTTCAAAGAAATCAACCAGATTTAAGAGGCAGGATCTGCCCTTAACAAAGCCGAACTGGGTAGGATCCAGTGTTTGTAGGTCCCCAATATCTTTATTTATGAGGTCCATGATGATCCTTTCCATAGCTTTGCAGACCAAGCTAGTCAGGCTTATGGGGCGATAGTTTCCAGGATCCGTTGAGGCACCACCTTTATGGAGAGGGACCACTGTTGCTGTATGCCACTCTTTGGGCACATATCCTGTAGTAAGGCTGAGATTGAACAGTAGTTTTATGTTTGGGTTTAGCTCTTCTTGGAGTTCATGTAGGACGAGCCGGGACACCATCTGGTCCCATTGATGCTGTGTTTTTGCTTTGGAGAGGCGGCTCTTACCTGAGCATCTGAGATGTCATGGGGCAGCACTCTGCTGGGATAGATATTTGCCCTTTTGGTGGGGAGTTTGCGCTGAACCTGTCAGCTAGGATGTTGGCAATGTCTGTGGATTCAGTGTACTTTTTGTCATTTTGGACTAATTCTGAGCATATCTGGGAATTACCACCCAGGTTCCTAACATAACTAAAGAAAGCCTTGTGATTATCCTTAGTGTCCTGTGCAATTTTTCTCTCGAAGCTGGCCTTAGACAATTTTATGTGTGCCCGTAGTTTTTTTGCTAATACTGATCAGTGATGCCTTCCCTTTTTGGGATTTTGCTCTATCATTTAGTAGCTTCCTCCTTCTATTGTATAGTTCGTTTATGGCTGGGGTCCACCAGACAGGACGTCTGCCTTTGGAGGATTGGGTCTTGGTTTTATTTGGGATCGCATGATCCATGCATTCCTGAAGGTGTTCATAGAATGCGTTTATAAAGGATTCTGCGGTCTGGGCGTATTTTCACAGGCCGGGGCTTTGAAGGATTCCACCTCAGTTTTGAGGAGTGTGAAATTTGCTTTAGAGAAGTTTTTCACTGTGGTTTTCTGGGCAGGGGGTGGGGTCGGGATGTGAATATCCAGTGAGATTAGTTTATGGTCTGATCTTACCAGTGAGGGATACACTTCTGGTCTGGAGCATAGAGTCCCCATGTTGGTGATGATCAGGTCCAGTATGTTTTCCCCTCTTGTGGGAGTGGTAACAAGTTGTTCCATAGCATTTGAGTTTATAAATTCTAGGAACCTTTGGGCTAGGGTGTTGGAGCTAGAGTAATGCTCCCAGTCTATGTTTGGGTAGTTGAAGTCGCCCAATATAATGGTGTTTGGAGAGACCTTCATATTTTCCAGTGTTCTCAGGAAGGTTGAGTGGGGTTCCTGGGTTTGGGAGGGTGGTCTATAGCAGGCTATAAACTGGAAGGCAGTTTTACCCACTGTTAGTTGCACATGGATAGTCTCTGATGCTTCGTGCTTTGCCACCAACCTGGAGGTGTGGGTATCTTTGATGAATATCGATACTCCCCCTCCTTTTGTGGTTCGGTCCAAGTTTTGGGGCCGAAAAGCATGGTATGAGGTATAACCTGGTAGTGCTGGGGTGCTCTCGGGAGCCCTGAACCAGGTTTCTGTTACTGCACAGATATCGATGTTCTCCATGCTAAGGAGAGTTTTGAGTGTGTGCATCTTGAGGTTTAGACTTCTGGCATTGAGTAGCATTACTCTTAGTTTCTTATCCCTTGTGATACCTATGGAGGTGGGTTTGTCTTTTGAGCCTTGCCTAAAAAAGGCACTATGGAGGTAGCAAGAGCCTTTGCCAATATCCAAAAGCCCAGGGGTGACAGGTGCAAGCCGTCCCTAGCAAAGCATCGTGGCTTGTCGAGCATATCATCCCAAGCTGACAGGCATTGGATCCCCTTTGAATGACACCAGTACTTAAGCCAATTGTTGAAATTGATTATCTTGTCTTCATATTGTGGCATCATTCTTGGTGAGGGTAAGATGCTACTCAAGGTCAGGGTCATACCAGCCTGGGCTACATGCTCAGAGAGCTCCTTTATGTCTCTTTTCATGTAGTCCAGGGAGGTACATCTCAGGTCATTCACACCAGCATGGACAATGACTGAGTCATATTTGTACTTGCCTTGGAGTGACCTGAGTGCTTGTGTTATGTGGCGGATCCTAGCGCCCGACACGCTGCTCACCGTGACCCTCTCCTTGTTCAGCCTGGCGAGTGGGACATCAGTGTGCCTGACGATAGAGTCACCTATTACAAGTGTATCAGGTGTGTTGTTTAGTCTTAAGGGCTGTGACTGTTTGGCACACTGGCTTTGTGAGATATGTGTTGCACGTGTTTTGTTTTGGGGTAGCGGTTGCCTGGGTGTCTGCTTTGGAGGTCTCTGCTGCTTCGGCAGATCTTTATTTAGAGCCTCCGAGTATGTTTTTGTGTGATTATGTGTTTGGTTTGCTGTCGTGGTAGGTCTATGTGAGACTGGAATTGTAGTGAGTGTGGTTTCCTTCTCCTCCTGACTGGTTATGCCAGTACTGAGTTGAGAGAGCTTAGCCTCCAGTTTGGCTATATGGTTGCATCTCTCACATGTGTTGGAATTTGTTAGGAGGAGGAGAGGGTTGTCTGTGTACATGAGGCAGTTGTAACGTTGCCTCAAGATTCCCAAATTCACCAGCTGGACCGGAGAGGAGATTGACAACTGACTTTTGGACATGCTAGAATAATATTGGGAATTCCTTAATAATTGAAAACCAGGGCCAGTGGGGAGTGAGGGTGTAGTGCTTTTAATTTTTAGTGCTGACTTATATAATTGCTTTAGTGAGCAAGTGCCAGGTAACTTAAGTGCAATGTGTTACAGGTAACTTAAATGCAAAAACGACAAACAGTAACTTTCTTTCTTTCTTGAACACGAAGAACATGTAAAGTAGCAGTGTGGTATTTAGATGCTGTTTGTAGTGCAAAAAACCTATCAAAGACAAGTCTCCAATCAAAAGAAGATGCATTTTATAGCAAGATTTCCCACATGATGGCCTTTTTTTCCTGGGCTTTTCTTTTGTGGATTTCATGTCAAGCATGTGAGCGCTCCTAGTAGCCAGGTAAATTAAAATAAAACTGCATGTAAGACAATTGTAGCATCTTGCTCCAGCAGTTTAGCTGTACCATATAGTGTGATATTTATATGTAGCTTGGCTTTTGCTTCAGTGCAACTAACCAGACTTCAGAGCTAGAATCCTGAATTAGCAATTCATATGTAAATGAAAGTCACTCACCTTCCACAAACACAATTTACTGAAATAAAAATAAACAGATCAAACTTTCTCATAAAAATGCTTTGTCAAGTTGATAATAACTCAAGACCATTTCTCTGAAAAGATTGTGCAACTTGTTTTTATGAATGTAAAAAATGTATATACCCTCTAGGGTTGTTAATCATGTATTGCATATTGTGTTAATTTACTTTTAATTTTGAAGTACCTGTGTTTGTTTTTATACTTGATTTTTGGTTTTTGTTTTTATACTTGATTTTTGTAATTGTGGAGCTTTTCTCCCCGGGCCTTCGCTGAAAACAGGCTTCAGCTCAGTCAGACTAACCTGGTCAATAATATCAAATAAAATAAATAAATAAATAAATAAAATAATCACTGTTGATTTCTATGCAGGCAAGTCATATGCAGAAAAGTTCTGCACTTTTGTGAAGTAAGGGCTCTGGCAGAAAATGAAAGTTTGTCAAGAGAACTAAACTGAGGGCACTAAAATCAAATCCATCTGATACCTAGATGAAATATTTTGCAAAGATGGTGGTACGGAAGTTGTTTGTTTATAATGGACTATTTCCTGATTGCTGAAGTTATATATATATATATATATATATATATATATATATATATATATATATATATATAGAATTATAGGAACTGGAAGTGAGTGGAAGTGCAATTGCTAACTCAGTGGTCGGGCATACAAATTGTCCGCTCATAAAGCTGCAAAATAATAGGGTTATAATCAGTTGCCTTTGTGGTGACAAGATCTCTGACATAAAAATGATTTCCCAGGGCAAATAAGATTATGCCACGGTGGTGGACCATTTGGGATTAAATGACCTTGGACAAAGAAAACCCCTGAGGATGTGCATAGAGACATATCAGAAGTTTCAATGCATGTGAAAAATGCAGGTAAGACTGGTCTTGTTTGGAATCTTTCCTTCATCAATAATTATTCTAAGGTACATATAAAAGATAATTGGCTGCAGGAATTGGCTGAATAGTTGGTGTCATTCAGGGGTGTCTAATATGTGTCAGCATGTGACTATATGACAGATAGCCTAGCTTAGTTCATAAGGTATGACCTGCAGCCCTCATTCAAAAGGCTTCTGCATACTGGCTAAAGCCTGTGCTGCCATCATAATAGCATATTTAGGTGGACTCCATTTAATGGACATTCCAACATAGCAAATTCCTCATATGTTAACTCAGACTACATTAAGGTGGCTATTTTCAGTGCTAAAAGTTTCAACCACAAAATGACTGGTCTTGAGGTTCAACTTTATATGGAACATATCCATGTTTATGTAGTTATTAAGACTTTGTTCAAAACACTCCCTCCATATCTGAGTTTAGAATGTATAATGCCATCAGGTCTGATTGTAACTGGAGAGGCATCTCCATATCTGTCAAGGCTCATATCATCACCAGAGAGAGTCCCAGAGACCTAAAACAGAACTCATCATAATTAAGACAAACTACCAAATTCTAGCTGCTGCAGGATACCCTCCATTTACCTAGGCAATTGTACTACATTCCTGAAAGTTTTTGAAGAACTCATTAACAGGAACTACCTTATTTTGGGAGACTTTAATGACCCATAAATTAACTACAGTACCAATATCTCCAATGTAAGGTATGCCCAAAAGTTACTGGATTTAATTAACTAAAATTATGTGTAACAGAAGATGTAATGTTCTAGATCTGGTCCAATATATAACCTCTACATGTACTATTCCCCTGGTCCCTCCTTCCTCAGTTAAGTTGGACCATAAACTTGTGGCATTTCCCTTTAAAATCTCAAAGTTCCCGAAAACCAATACCTCTAAATGTGAAGATTTCAACCAGGCAAACTGCATATAATTATATGATGAAATCTCAACATTCTTCCCTTACACCACCATCTTGGATGCTGACACTTCAATCAGCTTCACAAAACAGCTCTGTACCCTGTTAGACAACTGCAGAGAATTCACAAAATGCAATTTGAAGTTCAAAAACAAACCACTCTTGTGGTCCAACTTAACAAAAAAAAAAAAAAAGAGAGAAAGAGAAATAAAATTCCTTTAATTATACACCAGATGCAAAACTCCTCAAAACAAGAATAGCATAAAAACATTATAATGTAACCGAATATACTATTCAGATTAATAAAGCAACCTATGGATTTAGAGTAGTTTATGAAGCTAAGGATAACTGCCAGATCTCCTCTAGTTATGCTAGGAATTACCCAACAATGCATAGAACTTATCCAAAACAGTAACGCCTACCCTGTACCTACCCTTGATAGGTGGAGATATTAAACTACTGACAGAAAATGAGGAAATGAAATGGATTCTCAGATTCAGAGCACATCTACCACCAGGGTTGAGTGGTACTTTTACTTTGAAACCATTGCTTAAGCTTTTACATGACAAGGTTTGATTATGTCATGTGATTTTATTTTATTATTTAAATGATGGAGAGTTTTATTTTATTTTGTATTCGCCTGAGGAAACCTGTATGGTGAAAGTTTTAAGTGCGATTAAACTTTTACACAACTGTGTCCTGCTTCAGTTTTCCAGTTTCTTGATTGTTTCTTGTGGATATTCTGTAAGGAACCAGATTTACAACCTTTTACTGCTGTTTGTGGGCATTTTTGGTTTCTACAGTGAATGGTTGGCTCTGCAAAGGTACGCTTGTTAGAGCGATTAAACTTTTACATGACTGTGTCCTGCTTGAGTTTTCCATTTTTGTGTTTGTTTCTTGTGGATATTCTGTAAGGAACCAGATTTTTAACCTTTTAATGCTGTTTGTCAGCTATTGCCAATATGCTGGTAAACAAGTTTAGTAAAAATTTCGCCACTGAAACATCTATCCAAACGTCATATGTCCTTGAATCCCTTACATGTCATGTTATCACTAAGGAACATATTCTGAAGGTGCTATCAAATATCAAACATACTTCCTCCATGGGATCTGGCCAACAACCCCTTGCTAAACCTCCCCTCAGATTGTTCAACCTGGAATTAGTCACAGGATTTGTTCCTGAACTATAAGCCATCATCAATGTGGTGATGCCCCTGTACAAGGGTGGACCTACTATGGACACTGGTAATAGCAGAAATATCAGTCTTACAAGCTTGCTGTGCAAAATTATGGAACATATCACAAATGAGCTAATCAGACAGGATATCAAAAATCTCATTAGGCTACACCTGTCATCAATTTGTCTTTGTCAAAGGGAATATTACCTATTTTATCTTGGCAATTTCTTGTTTTTCACAAGGGTCAAACTGGCTGTTGATAGTGGTCATACTCTTCACACAGCATACCTTAACCTAGTCAATGCATATGATGCCATAAGCCACGAGCACATTGTAAGCAAGCTAAATGCTTTAAATATGGATACCTATGTGGTAAGATGGATAGCAAACCATCTAAAATAAGAATTCACATAATGTGGGAGACCAAAAAAAAGTTTCACATGTGATAGATGGCACAATACAACAACAAGAGAGACAAACTCCTAAAATAAGCATCATGAGATTTCATTCATCCCCAACATAGTGTGCACAGTGGAAGCTAACTATGAAGAAAATGTCACAAAGTAGAAGAAATTGCTAAGTCATGTTTTTGTAACATCTGAAAGTTTGAGGACCATTCACTATGGAGAAAAGTCTGCTTGTGTATAGTGCATAGCTGTCCTATAAGTGAAGGATATACAGAGCAACCAGCAGCACCCATTACATCTGATAGCAGTGGATGTTCTAAGGAAGGGATGCAGAATACATACGTCTCTGTGTTTCGAGGGTTTTAGCACTGCTAATAAGTGTCCCCCTGTGATTTTGAGTTAGTGTGTCCATGTCTACTTGAACATTAAAAGAGCAAGAGCTCGTGATCTGCTCAGACGGTAATGTTACTACCCCTACTGATAACAGGCTCTTGTGCCTAGTGTTAACAGAAAAGAAGACCATAGTATTATAACATCATCCTTATAGGCATACTGAGAGGAATTGAAGACCACCAAAAAAATGAAGAAAGAGATACATTTTGGAGAAGTATTTATGAAGATCTTGTAGAATATAACAAAGATACTAAATGGATAGAAGAAGTAAAAGAAAGAATAAGAAGTTCAGAGGTGCAGGATATGAAATAGGGAACAGCCAGAGAGATTGAAATTAAGTTAAGAAAAGCCTCTAATTTGAAAAGCCCAGGCCCAGATGCAGTACCTACCTTTTGCTTAAAAGTATTAACATATTTGCATGAAGATTTAGCCATAAGTAAGAACTATTTATATGCGCAATTCGAACAGATACCAACCTGGCTAACAGCAGGAAAAACAATGCTCCTACCTAAGAGTGACTCTAAAAGGTACCCTAAAAATTAAAGACCAGCAATTTGCCTTCGGATGATGAAAAAACTATACACTGGAATTGATGCCAACAGAGTTTATAGTCATTTAGAAGAAAATTCAATCATGGCAATAGAACAAAAGGGCAATAAAAGAAAGTTATATGGAAAAAAGGATCATTTGTTGCTAAATAAAGTCATAATGGAAAACTGTAAAAATCTAAGTATGGCATGGATTGACTACAAAAAAGCATTTCATAGTATCCCACATTCATGGATAAAAGAGTGCTTAAAAATGTATAAGACACACCCTGTACTGATCAACTGCATTACAGTGACCATGAAACAGTGGTAGACCACTTTGCATTTAAGCCATGATAAAGGGTAAATTATTATTCCAGGGATAAAAATTTAAAGGGAGATATTTCAAGGTGACTCCATGTCACTGCTGCTATTCTGTCTTGCCCTTAACCCATTAAGCTGTCTACTTAACAGATTAGGCCATGGCTATAATTTGGCTCCTAGAAAACAACAAAGTCTAAAAACCTCTCTCATCTTCTCTTTCTTGATGATTTGAAGCTGTAGAGCTCATCAGATGAGGAAATGAAAGCACAACTGCAAGTAGTCAAAACTTTTTTTTAGATAATATAAGAATGTCATTTGGTCTTGATAAATGTGCAAAATCAATCTTTAAAGCAGGAAAACTGCAGCACCAAGAAAACATCAGGTTGGGACAAGCATGTGATATAAAAGTGCTTGAGCAAGAGGGAGTGTATAAATATTTGGGAATTGATGAAGGATCAACAATAAACAAGAACAAATGCAAATAAAACCTAGTAAGGAATATTATAGAAGACTTAAATTAATCCTGAAAACAATACTGACATCTAGGAACAAAATTCAAGCTATAAACCAATTTGCTCTGTCCTAACTTACAGTTTTAGAGTGATTGACTGGCCCCAAAATGTGTTGGATAGATTAGACAGGAAAACAGGAAGGATGCTTCATGCTCACCAAATAATTTATAAAAAATCAGTGCATAACAAGATTATATATTCCTCATTCAAAAGGAGGTATTGGTCTCCTTGAAACTAATTACATGTATAGATCTGCAGTCGTGGGACTGCACACATATCTGCTGACCTCGCAAGACCCAAACATAGTGAAACTTTTGAAACATGAGGAGAATAAATCTAAGATGACTTTCCTGCTTAGTTTAGCAGAAGCATATTGGCATCAAGCAGGAATAGAAATCAAACCACAGTAAATAAAAATCAGTCAGCAACTGAATGCGCCAAAAAACAAAAGAAAGAATATAAGGTGAAAGACCAGATGAGAAGGCAAGAAATGTGGAAAATGCACAAATATAGTTGGAAGTATAGAAAACTTCTGGAAGAACCTCATGTTGATCAGGGCTGAATGCAGAAATGGTTAAGGGGAGGTGAATTCAAACCAAAAGAAGGAAGGTTAATATTGGTGGCCCAAGATAGTATGCTACATACACATTAGTTTACAAAGTCCTTTGAACATGTGGGAGACACAAACAAATGTAGGTTTTGTAAAACAGAATTGGAAACAGTCGCACACCTTGTTGCTGGTTGTGACATACTAATGGCAGAAGGATTGTATACTGAAAGGGATAATAATTTGGCAAGACTGTTGCACTGGGGATTGCGCAAACATTATAATATTGAAGTAGCTGAAAAACACTGGAAACATGAGCCACAAAGCATCATAGAAAATGATGGTCTACATCACATGGGATCACCCATTACCAGCATTTCAAAAGATAGATGCAAGAAAACCAGATACAGTGGTCCATGAAAAGAAGACAAAAATAACACGGATCACTGAAATCTGTACACCCAGTGACTAAAGTGCCTTGTATACAGAGAGACACAGAGTCATAACATATTAAGATTTGCAGGCAGAAATGAGAGCAATGTGGAAGAAAGACGCCCAGACAATTCCAATAGTAGAAGGAGCAACGGGTCTATAAGAACAATCTACAATTGTATTTATATATGTTACCAGTAGCATAAACTCCATATGAACTGAAGAAGAAGTCATTACTGGGCACATTGTGGGTGCTGTGGAGAGCACTTCTGACTGACATCAAAGATTGAAACAATACTAATTTTATGAACTTTAATCATACTTTGAATTAGGAATGGGGTCCATTCCCATCATGGTTTTAGAAATTCCAAAAAACTTGGAGAAATTAAAAAAGAGGACACTGCAGAGCAACAGTATTCATCCTACTGTATAAATGTAAGTACAATGTGGTCTGTAGTGTTTTGAACACACAAAGCATGGCAGCTTGATGCAGACTGACATTCTGTGCCTGCATATACCCACACATTTTTGGGTTAACGCTGCTTTGTGATCTGTGCTTATGATCGCTGTACACAGAAGGGACCATTGCTGCTTACACTGCTACAAGGAAAGGGGCAATGCACTTCTGAAAGTTACTGAATGCTGTGTGTACTGTTTCTAATTTCATTGTCATCTGAATTACATACTGTCAGACTGAAATCACACAACAATGACATCCTGTCATATTTCAGTTCCATATTGTCGTTTCTGAATTAGGCTTTGCCCATTCTTGTTACATTTTTCTGAGTAATGACAATGTGTATGATGCATCATGTCTCTAAAACATGATGCACCATGTCTCTAAAACTCATCTTTAACTTAGAACAGCAAGATGCATAACATTCTGACAAACATCATACCAAATAAAGCAGCATTAAACTTTATGTCAGTCCACCTACATTTTTTCTCAGAATAATATCACCCATGGTTCTTTTCCTATTATTGTTTATAAATGGTAATCCAAGTTAACGCTTTTGTAAGTTGATATTACCAAATCTGTCATTATGCTGATTTGATTTTAGAGCTTAGTACCTGACAGTGCATGTGTACCATCTATGTGTTTGAGAGAAGAACATACCTTTAATAAACAGCTCTGTTAGGACAATTGCTCCAGGATAAGAATGTAGAAATATTACTTGCTGGAGAGCATAGAGAAACCCCTCTTTTCCCAAAGTTATAGCGCTCTTGGAGTTGATCGTGTTTAGAAGATAGTTGATGGGACACAGCTCCCTACATATGTTTGCATTTGACATGGCTATTTTGCATCATTTGCTTCATGAGAATGGAGTTTTACTGTCATTATAATTATCTGCATGTCTGATAAAAAGTATAACTGGCATGTCAGGGATGCAAGCGAGAGTCAGTTGATGAAAATGTGTATGACAGGCGTATCAGAGTTCCTTTTGTCTACACATTAGTTTAAACAGCAATGACAAAAGTACTTTGTTAAGTCCCTTAATCACTGGATCACTGACATTAAAATTTATTAGCAGGTATTTCACCTTTTCTGCCCTTGAAACATTCCAAGGAATTTCCACAAGAAGGACAGACATGCAGTATATTTACGATGATTATTTTAGAACGAGTGAGCTGTTGTAGTGTCTGCACCTTCATTTCATTAATCTTCTTAATACTGAAAGTACAGGATAACATATTAGTGTTTTGACCTAGACATGAACGAGACTTTCTACTTTTTTATATTGCCAAATGAATTCATGCCTACTGACCTGGCCATTCACATCCTTACTATTCATCCATCAACATTATCTGCCACCAGTTAATATTTTTGTCAAAAAGGTATACAAATGCTACTTAGAATCTGCTATGAGTTTGAAAGAAATATGTATTTCATTGTTCTGCCATTGTATGCCTGATTTATTCAGCATTATTATTCAAGTTATGATTTTCATCTCTGCTTTCTCACTGAAAATCTCACTGATACTTTGCTTTCTGCTGCTCATTTACACAAGGCAGAGAGCGAGAGAGAGAGTAAAGCAACAATTATCACTGAATTACTTGCCGTCCTTTTCATTGTATCATGGTACTATAACTGACCTTGACAGAATCAGCTGTGATATTTTTTGCAGTAATAATAATAATATTATTACCAGAGAATTCTAAACAGGTTATCTGCCCTTGTCATTTGTATATACTGCAGAGAATAGAACAATTTTAAGAAATAAAGGACTGTACATGTTGTTACCTTCTGACCGAGACAATGGGAAAAAAGAGATATACAGAACTGCACCTACTGACATAGGTCATATCTAACCTCAAAGAAAAAATATGGTGAGGTTTATGGACAAAACAAGAGATTTGTCAATACTGAGTGATTCATTGTCAAGCTGTTGTTCTTTCTGAATACAGTACACATTTAGAGGATCTGTAAAGGAACATTTATTTTCATACAGTGTCTTAAAATCATGTGTCTGCTATATGTCATTAATGTTAGTCCAACTTTAATGTTGAAGTATTTAAACAGAATTGTACGACCCCTTGCAAGATAACTAAGAAGCATAGAATAAAATAATTTTGAAGTGAACAAAATCATTTAAAATTCCAGGGATATGTTATTAGTGTAGATAGGTCTTTGAAATGAGGAGGTTCTCGTAAACTCAGACATTGCAGTGATCCTTCAGAGATGGATGAGTAGTGAGTTTCACATGACTCAGTTCTAACAGGCAAACATATGCCATCCAAAGGTGTCAAAATATGCCTTAGGAACAAGTAGCAGCCACCTACCAGCACTTACAGCAGAGGTGGTTTTATGGATGATAGGGTCCAGCAGCTCCTTAATATAAATAAGAGCCAAAGCTAACACTTTAGATTTCAGTATCAAGGTCAAACAACTGGCAGAGACTCTGCTATCTATGGCTGAAATTATTATAATGAGAGGAACCTGCCAGGAACATGCTTGCATAGTTCGGCATGCAGTACAAATGCCTGAGATCTCGAACACCATGCAGCATAAGTGGTAGCTGTAGTTTAGTTGAGATGATACAAGAGCGTGCATAACTGTTGTGAGATCCATTAATGGAGTTAGGTGTTTAACGCTTTGAGGCTAAAGCTATATTGATTTTTTGACGCTTTTTACTTAGTCCTTTAGCAACAGTGTGCTATATTGAATTACATCTGAATTTAACAGTTTTGTCACAGATTCTAATGTTTATTCCCCATGAATAATTAAAGAAGGAAAGGCAAATGCATTTGAGGACTTCATTGCTGCGTTCACCATCATTGCCTCCATCTTGTCAGGGTTGCAATTCAAGCTACTGAAGCTCATGAAGCTCATCCATCTAGAAAGACCTTCAAACAGTCATCATCGGAGCTTAGAGATTACATGTACTTATGGAAAAAGGAAAGCTGTTGCTGGGTGTCAGCATGATAAGAATTTTATTTCAAAGCTCTCCTGTTAATGAAATTACCCAGTGAAGGCAAGATGGTACATAAACCAATGCAATGAGTAGTGTTGTATGGAATAATATTCAGCCATGCTTCAAGGAGGTCACTGGATGTCTCAGATGATATAAGATAGAAAAAGATCACATTGTCAATATATAGTGTTACACACTGTGTGCTAATTTACAAAATTGTGTGTATACAATGGGGATTTCTTAATATTATGTTATTAATTCTTCTTTAAATGGAAGATAATAAAAATCCAATCTTGCATAAGAATGTGCCAGTGAATGAGGAACATACCAGGTGAAAAATGTGTGCATCTAAATATGCTGTAATGATCATAGCATTATGACAGGCCCCAGGTTTACAACAAGATAATTAACAATCAAAAACATAAGTTTATCATAAGCAATGTAATGAACATCTGAGGAGTATCTGTAAGAAGGACTATTGTTGTGTCCACTGCATAAATTTTGAAAGATCTCCTTTCCTATCACAGTCTTCCTTATCAATGCAAAAAATAGAAATTCCTCCAAAAATATCTACTACTCTGTACATTGTACTATTAGTATTGTTATATACTATTTCACTGTTTCTTTGTAACTCCAGGATGAGCCTGAAAATGGTCCAATGAGACTAGTGTTCTCCCCATATAAACAAATAAAGTAATGTAAAAATAAACTTAGCAAAACCCTTAAATCCTTAGAAGCAAAATGTCTTCCAGTTTCCCAGAACTACTTGGATGGCACAACATGCTGACATTCTAAGAAATGGAGGCAATCCCTGTAATTATGAACATCCCCTGCTTGAGAAAGATTTCTCTCTAATAGGATGTATAATAATGATGTAACTTAAGTCTGACCTTCAATAAGTATGATACCTTAAATATGACCTATAACCTCTGCCCAATTATTCTGTGTCTTACTAGTGTTCATGCACTACAGTTTACAAAGAGCATAAATGAAGTGGAGTATGTTCACCAAGCCTTAGTATGACTTGCAACTCATTCAAAAGAGCTTTTCACTAAGCTTTTGAATAAATGTCTTCATTAAGGAATTCAGGTCATCATTACTAGCATTTATTAAGCCCTCACATTAAAAGAAGTCATAATCAGATGATCATGTTATGGTGACATCAGAGCTGAAATGGATCCAACTGTAGTCAGACCAAAAAGAATTACAGCACATTCTGGTTAGATGTACCATTTTATCCTTGAAAGATCTTGCCCGAGGAATGACAGTATTTATAGGTTGGGATAGAGAGACAATGGGCATCAGCAGCAACACCATTTTTTCTTATTTTCTACATGTGGTCAAGATGCCCTCATTAAATTCACATTCTTCCATAACTTGGAGGAACATTTTCATCAATGCAGACATTGAAACCACCTAAAAGATCAAAAATTTGGATGGTCCAAAACTAAGTTGATGAGGAAATGTGTAAATTCTTGCTAAGTAGCCTCATACTGCCTTGAGGGTGATAGATAAAACATTTGTAATTTATTACTGCAATCAGGATGCAAATAATTTACCCGGTCAACTTTTTAGAATCATGTCATACTAATGTCTGTAACTGATAGCTGCACTCCATCTGATACTATCACTTGTATGGCATGAAAAATGAATGCACTGTCTGATACTGCAATCACCAAATTTAAGCCATGGTTGTCATTAAGCCAGGTCTCTATTATACATGAAATGTCACTGTCATTCAACATTTGAAAAAAAACTATGCCTGACTTATTGTCAATTGATCATGCATTTGTTACCAAAACCCTAGACAGATCCACCTTAGTACAGAGACTGCCAATTGGCCAGAACTGAAAAACATGTCACCCTGGTACCAGTCTAAGAATATACTTGTCAACTCTTAGCATGGAGGTGGGCAATCCTAACATGAATTTTTCCATGATGTTCACAGAGTGTTGCTTGTGGGCCACTATACCTCATATACCCTGACAAAAAGAATTTTGGAGGATGGATGCGTGCAGAAAGCCATATTGGCAGAGAACCACCACAAGATCCAGATGAATACGATACCAAATTTCAGATAAGCAGTAGTAGCAGCAGAAGCATGGCTATGGCAGATTGAAGGGGTCAGAGGCATGCTTGGCAGATGCCTGTTGGATGGCTGTACAGTAGCAACATTCAACTTCTGAATGCCAGTACTTCATTTGTGCTAAGCCTGAAGCACTCCAGCAGTCCATGTTTACAGAAATGCAGTACCAGCATTCAGAAATGGGTGTCAATACTGCTTTGCAGCGAGGGTTAAAGCAGTTCAGTGACCCACATGTGACATTTAGAATGTAGTAAGCTGCTTGTTTCACTTGTAGCAAATCATTTGCTGCAATATAGAAGGAAGAACCTTTTTTTTCTCCACAGAGAAGTGGAAAGACATTTTTTTCTGCTCCTCAATTCAGTGGAGAGGACCCTTTTTTGCTTCTCAACTTAGAGATGAGGGAATGCTTATTAGGGATTTGCATTAGGTGCTACAACACCTAGCTATGGCACTGAGAAACAGTTCTTTGACAATAATAAATGGTCAGGATTATAAGTTTTGTAAATTAAAATAATGAATTAGGTAAACAAATAAATTGAGTAATAAATTATTTAAATGGACAAACTGGTCAAATTCATTCATTTACTGAAATAAATAGTAAAATACTAAAATTCAATGAACCTAAACTTAAATTCTGAAGTCCTAAATAGCTCACTCACTCACGCCTATAGCTGAATTTGCATTATGCCTTGATTGGCACCTACAGCACTACTGCCTATAATAACTAGTCCCAACCACATCTATAGCTCAAATGTTTCCTTTAAAAACAGAATTCCAGGTATGTATATAACATACAGATGAACAAAAGTGGTGACAGAGTTCTGCAACTGTGCATCTGTAAAAAGAACTTGCAAAACCATGCTTGTTAATTTGAAAAATGAAGGAAAATAAACTTGTTTAATATTCCCAGCCTTCCATATCAGAAGAAAACACAGTGCATCCCTGTGCTCTGCACTTCATGAACTTGTAATCCTCTTTATGATTAATTTACACTTAGCAGGGTCACTGTGTGTTCTTCCTTTATTGGTATACATTAATCTATAAACCATATGGTACCATCGAAAATAGGATGCCTTTAGATACTTAGAACCCCCCCCCCCCAAAAAAAAATGAAAGCATAAATGATTTATCTGGTTATCCATTCAGGCTTATGTAAATGCTCTGCATCCATAAATTCCATTACACATTTCTAGATGATCTGTAAGCACAATCCACAGCAATTTTCACAGGAATTTTTTTCACTTTATTTTATATATGCTGCATGTAGTAAAATGCCTCTGTCTCACAGCACAGAAGGCATGAACTAACCTAAACATTTTGCTCTTGATCCTTCTGGATGGCTTTTATTACTGCATTTAGCCCCTGTAATTGCAGGCTATTTATGGTAGCTGGTTAGAACTGTAAAGCAGTCTGTGCTTGGAAAAAGTGATCCAAAGAATTCTGAAACAGCCCCACTGCTTGAGGTAAGAGCTGCTGTAAAAAGGCTCTTTTTACACAGTATGGGAATTTGCAATTCAGAGATACATTAGCAGCTCTGGTAGTTAACATTGTAGGCCCATGCACCTCTTTTGGACAAGCATCCCTTCTTTCACTTTCCCACACACAACACACACAATACACATAGTAAAACACACACACACACACATGCACACACCCTACATACCTGTCCCTGTGTTGTCATAACATCCCCAGCGTCTCCATTTTTCCTGATCTTGTACATCACAAATGATTGCATCAGTCATTAATACAAGACATTAGGGTTTCACACTTCATATCCTTCAATAAATGCATGCTAGTGCAAAATCTGTAATTGTAGGAACTTTATGAGGTTATTATTTATTTATTTATTTATGTATATATTTATTGGCATTTTTTGACTGGGAAAGTCCACTGGACAAAAAATCTATTTTCAGTGGAGGTCCGGTGAAAAAAGCTCCATAGTTATACAAACAACAAAAGCAAAATATTATACAGTTTAAAAATACAGATCTGGGGAGAAAAGGCTCAACAGTTAAGACAAACTAATATCACAGAACAACATAATTGCAAACATATGTTATATAAATTAATATACAACCATAATATCACAGGTAAACTATAGCATAGAAAATAGGCACATAGTAATTGACAAATAAAGTATTTCAGGTTAATGGAATTGATTGACAGGATTGATATAACAGTAATAAGCATAATCTGTCCTTGATAATGTGCCTTTATACCCCCATTAGTTTTGGCTTTGTTTAATGTTCTTCACCTGGGAGGTTGAGAGTATACCTCCCAACCGTACCAAATTACTCAGTTTTTACCGAGTTTTGGGGTTCAAATAATGGGGTGCCATGATTCCCAAGTGGCACCCTTTCATTTCTGATTTTTTTTTTGTCATCACAGGTACGATGAAATCAGCTCCACCAGCCTGTCAGAATTGAGCTCAAGGGCTCAGGTAAAAAGAGCTTAAAGTCCCTAGCCGCCACCACTTGTGAATGTATGCCTCATATTTTTGTTCTATTCCTCATTAAGTCTGTGTTTTTCAGGATTTTTGTGGTAAATCACTGAAGGATTGAATTCACTAAATAATGACAGCCATTTGAATATATTTTTGTTCTGTTCCTCATTAAATCTTTGGTTTTCAGGATTTTTGTGGCAAATCACTGAAGGATTGAATTCACCAAATAATGACAGGCATTTGAATTTCAGACTTCATATTCTTCAGAAAATAAATGGTAACACAAAACCTTTTATTCTAGCAATTTTCTAAATTTACAAAGATCAGTATTTGAAAACTGTCCCTATCTTGTGGGCTGTATTCCCCCATTATTGGCTTTGTCCAAGTTTTTTGTGCTAAGACGTTGAGAGCTATGGTGAGAAGTGAGAACTGAATTAATTAAATGATAGCCATTTAAGTTTCAGTCTTCCTGTCTTTCAGGAAGCTGCTGATTTGGCATAGTGGCATGCTGCTCTGACTGTAGTGCACAGGGTCCTGGGTCCAAGACTTGACAGTGAAGTTCATGGTGGTAACACAACATTTTATTCTAGCAACTTTCCAAAATTATATAAGCAATGTTTAAAATGTGTCCCTCCCTGATTTTTGGCCTTTTGTCCCCCCCCCCAAATGGATATGGTGTGGGTTTCAATGCTGTTTCAATGAATGTGAGTTTCAAGGGCAGAGAAGTTGTAATGCCAAGTCTATTTTCATTGTGAGACAGTATTGCTTTGTTTAGCAGATATCTATTAGTGTTTGTGCATTGTGCTGTAAAGCGTAAAAATAAAATCCAAGTAATCGTAGAAGTAAACAGTATGCACACATTAGTGTTTATGGTAAATGGGGCGAAATAGCCAGGTAATTGGACACTGGAATGGCTGCAGGGGGACTCTGTTCTATATTTTGGTTGTCTGTTCTTCAGTTTGTGTTTAAAAGTTGGTATCCCACAATTCCATCAGAGTAGGTGGGGTTACATAATTATGTATGCTAATTTTACATTAATCAGCGTACAGATTTGTACCTATTTATCATGGGCCTTGTCCAGATTTTTGATGTTTCCAGGTTGAGAGGTATGGTTGAGAGATGTATTTATATGTGTCCTGCCCTTTTCCCCGGTAACTTAGGAACTGTTTTAGGCTTTGAATATTGCCCAAGATCCTACTTATAATATATATAAAAAAAAACTTCTTACCCTAACTTATTAGTTATCATTGCAGATTAATGCTGTTGTTTCTTGTATCAAGGGTGTAGGTTTTAAAGTCACCCCCTTTGTAAATTAACTTTCTTTTTTCTTTAAGTTTAAATTATTTTTCTATGCTATTCAGGTGTCCAGTGGTACTACAGAGGATAAATGTCCTCATTTGGAAGGTTTGAATACTTTTTAATGCCATTAAGGCATGCTATGTTGATTCACCCCATGTCTATCCTATTCCCATACCTAAGTTCTCTACTGTGACCTCCTTGGTAGATACACATTCACATATGCACTCACACATTCATCCCACCATATGCACTATGCACACCCCCAACAGTACATTTCCATTAAACTCTCTGCCACTTTCCTCTATCAAGATGGATGAGCACAAGCATTTGACCATGTTCATTAACTCAAGTGGCCAGGAAGTTCTGAAGTAGAGCACATGGCTAATTAGCATGCATCTTTACCTAGGAATATCTCATTAGCATTTAGCATGGCCACAGATATAGCCTGCCATAGTCCTGTAAACCTTCATGCTGCAGCATCATGGCAGGACTGTTTGTGAAGCAGAAAGGTATTACCACAAAGTGTACACCTCATGGTAACCTTTTTGAATCAGGCCAAAAATTTTTCAACTTTTATAATAGTGACATTTCCTGTTTTTTTCTGTCATTGAAATGATAGCACGACAAGAACTGCCGACAGCGTCCATGATGTGATGGAAGTTTGGACGTAAGTTCCAATAAATCCTGGTAGCATAGGAATCTTAAATAGAATATAAATCTGAGATTCTATATATAATTCACTGTGTGCTAAGAACTGTAAGGTGATTAATATATAGCCTCATATATGTAGGTCTCAAATTTAGGGTTTTACAAGGATTACACTGTGAGTGTCTGAATACATTAAAGAACTTTACATTTCTGGAAAGCTTATGACTTCTTTACTGAGTTCTGAGTACAATACATGTCTGTAATATAGTTGTACTGTAGAGGTGCTATATACAAAGTAAATCATATGTTTTTTTTTTTTAATAGTACCATACCTTTCAACCTCTTAGTGCAAGGAATCTGGACAAAGACTAAATTAATGGGGGTACAAAGTCCCAAAAAAAAGGGAGAGATTTTAAATATTGCTCTTATAAACTTAGAACATTGCCAGAATAACAAGTTTTGTGTTAACATGCATTTTCTGAAAGATATAACACTCAGATCTGTGTTATTATTTAGTGACTTCAATCCTCAGTGATTTCCAGAAAAAAAAACATACATTTTATGAGAAACAGACCAAATCCATGAGGTACAAATCTGGACATTTTCTGCAAATCTGGACAGCTGAGAGGTAAGTGACCTCTTCTATCACTACAGAGATATGTCTACCTAAACTCTCTGTGCTTGTTTTGAAATTTTGCTAAATCAAAATTCAACATTGAACTGTAGTCAAATATTCAATGGTGAAAAGACAGCCTTAGCTAAACAAGCAGGTAGCTGAGTATTATAGTATTATTTCCTGAATATTTCCTAAGATTTGTCAGAAAGGGATTGAGATATGATCTTTTATATACTGAACAGAGCCAAATGTTCATTTACCATTATACTCTGTTTTCATTATGGGTGATTATATGGGGCCAGATTCCAAAAGAAAGTTTCAGACAGTGCATCAAGCTGAAAGAAGATATCAATGCATCAGTAGCAGATGTGATTCCTTAATGGACACTAAAACAAGACCAAGTAATTATTTATTCAGTATGGGATAATAGCAGCCTCATTGCATGCCCACTGGATTCAAAAACACCATGGGTTGTTGTGTCTTTCGGCTTTTCCCGGTTAGGGGTTGCCACAGCGGAACTCCGGTCCACTAATGATTGGCAGTAGATTTTTACATGCTGGCTTGCCTGGCCTAATGCACAACCTTCAACAAAGGAATGCCCATTCATGCATGTCACCACACAGAAGACTATCTAACTGAGAATCGAATGGGCAACGTCTGTGAGGCGACAATGAAATTTAAATGTGACAGAGGACTTTGCTGATGACAATTTTATGAAAGCACTTGCAAAGGCCATTTGTGCTGCCTTTTAATGTTACTTTATTCTACAAATTTCTAAGCAACAATGCAGATTCTGCAAACATAACCTGAAAATAAAATGGCACATGCAATTAATGCACAACAATAGACGATGATCTGCAAATACATCCCTGATAGCAGCTAGCAGGGCACTGGGCCAAGCTACAGTTAAGAAAGCTCTCTGAAAAGGAAACGACAGATAGGTACAGGTTAGACAAAGAGCTGGTGCAGGCTGTGTGCAGAATGTCAGCACACCACATTTATGCTCACAGTCTGCAAGGTAACCCAGTACAGTAAAAACAAAACTGTGCCTGAATATGGATATACTGGCCTCTGGGGCATTTCAGTGGCATATGGGAGATGCTGTAAGAGTGGCCCAGACAGCTGTCAGTTTCATTATTGCACAGTTCCTGGCAGCAATGTACACCAAGGTGGATGGCTACATCCACTTCCAATCAACAGCCATGGAGCCTTGAAAGATCATGCAACAGTTTTAAGACATTGATAAAAACCAGCAAGAACAATAAAAAACACTCGTATGCAGGTCCTAAATTTTTGTTCAGAAATCAAATATCTTTGAAGAGACACTTATGTGCACCCAGAAAAGAGAAAACACCCATGGGTGGTATGGAGACTAAGCCTTGTGGCAAATGTTCATACTGTGGGTATATAGATATAAGCAATGAATTTTTACATCCAGATCAGGACCGGCTGTATAAATTTAAAGTACAAGCTACATGTGATACACAGCATATAGTGTATCTCGCTCACTGTGTAGCTTGCAAGAAATTTTATATTGGGAAAACAGACCATACACTCAAGGAGAGGGTTAGAGAACACATTTATCACATAGGCAAACAAAGCAGAAGTAATGCCCTGGCCAAACATGTTGGGAATACTAACAACCAACATAAATTTAAGTTTATGGCCATTGCTAGGAGTGTTGTGAGTAAAAGGGGGGGGGCACATGTAATAAAACAGAGGAACTGGAAGCTAGATGGATAGTCTTATTCAGAGCTGACATGGGACATGGTCTCAATGAACAAATACCACTGAGACCAAAGCTAAAGGCCAGACCTCTACGTAGGTTAAGTAGTTGTTTTTAAGAATATGTATTTCAACAATGTTTTTACAGTGCACAAAGTATATAAGAAATATTTTATGATTATATTTTTATGATTTTTTTTTGAAAATTTAGTTATTTTGTGGTTACCATATAGTTTTAATATTTTATAGTAATGGAGTGTATATAGACATGTGCTGTATTGTTGTCATGTGATGCATTCAGCAATGTTTAAAAGTATGACTAGTTTCAGTTTGTTTTTATGCACCTGAAGAAGCAGATGTGAAAGTGCTTGCACCAGATTAAAGCTTTATAATCTGGAGCCTATCTTGTGTCCTCCTGTTGTTTTTAGTTCTAAGACATCGACAACGTCCCCTGTGTCCTTGGTGCAACAGACTGCACCCGTGTCCCAATCAAAACTGCAGTGGTACGCAATGACAGACACTAGCCCCCAGACTTACTATTCCTCCATGCAGGACTAGCATAGTCCAGCATGGAGTCAGCCATTTAGGAGCAGGATGGCAGCGCGCCATGCATAGTAATGAGGCATGCTGCCTGAGCTCCTAGTCTTACATGGAGCATGTAAGAGGGCAGGGTAGGTGTCTGAGAGCAGACCTCTCAGAATATACAAGCCCCCGCAATGAAGAACAGCAGAAACGGGTCAGAAATGAGTGAGACTGCTCATAGGTGTCTGCATATCCCCACTAACAGTTCCCCTTGTGTACAACAGCAACAGTATACATAAATTAAATGAACAAACCTTTTATTTTTTTTTATAAAAATCCAATTAAAGCTAACCATAGGTGCGCGGGTGTACCCATCGCATAGCTACAGTTAATGCAGCTTAAATGGCTGAAGAGGATAACAAGGAAGATATATCCAAATGAAACAACATAGCAATAGTGTAGTGTGCAGAGCATTGACCTTACAAACAGACACTCCTGGTTCGTGTCCCCCTACAGCACATTCCATTTTCCATGGCAAAGCACTTTATGATCAATATTTATGTTGCAAACCTCACTAAATAACATATGTTTATAAACTGGAGTACTGCAGTAAATGCACATGTTAGGTGTCAGTGTCATAATGAATGATTTTTTTTTGAAAATTTAGTTATTTTGTGGTTACTAGTAAGCAGGTTTAAGCACCAATAAGCAGTAGTATGCATATTTAAGCAGTAGTGAGTTTAACCCTGTTTGCATGGTGGTAAGCAATGCCTACACTAGTTAAGCAATTCTGAAGCTAACTCTCTCTAAGCAGATGTAACGGCAGGTTAGCAGTGCTTACCATCGCGTAAACCCATGCAAACATGCTTACAAATGCTCAAAAGTGCCTTAATCACTCTGTATCCAATGGCCCTTGTTCTTCCCATCAACAAAATAAACAGCCATGCAAGTCTTGAACCCAGGCCCCTATACACCATAGTCACAGTAGTTAACCACCACACCATCACAGAAGTAAAGAAGAGTGAGGTATCAGCAAACAAGTCTTCACCATAGTAAAACCAAACTGAACCTGTGAAAGGAATCAGTATACAGACATATGTGCCTTAACCCATTACATAACATAAACATGTGAACCGGAGTACAGCAGTAAGGCCAGAAGTCAGGTGTAATTGTAATAGAGTGTTGAAGTCCCCAGTAAAACACAAGGACCCCATACAGTGTACGTACATATGAATCATGGATACCAGGCATACATATAAGGTGTAATGAATAATAACTCAATGTGAAAAAGGAATTATAATGCAAAGTCTAATGTAAGCAACAAAAAGTATGGCACAGGCCAGCTTAGGAGGTGTAAGCAATGTGTAGGCCAGTGAATGCAATGTGCTCAGTGTTATATCTCTTTAAATAATGCCAACCCTAGGTAAGCAGGTTTGCCCATAGCTTAGCCTTTTCAAAACCAGCCAATCAAGGAAAAGTGTGGGAAATCGGCCCTACTTAAACTCAAAAGGCGGGAATACATCCCATTACTCATTGTAGCTTCCCCTTGCAGGCAAAATGGCAGTAAGGAGAGAAGGTGTGTGCTTCTGGGCGCAGCACTGGTGCATCCAGGAGTTCAAGGTCATGGCAGGACTCCTTGTCAAAGACCATGATCAGAGACTGCTACAGTGCCAGTAACAGGGCTCCCAATATAAGGCAGAGGCCTGGGACTGTCTCACCTGTGACCTCACCAGTGCCACTGGCATACCCTGAACTGGTGAGCAGGTCAGGCATCACTATGCTTGACTTGAATAGGCATAAGGGGGACCTCTTTGAGGAGTGGCTCCAAGAGACTAGAGCAGCAGGGGATGTTCCAGTCATGTGTAAGTATCACCCCACTGTGTGTGTAATAATTGCTGGCTCAGGTATATCATGGATAGGTATGGCTAAATATTCCTCTTATGTCCCCCACAGCTGCAATGGAGTGGGCCACAAACCAGGAGGCCCACATCAGTCACCTGACAAGGTTGCAGTGCGATACAGGTCAGTAATACTCATGCAATTACTGTCATAGGAAATAAAACTAAGTAGTAGTAGTAAATTCATTGCCTGTATAAAACCTGTACAGTTCAAGGGAAGCATTGCATACACTAGAGATTATGGCAGGAAGAGTCTCATATCGTTTGTATGTCAATAAAAGTTTAAATGCCTGACAATAAATGTTTAACTGCTGGACTGCATATGTATACTCTGATATTATATGATAATGTAGATTAGCAATCATGTAATAGTACTGTAGTATTAAGCACTGTTACGCACACTGTGCATCATAAATTGAATGTGTAGGAATGCCTTTATATGACAGGTGTAATCCCCAGAGGTCAGTTAGTATAACTGAGAGACACATAGACAGAAAACAGGGAAAATGCAGACAACAAAACCCAAATAGCACATGCAACTGAGATGTGAACTGTAGTATTTTTAGCACACACAGCCATGGTTCAAATCATACCAGTCGTAGTACTCTGCATACAGAATCATACCCCACAACTGTACAGAAATGTCCATAATGTCCAGTAAAATGGCCCATATCTGTTGCCTATCAACCTGTCCCCCTGGGAAATCAGTGGGATGGTCCCAGACGTATAGGCAGCAAACAGGAAATACAAATGATTGACACACATCTATGCATGCTGTTATACCTTACCCTGGAATGTGTTAACTATTACTAACTCACATATGATGATGAAATCTAAACACTATAGCATGCTTGGGAAGGCCGGTCCCAGCGGACCCACCTGTCCCACCTCAGCTGGCCTTGGCACCGGGCACACTAGCAACTCCATACTACCTTATGAGACTAAAAAGCCACGTATGTCCCATTTACACCCCAACTTGTCAAGCTGTGGTCAGAGTGTGTACAGTAACAGAGTGAGATGTATGTGCATAATAGTAATGTGGAATCTGGTAATGTGTGTAGGAGCATTCAGGTAGTGCTAATAAACATTTCTCCCACAGGTCTGTCAGATACCAACACTGTGCCCAGAAATACAAGAATGATACCCAGTACTGGTAGTGTTTACAATGGTATTGTATGGCAGTGCGACTGATGCAGTTGCTCTGAATAATGAGGTATTACACATCACTGTTGTCCACACTGTCCTACAACATATAATTGTCTAAGAAATCGGTATAAGAGTGTTGTAATACAAGGTCAGAATGCAAAAGCACAGGAGATTAACAAGACAGAAAGCAGATAGGAGATATACAGCAATATCTATATAGCAGACAAAACTGTGATGGACAGTGTTTAAGTTGTAGCAGACACAGCCATGGTCTGAATCCTGGGAGTGGATGTAGGCTGCATACAGAATCATACCCCACAACTGTACAGATGAGGCCAGAATGTCCAGTATATAGGCCCATATCTACTGCCTGTCCCCCTGGTAAGTCTGTGGGATAATCCCAGATGTTTAGCCAGTAAACAGGGAAAACAAATGATTGCCAAACACCTATGAGAACAAACCTGTCACTGTAGCAGCCCCCAAAACTGTTAGGAGAGTAATATTTCAAGTATGTCCTATCTACACTCCCATACTGTCAAGCTGTGACCAGAGTGTGTACAGTAACAGACTGAGATGTATGTGCATAATACTAATGTGTAACCTGGAAGTTTGTGTGGCAACAGTCAGGTAGTGCTCACAAACACGGCTCCCACAGGTACGTTGGATATGAACACTGTGCTGAGAAATACAGACCATTATAACCTGTACTGGTACTGTTCACTCTGGTATTGTAGGGAATTGTGAGTGTTGCGGTTTCTCTGAATAATAAAGTATCACTGATCACTGTCACCCGCACTGTGCTACAGAATATAACTGCATAGGAAAGCATGTATATGTGTGTGTGTCAGGTCACTAATGGTAGAAGAGAGCAATATTCTAGATATGTCCTAGTATACCAGCATGTGGTCAACACATGGCCAGAGTCTGTGTAGAAAGAGTTGGATAGCTATTTGCAGAACATCAACCCAGAATATGGGAGTATGTGTAGAAGCAGTTAGTGTTAACAAACATTCCCTCCACAGGTATACCAGGTAAGAGGTGTATACTGCAGGTAAAACCAGATCATGTGTAACGATGACGACAGCCATATCACTGTCCAAAGTAAGGCTATAGGGTAGTGTAGTAAGACTTGTAAGGTACAGATAACAGCACTGACTAGGAAAGTAATGTGCACTGGAGGAATGTAGTAGTTGTTAATTGACATCTTTCTCTCCCTCCCACCATATCTCTAACAATAATCAACATATCCACCCCAACTGGTATGTCATGTCACCTATGTTCTGATACTGTCCAATTGTTTGATAAATATTTTAATGGTTCCTATGCATGTGCTTTATTGAATTATTCCAACACTGGTGGCATGATGCCATCAAGGTACCTGCATGCTGTTCTTATTACCACTGTGGTCCCATATATGCATGTGTTCTGTTTTCTATACAACTGTTCTGTATCTGGTGTCTGGGTTAATGGGAATATCTATGCATGCTGTTATACCTTACCATGGAATGTGTTAACTATTACTAACTCACATATGATGATGAAATCTAAACACTATAGCATGCTTGGGAAGGCCGGTCCCAGCAGACCCACCTGTCCCACCTCAGCTGGCCTTGGCACCGGGCACCAGTATGTCTTGGGCCCAACCCAGGAGCTCCCTGTCCATTGGTCCTTCTCCACCTTTGGGTGGAACCGCCTCAGGGGATGGGGCTCACCCCCCCCGGGAGTGGGCATGGACAGGCACCTGTCACCCCATCGCTAGGTCGGGGTCGTGGTGCATAGAGAGATCAACCAGCAGTTTGGTGATCTTCTACGCCACCTTGAGGGCCACATGTCGCGATTAGAGAGTCAGCCTGGCTCTGCAACTCAGCCCCCAGCACAACCACCTTTGGGGCTGTGAAGGTGCAGTGGTGACTGCCCATGGGTGGGGACCTCAGTCCCACTGTTTCCACTATGGGGTTCATGGGCATCCAATTTCCCAACACCCCTCCCCATCAAAGTGTTTACTCCCCACGTGTCATATACCACCTCTGGATCTGTCTTGTTTGTCTTGTTTGTTAACCTATCCAATCTACCTCCCCAAATACACCTACTACCCCTCCCCAACATCCCGCTCTCACCTGAAAAAAAAAAAAAAAAGAGCAATCTGCTCCCACAAAAAAATCTCGCCCCATACTTAGCTGTCCATTTTGCATACGTGTCCACTGGACACATGTAATCTGGTCTAATTGGCATCACAACTTATTTTTGTTGTCCTCACCCCCTCCCAGGGGGTTGAGTGTCCAAATCTTCCTCCAAATTCAGTGTATATACACAGTTGTTGCTGTAGAAGTAATGGGCAGTTATGGACCTTCCCTACACCCTTCCTGCACATCCCTGGCTATTTTGCCTACTGTCTTTCCCTCTTTGTGCCCCCTTTTACGCCACTTTCCTATCAACCACTTTTTTTTCTTTTAAAGAAATTAGGGGAGGGGTAAGTGGGAGTAAGCATTTTTAAGCAGCAGAAAGTGGATTTAAGCTTGTTTGCCCAGGGGTAAGCAATGCCTACACAGGTTAAGCAATTTAAAATCTAACTGAGTATATGAAACTGTAACTGGATGTTATCAGTGCTTACCTCCGCTCAAACTCACACAGACCCACTTACAACTGCTTTAAAGTGCCTTAATCACTCTGTATCCAATGGCCGGTGCTCTGCCCAGCAACAAAATAAACAGCCTCTGCAAGGTTTGAACCCAGAACCCTGCACACCACAGGCAAAGTGATTTACCACTAAGCCATGTCAGATATACATAGCCATTATGTTTTCAAAAACATATCATCCAACCCAGTCATTCAACAATACAGAGAATGTATTCCAACATTTAGATGTGTGTGTAAATATATCAATATCTAAACAGATACAACATATCTATATATGTATGTATGTATATATATATATATATATATATATATATATATATATATATATATATATATATATATATATATATATACAAATATATACAAATATATATGAACATATATACATGCAAATGCCTACATCTATAGATATATATGTCTACACCTATATGTCTAAATATACACAGCAAGTTACATATATGTTAGCAGATATATATATCTATACAGGTATATATGGACATACATCTGTAGATAACAATGGGAAAATAACTAAACATATATGTCCACATGCACCATTAATGGGGTTGAGAGGCCCCAAACAATATACTTCTTGTGCGAATAGGTATACCCCCCCACAGCCAAACACGACCGCCCTGCAATACACTACCAAATGTCGCAGATCCCATAACCAGGACCTGACACGACATGGGCACAAGATGTTAACAGTACTACATCCCACCTGTATGATGTCAGGCTGGTATTGGTAACATATCATGCAGTACAGTCTGGCTCCCATAGGAAATGTACCGTGTGGAAGCTATCAACATCCGCAGGATACATATACACAGACGCATATATGCAGATATAGATAGACACACACACACACACACAGACACACACACACACACACACACACACACACACACACACACACATATATATATATATATATATATATATATATATATATATATATATATGGGTCTACTTCATTTGCCCGACAACTCAAATGACTGACACTAATTTGCCCGACAGCTCATTTGCTCGACAAACTTTCTAGGTGGGGGGCTTCGCCCCCCACACCCCCCTGATGTCGGGGGCTGTGCCCCCACCCCCCCAACTATATATAACAACTCCACGGTCGCACAACAGTGGGGAGGGGGGCAAATCCCAGGTTTTTGCCTTGATTACATTTTGTCGAGCAAATGAGCTGTCGGGCAAATGAGTGTCAGTCATTTGAGTTGTCGGGCAAATGAAGTAGACCCATATATATATATATATATATATATATATATATATATATATATATATATATATATATACATGTGACTACACATACACATGCAGAGATATGTACAGTAAGATACATATGTAGAAGGTGCACACAATATGGAACAGCCACTATGCCTGCAGTTAACACCTTAAAAACTGGACACTGTATGAGCCACCCATACAAATGACAATCGTTGCCTGCAACATATACCCACAGAGAGGTCATAGGATATAACACCACGCACAGGTTTGCATAAATGGAAAACCTCTATTTGTGTACTATTACAGTTTTATATGCCATGTCATATAGCTGTTCAGACACTGACATCAGTTTAAACAGAGTAATGCAACTGTGAAACAGTTATACTAATACAGTAGTCTGGAAAGGTTCACAACTGTTGCTGTCCAGGCCAAGCCCTTCAAATAGTACAATAGTAAAGACAGACTGGGCCACAGGATACCAAAAATTCAACAGTAAGTAATGGAGGTGTATAGTTCAGTAGCCTCTATCTACACTCTGTACACAATCACTAGGTGGGAAAGACTTCAGTTGACCAAATGGGATGTAACTGTTACATAACAAGGCATAACTGACACCATCACAAGCACACTGACAAACAGAACAGTCTGTATGGCAGGAGGCAGTAGGCCTGCATTAACCCAATTTATGTAACTAATGTATATATAGGTGAATTGTATGGTACTGTACATCCAGATGCCTTAAGGCAGCTCACCCCTGATACCCCCACATTTTGTAACAGCCTAAGTTATTTATGGTGCATTCCCCCCTCAATTCAATAATACAGGGCCATATACCACTGTTACATACACTGGCCTCTGGAGTGCATACAGGCACACATGTATTGTGTAGGTGAAGCCCACACATATATAGCCCCCGCTCCACCGTATGTGTGGAGGATACAACAGCAGTGGACTGATGGCAGGAATGGCAGTGTGATATACTCACAGGCCACTACAGAACAACCCCTGATAGCATGTCATATGTGCAAAGCTTGGTATGTAGGTAGAGGACAGAGGCTGAAACACAGGCCCATATGTAGAAAACTGTTGCCATACACTAAGCAAGTTGCTGGTGTTACAAGATAGTCTGCAACATGCAGTTAGCAAGTGGAGAACACTGATTGGTGCATAGGCCATCACCTGATCATGTGCATCACCTACTAAAGTCATGCTGCAATCTATTCAAAGCAGCTCAATACTGGAGAGAGAGAGAGAGAGAGAGAGAGAGAGAGAGAGAGAGAGAGAGAGAGAGCAGCTCAATCCATTTACTGGAGAGAGAGAGAGTTAGAGGGGGGGCGGGAGAGAAAGAAAAGTCTAAGGCAAAGGCATTCAGCCAGCATTCATTCATCAAGACATCATTCCCACAACATGTATGTGAAATATATATAGATGTAATAGAATGTAGTACCTGGTCCATAGTAATGGGATAATGATGTGGAATGATTTATATGTGCCATCAGGTGTTGTTGTGATGATGTTCAACTGAACAACTGCTATGGACAATAGTGTCTGTCCCTGTGGGTAGTGGGCCATAGCCATCAACTGTGCAGGTCAGCACTGACTGACAAGATGTAAGCCATCACAGTGTGTGTTCTGTAATGGAAAGTATGTATATTATGTGGCCAATAGCTGGTGGTGGAAGTAATGCCATTATGATAAAAACTGTTGCCATACACTAAGCAAGTCGCTGGTGTTACAGGATAGTCTGCAACATACCCTTAGTCATGGATTTAATTTAGAAACATAAATGGATGTAGCCATGTACTGATAGCACTCAACACACACACTGCCAGTGAAATATCTGACACAGGACCTATGTGGTGGGCAGACAAAACATGATAGGTACACCTCTGGCCACCAAGATGATAGGCCCACAGTTGAAAGCTATGCAGACAGACTGCATTCCAAGGTAAACTAGTATGTACACACAAACCCTGTAACACCAGTACTATACAAAGCATAACACAACTCTACTCACACTCTATCTGTAGTTCTGGAGCCATCTACAAATATGTAGCTGACCTGAGTGTGCCGGTTCTCCTGTAAGAGGTATTGCTACCTGTTGTCTGTAACACTGATGCCCACACAGAGGAAAGATTTCCATCACACAGGAAAGGTAAAGGAACCATGCCCACATGATGTAGGGATGTATAGTAGGTGGTTGCTATGACAGTGGTAATTTGATGTCCTACACAGCAATCTGCATGCAGTTAGCACATGGAGGACACTGATTGGTGCAGAGGCCATCACCTGATCATGTGCATCACCTACTAAAGCCATGCTGCATTCTATTCAAAGCAGCTCAATCCATTTACTGGAGAGAGAGAGAGAGAGAGAGAGAGAGAAAGAGAGAAAGAGAGAGAGAGAGAGCAGCTCAATCCATTTACTTGAGACAGATAGAGATAGAGAGGGGGGTGGCAGAGAGGGAGAGAGAGAGAGAGAGATAGAGAGGGAGAGAGAGAGAGAAAGAAAAGCCTAAGGCAAAGGCATTCAGCCAGCATTCATTCATCAAGACATCATTCCCACAACAGGTATGTGAAGTATATATAGATGCAATAGAATGTAGTACCTGGTCCATAATAATGAGATAATGATGTGGAATGATTTATATGTGCCATCAGGTGTTGTGATGATGTTCAACTGAACAACTGCTATGGACAATAGTGTCTGTCCCTGTGGGTAGTGGGCCATAGCCATCAACTGTGCAGGTCAGCACTGACTGACAAGATGTAAGCCATCATAGTGTGTGTTGTGTAATGGGAAGTATGCATATTACGAGGCCAATAGCTGGTGGTAGAAGTAATGCCATTATAATGGACATGTGGGACCCACAGCCCACCACTGGTAGGATACTCAGGTTAATCTGTAATGTAGCATGCCAGAATGCCATAGGTGTGTAATAGGGTTACCTGCAATCGGGTCCTTCATATACCCCCCTAATGTCAAGCTGTGTTCTTATGTGGCACCTGTCTGTGTTGTAGCAAGGCAGAACAGTGCAGTTGTGCAGGAAGGTGTTGTGAGATTGTGGAGCTGATGTCTGAATGTACCCCACATATAGGTATGCATATGTGTACATATGTCACATATATAATATATAAAGATATATATGTATATCAGCATGTATGTCCACAAATATACAGATATCTATGTGTAGACATATATATGTGCACAAATATACAACATCAAATATATCTACACATATATAGATATATACCTATATGCACATGTGTACATACATACAAAAACACACAAACATATATGTATGTAAAGACATGTCCCCTATATTACTACCACAGTTATGTGTGCTATGTGTGAGGCACCAGCACACATAGCAATACACACAGATATCTACAGCTGGCAGTGTGTGCAACATGGATGGGTATGTCACATGTTAGTCCATTATTGGGACCACATTGCCCCCGTCTGTGAAGTATGCAATTGGAATATAGGGAAGTATGTCAGGTACACTTGTGGAGGTAGTCAGGATTGGTAGATATAGAAAACAGTCTACAGGGGTGGTATGTGACACATGTGGTGGGTAAACACCCTGGATGGTGTGTGGGTAAACACCCTGGATGGTGTGTGTGATCTGTGATGTGGATGCCCCATGGGCCCAATATGGGCACAATGGAAACAAGCCTCCCACCCACTGCTACTTCCAACAGCAGTCCATGTCCTGAAGGTGCCTGGTCTGGAGGCTGAGCAGGAGGAGCATGTTGTCCCTGTGAATGTGTACTGGGTACCTCAGACTGATGTAGCACATCCCACATGTGTCTGTGGAGCCTGGTATGGAACAGAACCTAGACCTGACCTCAGGGGACAGGAACATGTCTGTGTGTGCCCCGAGGGGGGACAACATCCACTGGGTGGTTCCACCTGATGGTATTGCTGGACCAGTACATGAGGAGGTCCCAGGTTGGGACACACATGTGATGTGGGCAGGTATCATGGGCAGATGGGTTTGGAGAGGTGGATCTGCTGGCCAATAGAACATATACATGTTATTGTGTAACTGTTATAGAACATATGTTGGTAGTAATAGTCTACACAATCCCGGTATATATCCAACATCATGCATAGATATCCCCAATAACACAGAATGTCAGATATGCAGCAACCCAAGAGCAGCCATACCACTGGCATATATGGAACAATAGTGGCCCTGACAATGGCATGCAGGTGAGTAGTCTGTAACAGGCCAGCAATGATAGTGTCCACACAGGGGACATGGCTACAGTCACATAGCAGAAAGTGTGGTACAATACAATATCTGTCCAACTGGTAGGTAAGCTGTAGCCATACCTAATGAGTTGTGTGTACAGTTTGTTGAAGCTGATATGGTGGTTGGGGGGTGACAGAGATGTGTATTACAAACTGTGATAACCTTGTTGTATGAGTTTCTCAGACCTGTTTCCATCTTTATGCCTTTCAGCCAAGATGGCACATGCATGGTTGCCCACCTATTCCCAAGTGGAGAATGATGTGGTGACAACCCACTTGATCCAGCACTATCTAGTGCTGTTTGGAAGGGCTGCACATGAGCAGCAGGAGTGGACCACCCTGTGTAATGACCTAGTCCACAGGGTCAATGATGTCGGACTGCACAACCACAGTTATGAGCAGGTCCAGCATCATTGTACTGACCTGCTTCGCAATGCCCGTCAGCATGCTGCTGCAGTCCGGGGGGATCACCTCACCACATGGGGGGGCATGCCATCCTTTCTCCCCTAGACATGTGTGGAGGAGCTCCTGGCCAGCCTCGTGGAACCTGCAGCTGGACTCCATCGTGGAGGTGGGAGTCACACACACACCGGCTACAGAGCTTGCAGGTAAGGACACAGGGCACATCAGTAGACCACTGTTGTGTATACATCCGCATTGGTTCAAGTGGATCATGCATATCTGACATGTCATAGATATATTGTGTTGCTGCATTGTAGTGATAAATAGACATCCAGATGTGGTAGTATCATGGGACTGTACTGTTGATGTATTGTAATACTGTACCCACCCTGTAGCACTGCCACAGGTGTGGCCACTGACATTGAATCTCTCAGCCTCTTATATAGGTCCCTCTGGGATACCACCAAGGCAGCAGCCTGTAGCTGGTGAGTATGTTTTATGTAGATGCTTGCCAACACAATGGGTATGTAATCGTGATGGTATATTCCATGCACACATCTAACACACCTACCCTGAATGCATGCTGTACATGTGCATGTATTGTTGCTGTGAAATGCACGGTCTCACAGGTTGACCATGATGGGGTATTGAAAGGGTATGTCGGACACCTGCATGATAATTAACATCCTGTCATTGGGAATGTGTCCACAGGAAGTAACATCCAGGTGGTAGACATGGCCTACAGTAGGGACATGTTCGGAACAACACCCATATACAGTTTAACACCAGTGTATATACCTGTAGGACAATGGCAACTGCTGCAGAGATACACTATGGCATAAGGCATTACTGTAGTCCACATTATCAGCGGGGTCTAGGCTGCAACATGTGATGTTTAGTGTATGGGACACTGCAAAGTGACACATATGTGTAGGGCTTACTTGTCATGCATCTGCATAAAGGCTGAAGGAGGAGGGGTTCAGCATGACCCACCAGTGCACTGCAGCAGGGATCCTAAGGATGCTAGGAATGGCTCTATCTGCACATAGTCAGGTTCAGGGCCTGTAGCAGCCGTAACCATACCCACACAGCAATAGTGATGGCAGTATGTGAACACCATGGGATGTGCATGAGTAGACCTTGAAATCATGCAGAATAGGGGGACATGTGTAGGGCAGACTAAACATACACTAGCAAATGCAGATGGCCCATGCTGGTATACCCCTGCCAGGAGCAGTGACTGCTGTAGTACACACAAAAAGAGTTGTGATAAACCATCATGATAAGGATGTGCACACATATGCCCACACGGTATGTATACATTGTGGTCAGCAGCTGCACACCTAATACAATCTGTAGACACTGCATGTGAAAGTACAGGACATATGTCACATATTGGGCTCGGGTACTGCTAAGATATGCAGTGATGTGGTCCCATGGCAGGTCAAGGATATGTGTGTCAAATCAATAAAAGTGTGTACACCCCTCACACCCATGTTATGCTCTGATGGTTGTCAGTGTAACAGTATTGGATTGGTCAGACATGGTCTGTTGATGTTGACAGCTGTAAATCAGGCATCAGGCATTCACCGATGACAACTGTCCACATATCATCCCAGTTATGTGTTGCTGAAAAGCATAGTGGCTGTGAGAAGTAAAGCTGACATAACTGACACAGTACTGCATATCCCGCAATGGGTTGTACACTTGGGAGTTGTGGTGCACAGTACATGGCGGGGTGCAGAACAGGTGCACAGCAATACTGTGTACATGGTTACAGTGGTATCCAGGGGAAGGGGCATCACCTAGTGATACAGCACATGCATCACACACATGTATACTGTTGCTAGCATGGATTGACTATAGCTGAACTGCATGCTGTTTTGTACCATATGTTCTGCATGTTGGCAGATGGGTAATATGAGGACTGTGTGTACTATCATTGTGCAACCTCATCTGTATGTGTGTGTGTGTGCATCCTGGTGGTTAGTTAGTTTGTCTGCAGGGTCACTCCGGAAAGTGGAGGGAGGTAGATGCATGTAGGATGCGTGTGTGCATGTGTCTGTTTGTGTGGGTGGCCATGTATGCATATGTGTGATTGTTGGGTGTTCATACGGCTGTACCTCCCTGTGGGACCATGCAGTACATGAACATGGACTGCCACATTACACACCAGGAATACCTGTCATGTGTGTAATCACAGGACAGCAAATAGTATAATATGATCTGTAGCATGAAACAGTCATCCAGAGGGAAGGTAGACACCAGGTACACCCTTAATATCATAGTCTGCAGAGAGGTCACCTACAACCCATGTATGCAGCTCTACAGATGCATTGGGGAAGTACTAGTCAACACCAGGGAGTGTATCCAAATATTACTGTTGTCACATGATAGGCTGAAGGGGCAGCATATCTGGCATGTACTGAGCATTATATACACATGACACACCAGTGTGAGATATTATGGATTCAACATAGTAGCCCACATATATAGGGGCCATGCACATAATTTCCGGGCATTCAGAGGGTGCGTACCGAATGACAGCAGTAAGGCCATGTAAAATCACTACACACAGGTCAGACAGGTAAAGTAGCAACAGGCCTTGTGTTGTTGCCGCTTGTGTGGGCATTTAGAGGACTGAGATGTTAATGAGTAGTAGCAATGTGTGTATGTTAACAAGTGTGATGCAGGATGGGGCAACACATGGACATATACGTGGGACTGTCTGTAAAGCCATGGACACGTAGGTATTACAGAGGTGTGTGTGTGTGTGTGTGTGTGTGTGTGTGTGTGTGTGTGTGTGTGTGTGTGTGTGTGTGTGTGTGTACTGTTAGGCAATGCTGTACAGGTTTTAAAGTGTGTTTATTGTTTTCCCCCACAGGTGGTGAGGTGGGTCAGGGTCCCTCCTGCATGCAATCTGATGTTGGTGTCCATACAGACACCGAAGATGATGACAGTAGTGTTGAGGCACAGTTGGGGTTGTCAGGGGCCGACACTGCGCCAACATTTGACATCCCCCTTTTAGCCACCCCAACCCTGCACACAGTTTCAGTGCCTACATCTACCCCATCACCAGTGGCCATAGCGGAGGAACAGCTGGCATTTGGTGGCACTGCACAGGGATGTGTGGTAACCATGCCTACTGTCTCCAGTCACAGCAGGCAGAGCCAGATGGCCAGAAGGGCATTGCATAGGCAGATGTCCCAGGGTGTTCATGGTAGGGCAGCTGGACATCATGCCCCTGGCATAGGCAACATAGTTGGTACCAGCAGGTGCATCTTTCAGGCTGTAATTGTGGTGCAGGCACGTATGGAATGTTACATCAGACAGGGCCTGAGGTTGCAGAGGGCTACTCTCACATTTGTAAGTGACAACCTCCGTGAACTGTTGGGTGCCATCCGTGCTTATACCGAGCACACAGGTAGACGGCATGATGAAATGAATGCCCTCATCAGCCATGGTGTGTCGGTGCTTCAACATGTGGTGGGGATGCGGCAATGCCCGCGTGGATGTGGGCCAGCAACACCAACAGCTATCAGTCAATGTGGATGAGCTAGGACACCAAGGGGCTCCCATAGTGGCAGTAGCAGCCCTGGCAGTGTAGGAGGTGTGCTGTCCATACTACACCACAGCAGGCCACATGCACATGGTCCTGGCCAGTCACAGGAGGGACCTGGTACCAGCAGACAATTGTCATCAGCAGGTGAGAGTAGCACATTGAGGCCTGTACCTGGACATGCCCGCAGAATCCCTGGCAGGCACAGTCCACAAGTCTGTGACTGGAGGCAGTGAACTGCATACCCTGACAGGTATGGTCTGCAGCTGTCCATAAACACCTGTGTAGGGCAGCCACATGGCATAACTGTGTGCATGCATACCCACACACTATGCAAACACACCTAGGACAACCCCATACCTCACACACTACATCACCTCACCCAGCTTTCCACAGTACACCTTTCACCCACACACATGGTGTCAAATGTATAGCCCACCCTCGGCCTCTAGCAAACCAACATCACACCCTGTGCATATGATGATACCTGTGCCCCTTCCCTGTCATCCATGCCATCAATGCAGGGACAGGCTGATATGGGTCTGATGCACATGGTGACTGCAATACAGTGTATCACAATACTGCAGTGTAACACGTTGTAGGGAATAGAATGTAATGCATATATGCCAGGTAGTGTAGCCATGCAGCAATGATGCCTTATAGCTGCTAGTAACACTGGTTGGATGTGGTCTCCATAATGTTATCCATGTGTGTTGTAGGTGGATATGGTCTCCATAATGTTATCCATGTGTGTTGTAGGTGTACATGTGTCATCACTAGGATGCCTTGTGCATATGATGATGCCTGTGCCACATCCCTGTCAACCATACCATCAATACAGGGACAGGCTGATATGGTTCTGATGCACATGGTGACGGTACTACAGTGTACCATAGTACTGCAGTGTAACATGTTGTAGGGAGTAGAGTGTAATACATATATGGCAGGTAGTGTAGCCATCCAGCAATGATGCCTTATAGCTGTTAGTAACACTGGTTGGATGTGGTCTCTATAATGTTATCCATTTGTGTTGTAGGTGTACATGTCTCAGCACAAGGATGGTATGCAGTCATATTCCACAACGGGGTATGTCACTGTGGTGTAGGGGTTGTGTGTACAGTGTTATCCTGCCACCATGGCTGTGACATATCTGGGGTACAGTTGAACACATGTCACAGGTTACTAAACCGGTTATTGCCTGTTCCACATGGACGAGTGACCCGCTGAGGCATGTATACCCTGCAACCTGATGTAGATCCATCCACATACACACACACACTATTACTTGGCAACATTGGGATTAGACCCCTACCTAGCTATGTAGTGATACTGAAGTATGTGGCTTACATTGCACACACACCACACAGCATTTAGGGTGAGGTGTGTCCCAGGTTACATGTTACATGCAGAACATCCCCAGAGATGTGCAGTATGCTAATGGGGGATGTGATGGATGTATTTGGACAATACGTAGTGTGACATACCATCGTATACACATTTACAGACATATAACAGCCAAACACACATCCAAAATAACAGGGCCTATCGCTGCTAACTAACCTGACCATTTGTCCAGTGTATTACAGGTAGGCTGCACACATCACATGCATAACTGGCTTGGATTGTGGTAACAGTTATCTGTGTGGTTGATGGTGACAGTGGTAACCATAACATGGTACATGGGACATATATCGGGTGTACCTTGGAGTAATGACAGTGTACACATCCCCCACATCCCCCAGTGGATATTGTGCTCCCTGAAACCCATGATGACACTCTGTCACACCCACCATCACACATTGGCCACAACTGCAATACAACCCATAGTATACCCCAACATTGGTACTACAGGGATATGCTTCTCATGCACATGCCACACACGTAGTAGGGTGTTGCATTGTCATGCCTCACCTATGGTCAGCAACAACACTATCTGCACTACTGTGTGGCAATGGGTATTGTAATAGGAGTATGTGACCTCGGAATGCTCTCCCCTACAGATATACAGACATGCACACCTACACACCCATCGCAGAACACAATGGGTATCCAATGCTTATCACCCCATTTGTAAAACACTGCTGTGCTGGTACTGCAAGGCTCTTGTAGTTGGTATGGCGGGAGCTTAACAGGGTACATGTAATGTCCCATACAGCAGCAACCACAACTGACTATGGCAATGGGTGTTCTGTTGGTTGTGAAGGCCCTCATGGAATTCCCAAATACAGGTGTGCTAACACACAGACACTGCTATACTCAGTCATGCACATGTACACATGTGTCAGTACAGGGGTGCATCCTTGCAGGTGGTCATAGCTGCGTAATTAGCTAATGTCCAAGGGGAGATGGGTTGTGTAGGGGTTGTGTGTACAGTATTATCCTGCCACCTGCCAGGTGGCAATGGGCATCTATCAAAAGAAACTACAGTCATGACCCTCAGGGTGTGAATGACATGCATCAGCCAATCCTCCAGGTGCCTCCTGCACATGGCCACTGAGGTAATCAAGTTGACATGTATGCAACATGCATTACAACGCATGGTTATTGTCTGTGAGGGTGACCTGTACCCAAGCATGTTCAGCTGACTGTGGTACATGTGGCATATGGTGCGTACAGGGTGACATCTCCCATATGTGCCACTTCTTACACAGCTGGGCTGACATGTCAGTGTCAATCAAACTTAGGTTGCCTGTACATATTCCAGCTGGAAAACTGCCATCTGCACATCTGTACACAGACTGACAGTCATCAGCTTGGCAAGCAGCTATGCAGTATCATGAGTGTGTTGACAGATAGATGTCTGACAACAATATGTATGCCATAACTACATGTCAGATGCCCTCAGTAACATGTGCTGAACAGACAGAAGTCTATAGTTACATTCCACATGACGGACCATTACCCAGTAAGGGGTTTATACTGTGAAACAGCTCACACACCAGGGATAAAACAGGGGGCCTCAGTTCTACATTTAGCACTCTGCTCTTGCCCAGGCGAGCACTGTCAACAGTAGTACTGCCATGATACACTACATGCCAGTGTGACAGCACATACCCTGGGCTACTACCCCTGTAGATAACAGTGCTGTACAGGCCTCATTTATGTCTGTGTGCCACACATGATACTCACACCCCTTGCTACTGTAATGATTGCACATAGGCGCATGTATTGTACATGACATTACATGCACTTATTACAGATGTCATTCCCTGCTATGTTATCAGACTGAGTGGTGTGACCTGGTTACCAGGGCTAAGCCATGCTTACCAAGTCTCAACATTGGTGCAATATAATAGCTCAGCTGATTTGTGCACTGGTAATTAAAGCCTACACTGTGTAAGTGCCCATACATTTATTCATAGCTTAGCACTGCTTAGCTTCACACAGACCAGCACAAACCCACTTAAAGCTGCTCAAAACTGCTTTAATCACTCTGTATCCGACAGCCCTTGTTCTGCCCAGCAAGAAAATGAACAGCCCTTGCAGGTGTTGAACCCAGGACCCTGTACATTACAGTTATAAGACTTACTCACTATACCATGACCATAGTGAAGACAGCTGTTGTTTTACTAATAAAGCTGTCAATACACAAACTGAGTAGTATTAAACAACTGCCTTTACTTCCGAAATTGTGTAGTCACTATTATTAGTATGACTGTTGCATCACATATGTTGTTTTATCATAATGTACTGTATATATATATATATATATATATATATATATATATATATATATATATATATATATATATATATATATATATATACACACACACACACGTGTATATATATATATATATATATATATATATATATATATATATATATATATATACGTGTGTGTGTGTGTGTGTGTGTATGTGTGTGTGTGTACATATGTGTACAGTTATGCCTAGTTATGTTGGTATATATGTAGATATGTACAACTATATGTGCATACATATCTATTCTGATATACCTACTACTGTCAATATATATGTAGATATCCATACGTATATGTGCATATGTATCTCTATCTATATATGTGTGAACATATATTGCTCTGTATATGTATATATCTGAGTGTTTATATGTATATATATGTACATATACATATCCATCTATGTATGTCGATATGCATATATATATATATATATATATATATATATATATATATATATATATATATATATATATATATATATATAAAACTAGATATACATATATTGCTGTTGAGGCAGGCTAAGGTAGGCTCCAGAGTTTAAAAATCAAAACGTCTCCCAACTTGATAAAACCAGTACTGTCTTTATTGCAACACAAGCGCTTTCACTCACAGCTTCTTCAGGTGTACATACAAAGCAATAAAATCCACCTACTTAAATACTCAGGTAAAAGCACATGACTAATTATCTTAAAGTCATATGATCCTATATACATTAAATACACTCAAACATCAAAAACACATAAATTTAAAAAGAAATAAATATATAGAATAAAAAATATACACTTATAACATATAAGTATATTATCACAGCTTCATTATTCAATCAATCTACGTAATGTTCTTTTCCTCAGTGCTGGTTTAATGGGGACGCTATCACTGAGCCCATGGCCATAATTAGCCCTTAGCATAATTATCCATTTGGCCTCTACTTCTTCTGTCCTATCCCTAATATCACCATACCTGTCACTTTCATGTGTCTTAGACATTACCATAAAGCTAAACCTATGGTGTTGCCCTTCATTCAATACGTGTTTGGACAAGGTATTGACCCTGGAGCCTTTACCAATATGGTAAACATGCTCTCTGATCCTCTCCCTCAAAGTGCAATCCGTCTTGCCTACATAGAAACTATTGCAGATCAAACATGTAGCTAAGTATACAACATGAGTGGTATGGCAGATAGCGTTAACCCTAACTTCAAAGATTCTACCAGTATCTGGATGTTCAAACCATAAATCCTCCTTTATAAACTGACATTGAGCACATTTCCCACAGGGTTTCGTTCCATGAACAGTTTCCCCATTCATGGGTCCCTTTTCATTACATAGCCTTCTTTTCAAATTCTTCTTGTTCTTGAATGTAAACTGAGGTATATCTCCCACTATTTCACTAATAAGAGGGTCAGTTAGAAGTATCTTCCAGTGCTTATTAAAGATCCCAGTATATTTCCTTATGTCCCTTGTATAAGGAACACATATACTCAATTTTTTATTCCTACTTAATCTATCTCCCTTCAGCGTACCTTCTGAAAAATAAGGTTTAGCTCTCGTTTGACTCAAACGCTTAACTACTGTCACACTGCTCTCTATAATACTCTTCTCATAACCCCTATCTACTAGCTCACAACCCGTGGTCAGCAATTGTTTCTCAAAATCCTCATTCTTAACGCTTAACCTAGAGGCTCTATAAAACTGATTTTGGGCCACATTCCCAAAAACATACCTTGGATGCATACTTTTCCTTGATAGTAGACTATTCACATGGCAATCTTTCCTGTATAACCTTGTGGATATCATACCATTAAGTTCCTTTACTACAAAAACATCCAGGAAACTAATACCCACTTCAGAAAAGTCTAACGTAAATTTCAAGAAACATGTTGTACTTTTAATATATTCTACAAATGCCAACAACTCAGTCTCAGTGCCTCTCCATAAAATGAAGAGGTCATCTACAAATCTTCTATAAAATGCTATCAAATCCTTATAAGGGCTATCAAATACATAATCTAACTCCCAAGCAAGCATAACCGCATTAGCATAACTATTGGAGCATGAGCTCCCCATGGCCACACCATTTCTTTGATGGTACACTTGGCCATCAAACACAAATACATTATTCATTAATACAATGGTCATCAAATCTTGTATCAGAGCAATCTCACTTTCATTATATATACCACACTTATGCAACAATTTACTCAGAAACTCCACACCTATTGTATTAGGAATAACAGTAAAAAGAGACACTACATCAAGTGTAACTAAAATGGGATTGCAATCAATAACACCCCTATTTGTACATTCATATAAATCATGTAGAAACTGTTCAGCATCCCGCAAAACAGTTTTATACATCTCAACCATAGGTTTTAACTTCTTATTTAGATAAATTGAAATAGACTCAGTACACCACCCACTACCCGAGACTATTGGTCTTATAGGGGGGCTAATGGGATTCTTATGGATTTTGGGCAACCCTTGTATCCTCGGTATAACATATTTAATAGTTATAAAATATTTAGCTAGATCATTGTCCATCATACCTTGTTCTTCCATGCACCTAATCCTACTACTTATAGAAAATACCATGTTTTTCACACATAGCAAAGTAATTTTTTGATAGAAACTAGTATCTAACAGCATCTCATTCATCAACATGGCATAATCATCCCTGTCCAATATAACTATCTGGTCCCCTTTGTCTGCTGGTCTTATAACTAAATCAGTATTGTTCTCAAGACCATGTAGAGCCTCAAACTCATTCTTACTCAAATTGTACCAATGGTAATTCTCCCTCTTACCATTGTATACTTCATATATATCAAACAGACAGATCTGTTCAAATGCATTAATAATTGCTATAGGTTTTGGAACAAAAGTACTTGGTCTAGTAAACTTAGAAAAACTAGTATTATCAGTTTGATGAAACATATACTTCAACATCAAATTCCTAGTAAACATTTTCACATCAAGGACAATGTCAGTAATATTCATATCAGTGGAGGGTATAAAAGATAAACCCTTACTTAACACATGCATTTCAGATTCAGTCAAAATATGCCAAGATAAATTAGTTACAAGGGTCTTACTTGCTGAAAAGCTTTTTTTATCGTCCACTGGTTGTTGACACAATCCTCGTGTTTCCTTTTGTACCTGGTGGTACTCCTGCCTCTGTGTTGGCTCATCTGCCTCTGTGGTCCCGCTCACTTGGCAGAGTTGTCCCTTACTGGCAGTGGAAAATTTAAGCCATAGGTACGTGTTTTATCAACAGCCCGCTCTGTCGAAGTTTGTAGGGCCTTCACAGGGACTGACAAAGCGGCACTCTCCATTCTTTGTTGATTCAGTGTAGGGACAAGCAAGGGACCGCCCCCTGCTTCCCTGTGTACTTCTGCCATCGTCACAATGGTTTTCTTTCTTGCACCTGCACTGATGTCATCTCCACTCGAGGTATATATATAGTAATCATCCAAGGTATGTTTTTAGGAATGTGGCCCAAAATCAGTTTTATAGAGCCTCTAGGTTAAGTGTTAAGAATGAGGATTTTGAGAAACAATTGCTGACCACGGGTTGTGAGCTAGTAGATAGGGGTTATGAGAAGAGTATTATAGAGAGCAGTGCGACAGTAGTTAAGCGTTTGAGACAAACGAGAGCTAAACCTTATTTTTCAGAAGGTACGCTGAGGGGAGATAGATTAAGTAGGAATAAAAAATTGAGTATATGTGTTCCTTATACAAGGAACATAAGGAAATATACTGGGATCTTTAATAAGCACTGGAAGATACTTCTAACTGACCCTCTTATTAGTGAAATAGTGGGAGATATACCTCAGTTTATGTTCAAGAACAAGAAGAATTTGAAAAGAAGGCTATGTAATGAAAAGGGACCCATGAATGTGGAAACTGTTCATGGAACGAAACCCTGTGGGAAATGTGCTCAATGTCAGTTTATAAAGGAGGATTTATGGTTTGAACATCCAGATACTGGTAGAATCTTTGAAGTTAGGGTTAACGCTACCTGCCATACCACTCATGTTGTATACTTAGCTACATGTTTGATCTGCAATAGTTTCTATGTAGGCAAGACGGATCGCACTTTGAGAGAGAGGATCAGAGAGCATGTTTACCATATTGGTAAAGGCTCCAGGGTCAATGCCTTGTCCAAACACGTATTGAATGAAGGACAACTTAGGTTTATGGTAATGTCTAAGACACATGAAAGTGACAGGTATGGTGATATTAGGGATAGGACAGAAGAAGTAGAGGCCAAATGGATAATTATGCTAAGGGCTAATTATGGCCATGGGCTCAATGATAGCGTCCCCATTAAACCAGCACTGAGGAAAAGAACATTACGTAGATAGATTGAATAATGAAGCTGTGATAATATACTTATATGTTATAAGTGTATAGTTTTTATTCTATATATTTATTTCTTTTTAAATGTATGTGTTTTTGGTGTTTGAGTGTATTTAATGTATATAGGATCATATGACTTTAAGGTAATTAGTCATGTGCTTTTACCTGAGTATTTAAGTAGGTGGATTGTATTGCTTTGTATGTACACCTGAAGATGCTGTGAGTGAAAGCGCTTGTGTTGCAATAAAGACAGTACTGGTTTTATCAAGTTGGGAGACGTTTTGATTTTTTATACTCTGGAGCCTACTTTAACCTGCCTCAACAGCGTTTTTTGGACTTTCATATACGTTTCTGTTTTCTGTGGAGGTACCAGGTGCTTATTGGGCATTTTTTGTGTTATTTAGATATACATATATGTTCACCATATATCCTGAACATGGAGTGGAGCCCTACTTCAGCCGCAATAGTCCCAACTTCATAGTGCAAGAGAATGTCAGGTATGTATTGCAGGTATATTTGTAGACTATTGCTACTGTAATAGAGATTGTCTTCACAGACATGGTGTGTGTGGGAGGTCACATCTGCTTTTAACATGTGCACCATTGGCTACTGACAGACATCCTAAGGACATCATAGTACAGTACCACTGCTAGCACAGTAATGCTCCTGTGGACTACAGCACAGATATGGCCAATATATGTGGACAGTCTGACATACTCTGGACAGTCCAGAGGTATACACAGAACCCCTTAGTGCAAGACATGTGAACCAAGCCTGACAATGTGGATGTTAACAGCCATGTAGATGGGTATAACACATAACTACTGGAATACATATGCCCCCATAGGTTATGCATTCACACACCCCTGTTTGACCTGACACATAATAACCACTGGTACAGAGGTGCCATGGCCACATACTACCCACTAGTTATTGACGTACATTTGTACAGCATCCCACTGCTTTGTCTGACATACATGACTGTTATGGTGGCCTGGCAACAGTACATCTGGCAAGTATCTGGACATGATATCTCACTGGGTAAGTACGTTAAGCTGCTAGGCATGAAACAAAGCACTGTGCAGGCTACAGGCAGACTGGCTCAACACTGGCCTACATTTCCTATGGGGGAATACACATGTACCTGCATATATAGCAGGCTCTACAGGCATGTCACAGCACAGAGTAATGGACACCTGTGTGAAAGTGCATAACCACAACCAATGTGAACACAGCCACAGCCTTATATGGTAAGCTACCATACTATTACTGTATATGGACTATCTGTTCAACACCATCCTCATATGTGCCACTCACACACTAACCCTACATATACTGGGCCGCTACACAGTGTGGTCTGATGCCTGTCTGTGGTATGGAACATGTGTGTGTTTGGCCCTACAAATATGTAAGCCGATAGGGTAACATACAGTGGAGCACCATATAACATCAAATAGAACAGGACCAAGAACAATGACATCTACCACAGTCTGTACACAGGCCAAGGTACATATTAACAATACACACACTGCTGACAATCACCATAGGTTTATATGTTCATAGGTAGGTGCTAGGCTATCTGCCCGAAGGCATTTATAAGCCTAGCTGGAATTGTGTTGGCTTTCGCCACCCCCTTAGATTAGTTCCCTGTGCCTCTGTCCAGCAGAGCCATTGAAGTGATCCCAGGGGTAAACTTTCTATGTCCCATCCAGTCTTCAAGGTTTCTCTTGAAGAGTGTTAGCGAGGAGCTCTGCCTAATGTAGATTGGAAACTTGTTCCAGAGCATGGGAAGTCTTTGGGATAGGAATCTATCCCTCCAGCACATCCTATTTATTGTTGTGGTGAGGTTTAGATCCCTAGAGCATGTGGCTCGAGGGGATATGGTTTTCTTTAGGTGGAGCATGTCCATCAGTTCTGGGTTGGACATGGCCTTGTATGTCAGGCATAGATCACCTCTGAGTAGGCAGTATGCAACCGAGTACAACTGGAGTTTCTTCAGTCGAGCTGCATAGGGCATCTGTTTGAGGCAAGTGATCCTCTTCATGAGGTACGTCTGTGGTCTTTGCAGCTGTTGCAGGTGTCTTGTAAGGTCCATCCCAAATGGGGCATTGTACTCTATGATGGGTCTGATGAATGATGCGTAGAGGGGCAAAATGACCTCTTTTGATCTGGATGCAAACCCTTTTGTGATTAGGTGGGCCACATAGAAGGATTTTCTAACCTCTTTGGCAATGTGATTATCAAAGGAGAGATTACTATCTACTTGGGTCCCCAGATCCCTTATTACATCTTTCGTATTTAGGGGGCTACCACCTATGTGGTAGTTTGTGGGTACTTTGTTTTTTCCAAAGGGGATGACTATGCACTTTTTGGCATTTAGCTTGAGGCCATGGTTTTGACACTAGGTATCTGTATTAGTCAGACCCTTTTGGAGGATGGCTGTGTTAGCCAGAGAGTCAATTATAGTCCCCAGTTTGCAGTCATCTGCAAACTTGGTCAGCCATAGTCCTCCTGTGCTTGCCTGTACCTCTGAGAAGTATATGCCAAACAGGAGGGGTCCTAGAATGGAGCCCTGAAAAACAGCACTTGTAACCAGTTTAGAGTCAGACCTAGCTCCCACAACTCTTACCATGTAGGTTCTGTCCACAAGCCAGTTGGCAACCCATCTCATGATGTAGGGGATTATGTTCAGGCTGGTGAGCTTGTCTATAATACCAGAATGGAGAATGGTGTCGAAGGCCTTTACAAGGTCTAGGTAGGCTGTGTGTACCACCTTTCCCTCATCTATAGCCTTGATAACTGTCTCAAAGAAGTCCACCAGGTTTAGTAGGCATGATCTGCCCTTAACAAAGTCGAACTGGGTAGGGTCCAGTGTTTGGAGGTTCCCAATGTCTCTGTTAATGAGATCCATTATGATATGCTCCATAGCCTTGCAGACCAAGCTAGTCAACCTTATAGGGCGATAGTTCCCGAGGTCTGTTGTGATTCCACCTTTGTGGAGCAGAATAACCATTGCTGTGCACCACTCTATGGGCATGTAGCCTGTAGAGATGCTGAGTTTCAACAGTGTGTTTAGGTGAGGGGTTAGTTCATCTTTGAGCTCATGTAGGACGCAGCCTGGGACACCGTCCGGTCTCATTGATGCTGTGTTTTTGGCTTTGGAGAGGGCTGTTTAAACCTGGGTGTCTGTGATTTTAGGGGCACGCCATTCTTCTGGTATGGTTATGGGCCCTTTTGGGGGTGAGAGGGGGTTGAAATTTGCACTGAACCTGTCTGCCAGGATGTTGGCGATATCGGTCAGTTCAGTATATTTTGTGCCATTCTCCACTATCTCCAAGCAGATCTGAGAATTGCCACTTATATTCTTGATATAGTTAAATAATGCCTTGCAGTTATCTTTGGTGTCCTTGGCAATTTTTCTTTCGAAGCTAGACTTGGATGATTTTATGAGGGATCGTAGTTTCTTGCTGATACTGATCAGGGATGTCTTCCCTTCTTGAGAATTTACTCTTTTCTGTACTAGTTTCCTCCTTTTATTGTATAGCTTGTTTATGGCAGGGGTCCACCAGACTGGTTTCCTTTTCTTGGAGGAGTGAGTCTTGGTTTTGCTGGGATAGCATGATCCATGCATTCTTGTAGGTGCCCATAGAGTGCATTAGTAAAAGATTTTGCAGCTTGGGCAGCATTATCCTTTAGCATAGGGGCTTTGAAACTTTCCACCTCGGTCTTAAGTAATGTGAAGTTTGCTTATGAAAAGTTTTTCATGGTGCTTTCTTTGACCAGGGGTGGGGGCAGAATGTGAACATCCAGTGTGATTCATTTATGGTAAGATCTAACCAGCAAGGGGTTGACCTCCAGTGTGGTACACCGGTCGCCCATGTTGGTGATGACCAGGTACAATATGTTTTCACCTCTGGTGGGGGTGTTAACCAATTGCTCCAGGATGTTAGCGCTCATAAATTCTAGGAAATGTTGGGCAAGGGATTTAGTACTTGAGTAGTTCTCCCAGTTAATGTTTGGGTAATTGAAATCACCAAGTATCAGGGTGTTTGGTAGGACGTTTATGTTTCTCAGTGCTTCCAGAAATGCGGAATGAGGGTCCTGAGACATGGTGGGTGATCACTAGCAAGCTACAATTTGAACTGCAGTTTTATCCATTGCTAGTTGCATGTGGATGTTCTCTGAAGCATCATGCTGTGCCACTAACCTGGAGGAGTGGGTATCCTTGATGAATATGGATACGCCCCCTCCTTTTGTATTTCAGTCTGGGTTTTGTGGATGAAATGTATGGTATGAGTTGTAGCCTGGTAGTGCTGGGGTGCTCTCTGGAGCCTTAAACCAGGTTTCTGTTACTGCACATATATCAAATTTCTCCATACTGAGGAGTGCCTTGAGTGCGTGCATTTTTAGGTTTAGACTTCTGGCATTGAGCAGCATTACCCTCAGTTTTTTGTTACTTGTGCTATTTACAGCGGTGGGTTTGTCTTTTGAGCCTTGCCTAAAAAAGGCATTATGGGGGTGGCAAGTGCCTTGGCCAGTATTCGAAAGCCTAAGGGTGACAGGTGTAAGCCGTCTCTAGCAAAGCAGCATGGCTTGTCGAGCATGTCATCCCAGGCTGACAGACACTGGATCCCTTTTGAATGACACCAGAAGCTTAGCCAATTGTTGAAATTGATATTTTTTTCTTTATACCAGGTTATCATTCTTGTTGAGGGCAGGATGCTACTCAAGATCAGGGTTATACTGGCCTGGGGTACATGATCGGAGAGCTCTTCTATGTCTCTTTTCATGTAGTACAGGGAGCTACAGCTCAGGTAATTCACACCAATATGGACAATGACAGAGTCGTATTTGTACTTGGTCTGGAGTGACCTGAGTGCTTGTGTTATGTGACGGATCCTGGCACCCGACAGGAAGCTAACAGTAACCTTCTCCTTCTTCAGCCTAGTGAGTGGGACATCAGTGTGCCTGACTATAGAGTCACCTATTACTAGTGTGTTGAGTATGTTATTTTTCCTTAAGGGCTGTGATTGCATGGCACACTGGCTTTGTGAAGTATGTGTTTCATGGTTTGTGTTGGGGGGGTGGAGGTTGCCTGGGTGTCTGCTTTGGAGGTCTCTGTTGTTTTTGCAGATTTTTATTTAGAGCCTCCGAGTATGTTTTTGTGTATTTATGTGTGTTTCCTGCTGGTGCTGGTTTCATAGGTCTATGCGAGACTGGTGGTGTGATGCAAGTAGTTCCCTTCTCCTCTTGACTGTCTTGTCCAGTCTTGGGTTGAGAGAGCTTAGCCTCCAGTTTGACTGCATAATTTCATCTTTCGCATGTATTAGTGTTTGGTGGTAGGAGGAGAGGGTTGTCTGTGTACATGAGGCAGTTGCAACACTGCCTCAAAATTCCCAGATTCACCAGTTGGACCGGAGAGTACACCTGAAACTGCCCTTTGGACATATCTGGATAGGTACAGTAAACTGTTTTACTAATTGGCTGGTAAGGTCGAATAGAGAGCCTTGTTCTTCGCTACAGTATAGGGGGGTCTAGTACTAATGTTTATTAGAGCTTGCTATGAGTTTAGAGCAAGTGCTGGGCTGAGAAGTGAATGGTTTGAGTGCTTAAGTTGAAAGTTTGTCTACTTCCAAGGGAAAATTGAAGAGTAGACTTTGTGGAGCCAGGAATAGTTATACCCTAGCTAACTGGCGCTGCCTGGTGTGCAAAACTGTGCAAATGCGGGTTTTATATCAGACAAATGAAAGAGATAGAAATTAGCTCAAAATGGCAAATAAACTACTAATTTCTGGGCAGAAACCACTCCTCCAGGGACAGATAGGCTGCTCAAAGCTCCACTCTCTCACAGGTGAACAGAGAAACTTTCTTCTATACAAGTAAGGTATGGGCAAACACAGAAACTTGTAACACAGCCCTGAATTCAGCACTAACCTGAAAACTGGACTATACTAGCTTAGAAAGGTGGGAAAACAAGTATTTTTTTCAGAAAATAAAGCAGATACAATCAAAAAAACGCTTTAAATGCACATAAATGGCTATCACACTTGAGTGTGTAGCCTACAACTGTTAAACAGGTGATTTAAACGCAAAAACAACTCTGTTAAAGTGCAGGCAGTAAAATAAGTACAATATGTAGCTGAAACAAGCTTTTTAAATCTCAGAAACTCTAAAGAATCGGCATTTTAGGCAGAATTAGCTACAGGCAGCAAGAAAATGCAGAAAAATTGATACTTAATCACTCCAAATTCTCTCTTTTGTATCTCTGCTGCTGTAGAACTCTGCAGGGCACCAGGCAGGAGCCTGCTGAGCTGTATACAAGCACAAAAAAACTCACAAATGCTGGTTTTATAGCAGGGAAATGAAAGAGATAGAAATGAGCCCAAAATGGCCAATAAACTACTAATTTCTGGGCAGAAACAACTCACCCAGGGACAGATAGGCTGCTCAAAGCTCCCCTCTCTCATAGGTGAATAGAGAAATTTCCTTCTATCCAAGTAAGGTATGGGCAAACACAGAAACTTGTAACACACCCTTGAATTCAGCACTAACCTGAAAACTGGACTATAGTAGCTTAGAAAGGCGGGAAAACAAGTATTTGTTTTTTTTTTTTTTTTATTTCTGAAAATAAAGCAAATACAATAAAAAACAATTTAAATGCACAGACATGGCTATCACACTTGAGTGTGTAGCCTACAACAGTTAAACAGGTAATTTAAACACAAAAATGACTTTGTTAAAGTGCAGGCAGTAAAATAAGTACAATATGTAGCTGAAACAAGCTTTTTAAATCACAGGAACTCTAAAAAATCTGTGTTTTAGATGGAATTAGCTAAAGGCAACAAGAAAATGCAGAAAAAATTATATTTAATCACTCCAAAGTCTCTCTTTTGTCCCTCTGCCTCAGTACTGTACACACAACCACAGAATGTCCAGGTAATGTCATCAAATATAACCCCTACTATACATAACATGTGTACAGTCTGATATCTCACTGGCTTGTTATGAGATATGATGTCAATAAATATGGTGTACAGCACATATGCACCTCTTACTGCATGACATATATACAAAGGTTGACAGAATTCTGGTTGGAGGCACAGACACAGGGCTATTATTGACATGTTGCTGTGAAAAGCTCATACATTTACTTTTGTAACAGGGTTTGTTGCAACATATGTCCTATGAGGGAAATGAAGTCAGTAACTCTCATGGCTGTCACCATCTATAGACTGCAATCCTCTCACTACCTTCTGCAGTTCACAGATAGGTGCTCTGTGGGTAACACAAGAAACAAAAGGCACCACACACTGCTCAGTCTGCAGATGGCCCTACTGATGGGTGTTTCCTCATAAACATAGCACTGACATGACAGGTATTAAAACATGTAGGACAGCCATATACACACACTCTGTTAAACCAACATTACTCCAATTGCAGTATAGCAGCACTTACAGTCTGTAGTCAAGTCAGGCACACCCCCTCCTGTGTGTTGGCCTGTTTCCACAGTGTATGTTGTTAGAGGTAAATCCCCAATCCATTTGTTCTGCTTTTTGCCAAACAACAGATCTAGTTCCTGCTCACAGTGAATGAAAAGGCCCAACACCAACATGATGTTCCTAGATATTAGAGTGTATTTTCATGCAATCGGCTATGGGAATGTTACCACAGCTGTTCCACATGCAATCAGTTAGAGGAGGGCCAGAATTCATGCAGAGGCCATCAGCTGATCATGAGCATCACTTACAATACACATGCTGCAGCCTAAGTAAAGCAGGTGTAGGTCTCCACATCCATCAGAGAGGGAGTGAGAGAAGCCGACAGAGGCAAAGTAAAGTCAGGGAGAGGTGGGAGAGTAAAGCTTAAGCATGTTTGTGTCACACACCTACCAGCACAGGGTATCAAACCGCTGACGACTATGTAGTGCTATCACATTTCTGTGCAGTTATTGGATGCACCACATAGGTTACATGTTGTGTAGCCCTCAAAACATATTTGTGATGGTGAGTGGCATCTCCAACACGGATATGGTAGCTATACGGTAGGTGTAGTACACGTGCCTGCCTGCATGAACAGGTGCCAGTATCAACACAGCCACACTCTCACAGGGATGCACACACATTGACACACATGGCAGGGCCAGGAATACAACTCATCACTAGTGAGATTGCCCCAGCACATTACTGTGCATGTATCATATGCACAACAGGGGTTATACAGAGGTTATATGGGCAGAGGGTATGTGGAGGTGTCTGACATTGGACAGCATGCTTCAGTATGCCAGTGGGGGTTGTAGTGAGTGTGAATGTGATCATACGCATCATACAACACACACACACACACACACACACACACACACACACACACACACACACACACACACACACATACACACGGCACCAGTACTGACATGCATGGGTACATTGCTTTCCGGGTATTAGTGGCTGACTATGCCAGACAGCTATACAAGGCTAGGTGATGGGTATACCTTGCCATCAACCAACTTGACACTGGTCTGCATTGTGGCTCAGGGGTGTAGTTTCAGGATTTGCCCACACAGGTGGGTATTGTATTCACCATCCGGTCACCTGGGTGACTATTGTGTGTGGCCAATGCTGTGCATTGCTTACCATGTATGTGTTCCTTAGTCCATGACATGGATGCTGTCTGTGATGTGCACACCTCCTACATGCATGTACAGTGAGATGTGGAATTGTACCTGGGGTGTCTGGCCCATGTTGTGTACACAGATTATCATCAGATGTGCCAGTCCTTGCCCCATGTGGCGGGAACTGGTAATGGACAGCAGGTTTGCCCTGCACCTACATTTGATAGCATGTTACTGGCATTCCCTGGTGTCGGTGGCATCTGTCCATACAGGGCATGTTTTCAGGCATGGTATGTCCTTTTTGGGTCACATTTGATGGCACCACAGGTATTGCAGGTGTCCAGTGGTGAACATGGGTAAGGTGCACTGTCGGCATGTACATGCCTATTGGGCAGATGGACAGGGTGTCATGCCCGCTGTAGCCCACTGCAATCACACCATAGTTACTATCACTGCCAGAATCTCAAACTACTAGGTTGGCTGGAATTGCAAAGTCAGCTTCTTAAACAGCAACTTACAATTATTCATAAAATTCTGCATCATCCCACACACACATTCCCATCCTCTGTAAGCTTATTAGCCCATACAAAAACCTAACAACCTTACGATCTGCCAATAGGATACAAGTATCTATCTTAAAAGCCAACAACAAGTCTGGGGACTGCCTGTTCACTAACTCTGTTGGCAACATTTGGAACAAGCTTCCAACTGAACTAACATCCCTTTCATCCACTCCACTGTTTAAAAAGCAACTAAGAATCCTCCTAAACTCAGAATAGTTATGCCCTTGCACTTATCCTGACTGACAGTATTCACCTCATCCATGACCACCTCTCTTGGCTATTATACCTCTCGCTGTTGCTTTGTTTTTTCTCTCTGTTAATCTACTGAAGAAATACACTTCCTATGGCACCAGTAGGCTGATAGACATGTGTATATATATATATATATATATATATATATATATATATATGTGTGTGTGTGTGTGTATATGTGTGTATATATATATATATATATATATATATATATATATATATATATATATATATATATATATATATATATATATATAAAGAAAAAAAAACACCCTAAACAGTTTTTTTGTACCTGTTTTGTATAACTATCAATGACTTGTATATTCCTTAGCATGTAATCACTTTGTAATTTTTTAGTAATGTCTTGGAGCTTTTCTCCCCGGGCCTCTGCTGAAAATGGACATATATCCAGTCAGACTATCCCGGTCAACAAATGTAAAATAAAATAAATAAAAAATATCAGTGGGCAATATACAGGGTACTACCAACATAGCGGCTGTTGCCTAGGCAAGTGTGTTTGTGTATGAGACATGGGTTGAGAGTGTTCTCTGGGCAATACTAGGGTTGCTAACTTTGTTTGCCTTGCCTTGATGTCACATGTATGGGTATGGATTTGCACCCCAGCCTCTTGGATATTTCACATCTGTTATCCCTGTACAGTGGACATTGTGATATATATTCCAGGGCAACCATATAAGAAATTTGCAAAACCCACTCCACATTGAGCCCAGTTGTTATACACTCACACCCACCTCTACACAGGATATGAGTTACAAACACATACACACACACACACACACACACACACACACACACACACACACACACACACACACACACACACACACACACAACACACACCTGTCCTGTCCTGTGTGGGATTAGAACTCCTACCTAACTAGTTTATTACGCTATAGCACTATGCAGTTATAGGACGCACCATGGGGATTACTGGAGTACTCCTTCCCCAAAGTTATATTTCACAATGAATGATGTCAGCAGGATTGCCAAAACATGGCATTTAAGTTGTAGTGAGTGTGACTAGGCTAAAATGCATTGCTCCCTACACAGCAATGAAACACACATGAAACATCCACAACCAACATGTGTGGGTATAGAACCCCCTAACAGAGTTCTATATCACACTACAGCATGGAGCTGCTATATGATGCACCACGGGGATTACTGGAGTACTCCTTACTCAAAGGTGTATTTCACAATGAATGACACGCAGGATTGCCAAAGTAGGGCATTTGAATTGCAGTGAGTGTGGCTAGGCTAAAATGCATTGTTCCCTTCACAGACAGACAGACAGACACACACACACACACACACACACACACACACACACACACACACAGTTGCCATGTCTGGGATTAGAACTCCTACATAACTAGTTTATCACACTACAGCAGTACGCAGTTATAGGATGTGCCACAGAGATTACTTAGCTGCAGCTTTCCAAAAGGTGTATTTCACAGTGTATGACATCAGCAGCCTTGACAAAGTAGGGCATTTGATTTGTAGTGAGTGTGACTAGCCTAAAAAGTATTACTCTCTCCACAGACAGTGAGACACACACACACACACACACACACACACACACACACACACACACACACACACACACACACACGCACACACACGCACACACACACACACACAAACACATACACACACTCACACATAGACAGTTGCCATGTCTGGGATTAAAACTCCTACCTAACTAGTTTATTACACTGCAACAGTATGCAGGTGTAGGACACACCACAGAGATTACTGGGCTACAGCTTTCCAAAAGGTGTATTTCACAGTGTATGACATCAGAAGCCTTGATAAAGTAGGGCATTAGATTTGTAGTGAGTGTGACTAGCTTAAAATGCATTGCTCTCTGCACAGTGAGACACACACACACACACACACACACACACACACACACACACACACACACACACACACACACACACACACCGTTGCCATGTCTGGGATTAGAACTCCTACCTAATATATCAAACTACAGCAGTACGCAGGTATAGGACGCGCCATGGAGATTACTGGGCTACAGCTTTCCAAAGGTGTATTTCACAGTGTATGACATCAGCAGCCTTGACAAAGTGTGGCATTTGAATTGTAGTGAGTGTGACTAGCCTAAAAAGCATTAATTTCTACACAGACAGAGACACACACAGTTGCCATGTCTGGGATTAGAACTCCTACCCAACTAGTTTATCACACTACAGCAGTACACAGTTATAAGAAGCGCCACAGAGATTACTGGCCTACATCTTTCACAAGGGTGTATTTTAAAGAGGATGGCCTCAGCAGGCTTGTCATAGTACAGCTATGGGGAGGGCAGTGTGGGTGCATGGGCGATAACCCATTCATCTAGAGGATGACACACCACATGCGGGCACACACAGGGTTATATTCTACAGGTACGTGTATACAGCTGCTAGATGACTACTTCCTTGAACAGTCATGATGCACAGCTAGCACTTGCACCACATAGTCCGTCATGCTGACAGATACCAGTGGCTAAGGTCAAAAGTGAGTGACATCCGAACCTCATGTGGTTGTAGCCATTTGGCTGTGTGCTGGGTGGGACAGGCCTCATAATGGATGGCCCCTTGTGACAGTCACTCTATTCCACATATCATGTACATCTACGTTTTGCTTTTTATAGTGTGTTGTCCTTGGATATATGCCTGTATTCCTATCCAGTGTGTGTGCAAAGCATGAGTGCTGCATACTGAGGAGTGTCTGCACTAACATCTGCAAATGCCAGATATTTCTGGACCACTATTGTTTGCAGACATGGCCTTCATTTATTTAAGTGTGTGAGCATGCCCAGTATGACCTTCTGTATTGAATGTGTGGATTAATTCCATCTAGTTTGTACTGCAGTGCAGGCATTTATGTTGTACACCTACAAGTAGCATACTGTTTCTGCAGGGTATCCGTCAATCATTTGGCAATATGGGGACAAACTGTGCAGGGGATAGTGTGTACTGCAGGTGATTGTGTCTGTGCTGCTTCAGCTGTATGGTACTGCTGTTACCAGAGATATTCAGACATGTGTATAGTTATACACAGCAATGTTTTCTGTCCTCATGTACTGTCAGGTGGACATTCTTGCTCACAGTGATGACTTGTGGGACAAGGATGACTGCAGCTGTATCCAGTGTTGTGGGTAGACACCTACATATTCATGGTAAGTTATGCCATTCTGGAGGGGGAGCTGCAGACACTTGGTGCAGGGTTTGTGTATCCTGTTCAGCACCTTGGTAGAGTGCTGGCAGAGTATCCCATACTTGTCCACCCATCAACATGGCAATATGGCCTTATCTTGCTGTGGCAATGCCTCACAGCTGTACAGATTTACACATGTTAGCCAGAGGCAGGGGCCATGGCTCAGGACATTTACTCTATTGTGGTGTACAGACAGGTGTCTAGCCACCCATTTATGTGTTTGCAGCCAGGGATAGTGTGCAAACAACTTGGTGTCGGACCCTGCACATTCCATGCTGCCCATGCTCCCACACCCCCCTCTGTTATTCTAACCTCCTCCATGCATTATGCATACATTCTGTGACACTTTCCATAAGAGTATCACCACATCACAGGTGTGTGTTAGTGTTGGTCCACAGTTCATGCAGTAGGACATGGTGGCCATGTTACTGTGGTTTGTCCACATGGCCTTTCATATGGCTTAAATGGAGTGTGTTATGTTGTTATTTGGGTGTGCATGACATAACATGCATTGGCAGTACGTGTGAGACATGGGCCTTTGGCAGGCGCCTTTGGGGCATTAGGTATTGATGCAGGCCAGATGTGGTACCCCATTGCATTCTGTCAGTCCTACAGTCCCAGACCACTATACAGTATATTCCCCTGGGGTGACAAGGTAGATGTGATAGTTGTTCATGCCAATACCTTCTATCAGTCTTGATCAGGTGGTATGGATGCTGGCAGGGTGCTATCTACAGCTAGGGACACACCTGCACTGCATGCTGCAGTCTTCCACTATTGCCATATACAGGTGGGGTCATACTGTACCCATTCCCCACAGCAGGGATATTGCCAGAGAAGTGTCTGTGGGTGGTGTTTGCATGGCTGGGTGCATGTGTTCTATGGACACTACTTGCATCTGACACACAAATATGCATGGGGCATTACAGTTATGCTGGCATGTATGGGTACATCACCTGATTACCAATACATCAGTCATACCTCCTTTGTGATCTGCATGTGTTCAGGCAGATATCACTGGTATCCCCTACTACAGGTCCTGTTACTGTGATGCATGTCTATATGTACATATCCAAGTGTGTCACCATTTCACAGTGACACAATATATACTGTATGTCTGGGGTACTTTCCCCTGTGTACTGCTTGTATATCTAGCCCAATAGCCATGCCATGTCAATCATTCAGATGGTGACACATATTGCCACCATACATTTATAATGGTTTATTGCTTGCCTGTGTTATACTGGTGGGGATTGTCTTTGATACTTCAGTTGTGATGGCTTGTCCCTGTTATTAGCAGTAGTGGGCAATGGCCACCAGTTCTTACCTCAACATGCATACATACTGACCATTCTCAGACATTATGAAACACACACCATCCTAACTCACTCAGACCTGCATATTTTGCAAATGCTACAACCTATCCTGCTACCTTGGCCACCTCTGGTCATCTGTACTCCACTCGTATTATGCCAACTCATACATGTTACTACATGTCTACACAGGATCAGGGGCGGCAGACCTAACTGTCACTACATTTCTACACAGGATTGGGGGGAGGCACACCTGACTGCTTTACATGTCTACATGGGAGTGGAGGGACACACCAGACTGTTACTACATTTCTACATAAGGTTGTGGGGGGCCACACCTGACTGTGTTTACATTTCTACACAGGATTGGGGGGCACACCTGACTGTTACTACATTTCTATACGGGATTGGGGGGGGCACCTGACTGTTTTACATGGCTACATGGGAGTGGGGGGTACACACCTGACTGTTACTAGATTTCTAGATAGGGTTGTGGTGGGCCACACCTGACTGTGTTTACATTTCTACACAGGATTGGGGGGCACACTTGACTGTTACTACATTTCTACACAGAATTAGGGGGGGACACACCTTACTGTTTCTACATGTCTACATGGGAGTGGGGTGCCCACACTTGATTGTTACTACATTTCTACATAGAGTTGTGGGGGGCCACACCTGACTGTTTTTACATTTCTACACAGGATTGAAGGGACACACCTGACTGTTTCTACATTTCTACACAGGATTGGGGGAACACACCTTACTGTTTCTACACATCTACATAGGATGGGGGCACACCTGGCACATGCACACATTTGCTATGACTGTACTGGTATGTCAGGTAATCCATTTCATTCTATATTCTAACTTATCATACTGACTAGAGGCATATTAGTGTACTACAGGTCTTAACTTTGGTTGCCTTACATATTAATGTCTGACTTCCTACCCTTCAGAACTAACATCCCACTGCCTGACCTGCTGTAGTCTGTCTGTGTAGGCCAGGGGAGAGGTTACCCATAGGCATCATTCAGAGGCCATAGCACAGGCTCTGTTTGGGTTTGTCTATACCTGTCCTGCTGGGTGAGACTGTTGCTGGGTATGTGAACCTCCCTGACTGGCATGTGTGAGTCATATGGACACACATGTTGCCCCGCACATTTCCTGCAGTGGGTTTTATCACCCTGTGTAGTACTGGCTACTATGGTGACTCCAGTATGTGTTACAGATGTCATGGTGCCACTATGGGTGTCTACTATCTGCTGCCATAACATTCAGCCACCCAATTCCCTTGCATTATCACATCCATACCATAGATACAGGTAACAGCACATTCTACTCCATTTGGCAATTGGTAGGTTAATTGACTTACCTTGTGGGTTTGCCAGGATTGAGGATGGTGCTGGAGGGCTGCCTATGTCAGATGCACATAGTACACTCCCTATACATGGTTGAGCACAAGTAGTATCATGTTTGGCATCCCGTTTACTGTATGTGTGAGTCAGAGAGAGGTGTCATTCCCTGGGACCCTACTGTGTCATTGTATGTGCTATGTGTTGCCTCTTTGCCACGGCCTCGGCATACTGGGCATGCCACCATCTGCCTACTGGGACAGGCTCAGGTTGTTCCTCCTCTGAGTCACTCTGTGCCTGTGCAGGCCTTGGCATTGGTGGGGGCTGTGTGGCCCTGCCCCATGCTGTTCATGCTGCAGCTGTTTCTGCAGGATCATGTTGTGTAACATGGCACATACCATAACAATTTGGGTACATGTAGCTGGTGAGTACTGTAAGGCTCCACCGGATGTGTCCAGACACCAGAACTGTGACTTGAGCATCCCAAACACATGCTCTATTATAAGTCTGGTCTGTGTGTGTGCCTCATTATGGCGTTCTTGTTCAGGTGTGTGTGCATTTCTAATGAGTGTCAACAGCCATGGCTTCAGTGTCTAACCAGCATCCCCCACTAGGTGATCGTAGGGGATATCCCCATTGGCAAATCTCTGGTACAGCTGCTTCATATACCAAATGTGGGAATCGTGGTAGCTTCCAGGGCAGCCAGCACACACATTCATTATAATGCCCTATACATCGCAGACGACCTGGCAGTTGATGGAAGGGATGCCCCCTGCAGATGATGTAGGCCCTACCCTGATCACCGGGTGGTGCTTTGATGTGTATGTGCGTGCAGTCTATAGCACCTACTACTTCAGGGTATTCTGCTATTTGGTGGAAGAGACGCATATTGCTGGCCATCACCTCACAGGTGTTGTGGAAATATATGTGCTCACTGGCATGTGCTGACATGGCATCCAGGAATTGGTGGAATACTCTGGATGCTGATGCCTGTGGGATCCCTATTATATCCCCAGTTGAGCTTTGGGAGGTACTTGTGGTTAGTATTCCTAGGCCTACACATACCTTGGTATCCACTGGGATGGGTTCCCTTCGGTCAGATTGGTATGTCAGGCGTGAACGGCACAGCTCATCAATTTGCTGTAGGAGGTCCCTGTCCACCCTATAGTGCTGTACTATCTCCAGCTCATGTAGCCCCTGGTAGGTTACCCTGGGTCTGTACACTCTTCTCCGTCTCCTCACTGTGAGTTGATCGGCAGCATTCACATCCTCACCATCATCAGCCTCTTGCACATGTTGTTCTATGTTGCCTGCTGCAGCCCCTCTCATTTTGTAGGTTCATTTGTTAAAAGTTCCCTGCTTGTATGCACCGGTGGTGTAGAGTATGGGAAAAACCAGAGGGGAAGTTGTTTACATAGTTTATAGTAGTGTTCTGGGCTGGGCTTGTCTGCTGCCTGTGTAATTGTCTGAATCTGATACATTTCACCTGCCAGCTATGCTAGTTCTCCTTGATTACCTTCCTACTGCTGTTTTCCCTTCCCATTGTCTTCATGTTTAAGCCCGGGGGCGTGCCGCACAAATAAACTGCTCAAATGTGCACAGTGCTGCTATTTCCTGGTTTAACTTTTTTTTTCTTCCTTTAAAACTCAGTGCGCGGTGCATGCACCCCCTTAGGCAATGTAAAGAGGGCTAGGCAGATTCAGACACACCCCCTAGATTAGCTGTGCTAAGCTAGGAGCAAACCCAAGCCACAGGGCTCCAATCCACTTACAGTATGCCTGACACACACCCCCATGAGGTCACCTAACTCCTAGGCTTGCACCAAGCTATCCCTACTCTTACACTGTTGGGACCTGACTAGCATGCTGGGGAAAATTGGTATTCACTATCATGGCCCTCATTTGCATAGGATTGCCTGCTAATGCATAGTTACATGTCTCACACTGAGCCTCCCCCATTATTAACCACTACTCACTGGCCATTTTGTCTTCTGCCTGCCATTGACTTGCATGGCAGTATAGTGATTTTAGTTAGAATGCTTATTTTAGATTTATTTTGTTATTTTTCCCCCGATCCCGATTGCGTGCCGCTGCCCTACACTTAAACAGCCGAGATTAGCTAAAAATAAAAAGTTGATTTTTTTTAGTTTTTTTATGTTGTTTGCAATGCCAATGGTCTTATACTTGGCCAATGGCATGCTTCCTAACAGATATGCAGCCTTTATTTGGAGCTGTCACGGCTCAGTTTTGGATTTTGCAGAAATGTACTCGGTTACTAACCGAGTACATTTCTGCAGATTGCACTAGTCCTGCATGGCCAGTTTCCAGCTTCCTGGATCACAAATTCACCTCATTTGCATGGATTTCACCTGCAAATGGGGGGATTTGTATACAGGGTCCATGCAGGACTAGTGCAGGAGCATTTGTGCACACCCCTGCAGGCTGTTCCTGGATCGCATGGCAGACATATTGCCTGCTAGAGCTCTTGCACTGATCCCGCACACCATGCAAGGCATACAGAATCTGGGGGTACATCAATAGAAAGGGGTGGCCATTGTTCAGTTGTCAGGTGTTGTGCTTCTCACATGGCATCATTACTAATATCATGAAAACACACACTGGTACTGCACATGATGCAACAATTAGGACAGAAAGCACTCTAAGAGCTGCATTTCAAACATACAATACTGGGAGTGTCCTACTATGCAAGTACATGACCACTATTATATGGTTACCAGTAGCCAGACATTACAATAGGAAGTAAGATGACCAATTATTTCTTCTCATCTCCCTAAGAAAGGTGACTGCAGTTATTCACTGGAGTTTTGGCTTATGACACCATATAAAGCCCCATCAATACCTGCTGAGGAAGCATACAGCAGAGCCCAGACCCTGATACAAATCCCCAGTCAGCATGTGTTTGGCATGCTGAAATCAGGATTCAGTTGCATGAACACATCCAGAGATACAGTCCAATAAATACCAGAACAGTGATCACAGATGGTCACCATGTGTGACATGCTGCAGAAAATGATGACATCAAAACATGATGGCCTACCAGCTGCAGGTGTGGGCAAACTACACCAAGAAAACCAAATGTCAGATATGGAGATATCAGAGCTGTTACAGGATGTTCAGCAGTTTACAGGGGAGATGGACGATGTGACCATATGCCTTTCTCAGGCAACACAGTAATTTCTGACACACAGACCTTTGAGTCATAACAAGCCACACGTACAGAAGTACACAGATAAAATTGCTATGTTCACATATTGCCCAACAATAGCACACAGTGTATGACTAATGGAAAGAAAACATTACTTGTCCACACTGAACATCATACATAGAAGAAGCATATTATTTACTTGTAATACCTTATACATACAACATAGCAAGGAACGCATCCAGATGTATACACAGACAACATTACCACATGAATTCTCTCTGAAAGATACGTCACCAAAGAGAAGCACACTGGCATATGTGCGATACACAGGAGGTGTGCACTCCAGAAAGTGTTGTAGTGCAGGCAGATTGTCATCATACAAATAACTAGCATATGATGGTAGCCATACAACAACCAGTACCTTAATAAATTTAGGCCCATGCAGTGCAATGGGATGTATCAGCACAAGCATAAGCTAAATGCAGAGATTATACGCTAACATTGATATATCACATGTGGCATAGTGATGTGTAACAGTGTTGTACAACACACTATATAGCGTATGGTAGCATGAGTAATGACAAACATGTCAAGGACTGGCTAAACTGAAACATACCACAAACAAGTCTCACATTGCATTCCTGATGTGGAGTGTCACGTGTAAGGAAACACAGTGATGAACAGGTAAGTTATTTTTGCAACATGATTCAGTTAGAGGTAAGAATACATTCAATCATGCAGACAATCAATGACAGTCAGTACATGTCAGCCATGGAAGATGCAGCATTGTTTGGGGTACAGCAACATACTTATATATGCATGTAGAATAAAACAGATATGGGAAGGCACACATGGGATGTACATGTCGGCAAGAGGATAAGAAAAGGAAACTTGTCCACATATGGACATTCATTGCTGAGGGTGAGGCATATGCAGTATCATATTAAAATGGCTTCAGTAACATAGGTGTGCTTACATGCATGTCTGTCCATGTGGGAATGCCATAAAAAAGTAATTAGAAAGAAATCAGTGTTAGTGGTGCAACATATAAAACACTAACCTTTGGTGCAAAAATGCTATGGATTTTACTCCTATTCCAGGTAGACTAATGCAGAGCTTCCCTGTACATGGCTTGGATACATGTGACTACAAGACCATAGGTTGTATCTAAAACCATCTTTGGACTTACAACGTTGATATAAGTACTTTTTTGCACTTGCTCTAAATGTGTCACTGCTATTTAACAGTTTTGTGCTGCATTTATTGATTTGTTTAAATTGGTCACTGTTTTTCATCCTGTACATGTTAATGAAATGCCATTTGTTTATTACTGTAATGCTCTTAGGTCACTTTAACAGTATTTTGGTATTTCCTACCTTCTCTGATATGGCAAAAGCTGTTCTGAGTTGTCCACATTCTCTTGGGTTTGCCAAAATATTTTAGGTTTTGTAAAGTTTTTCTGTGTTTGTAGAAGGTTTCCTAGATTTGCACAGATTTTTCTGTATTTGGGAACATTTCTCAGGGTTTGTGAACTTATTTCCAAGGATTCATGATACTGTAGGAGTTCTACCGTTTGTTACTGCACTCAAACAAGTTTGTTTAATTCTAAAATCTGAGCTTTAACCGGCTAAGATCTAGCTGTATTCAACTGGATGTATAACAGAATTTAAGTACCTTTTATCTGCACTTTTTGCAAATAATACAGCATTTTAATTGATTTATTTGTGTTGCATTGAATATTAACTGAACTGGAAGTTTTGACTCTGTTTTTTTTCAGTTAGTGCTTGCTAGATTTCATTGCCTGTTAGAATTCTGCATAGACAGTAACTGCAGATGAGGGTAGTCTCATTCATTGATATTCTGTTGCTACCTATTTAAGTGGTACATTTTGGAATATTTTCTGCTTAAAACCTGAGCTTTGGTCGGCTAAGATCTAGCTGTATTCAACTGGACGTATAAGAGAATTTAAGTACCTTTTATCTGCACTTTTTTCAAATAATACAGCATTTTAATTGATTTATTTGTGTTGCATTGAAAATCAACTGAAGTGGAAGTTTTGACTCTGTTTTTTCAGTTAGTGCTTGCTAGATTTTATTGCCATTTAGAATTCCTGCATAGACAGTAATTGCAGTCGGGGGTAGTCTCTTTCATTGATATTCTGTTACTGCCTATTTAAGTGGTACATTTTGGAATATTTTCTGCTTAAAACTTGAACTTTGGCCGGCTAAGATCTAGCTGTATTCAACTGGACATATAAGAGAATTTAAGTACCTTTTATCTGCACTTTTTTCAAATAATACAGCATTTTAATTGATTTATTTGTGTTGCATTGAATATTAACTGAACTGGAAGTTTTGACTCTGTTTTTTCAGTTAGTGCTTGCTAGATTTTATTGCCTGTTAGACTTCCTGCATAGACAGTAATTGCAGTCGGGGGAAGTCTCATTCAATGATATTCTGTTACTTCCTATTTAAGTGGTACATTTTGGAATCTTTTCTGCTTAAAAGCTGAGTTTTGGCCAGCTAAGATCTAGTTGTATTCAACTGGACATATAAGAGAATTTAAGTACCTTTTATCTGCATTTTTTCAAATAATACAGCATTTTAATTGATTTATTTGTGTTGCATTGAATATTAACTGAACTGGAAGTTTTGACTCTGTTTTTTCAGTTAGTGCTTGCTATAATGTATTGCCTGTTACAATTCCTGCATAGACAGTAATTGCAGTTGGGGGTAGTCTCATTCATTGATATTCTGTTACTGCCTATTTAAGTGGTACATTTTGGAATATTTTCTGCTTAAAACCTGAGCTTTGGCCGGCTAAGATCTAGTTGTATTCAACTGGACGTATAAGAGAATTTAAGTACCTTTTATCTGCACTTTTTCAAATAATACAGCATTTTAATTGATTTATTTGTGTTGCATTGAATATTAACTGAACTGAAAGTTTTGACTCTGTTTTTTCAGTTAGTGCTTGCTAGATTTTATTGCCTGTTAGAATTCCTGCATAGACAGTAATTGCAGTTGGGGGTAGTCTCATTCATTGATATTCTGTTACTGCCTATTTAAGTGGTACATTTTGGAATATTTTCTGCTTAAAACCTAAGCTTTGGCTGGCTAAGATCTAGCTTTATGCAACTGGACATATAAGAGAATTTAAGTACCTTTTATCTGCACTTTTTTTCAAATAATACTGCATTTTAATTGATTTATTTGTGTTGTATTGAATATGAACTGAACTGGAAGTTTTGACTCTGATTTTTCAGTTAGTGATTGCTAGATTTTATTGCCTGTTTGTAATCCTGCATAGATAGTAATTGCAGTTGGCGGTAGTCTCATTCATTGATATTCTGTTACTGCATATTTAAGTGGTACATTTTGGAATATTTTCTGCTTAAAACCTGAGCTTTGGCTGGCTAAGATCTAGCTGTATTCAACTGGATGTATAAGAGAATTTAAGTACCTTTTATCTGCACTTTTTGCAAATAATACAGCATTTTAATTGATTTATTTGTGTTGCATTGAATATTAACTGAACTGGAAGTTTTGACTCTTTGTTCAGTTAGTGCTTGCTAGATTTCATTGCCTGTTAGAATTCCTGCATAGACAGTAATTGCAGTCGGGGGTAGTCTCATTCATTGATATTCTGTTACTGCCTATTTAAGTGGTACATTTTGGAATATTTTCTGCTTAAAACCTGAACTTTGGCCGGCTAAGATCTAGCTGTATTCAACTGGACATATAAGAGAATTTAAGTACCTTTTATCTGCACTTTTTTCAAATAATACAGCATTTTAATTGATTTATTTGTGTTGCATTGAATATTAACTGAAGTTTAAGTTTTGACTCTGTTTTTTCAGTTAGTTCCAAACCCTCCCTGTTTTTGTATTAATCTTGGTGGCTTTGAAACTGCCCGCCACTCTTGTAAATTTGTGTTTGGATACTTCTTCTCTGCCCATCTCATTTGCTCACTCAGTTGAGTGCAGTGAGATCATATTCTGATTTCAGGCACTCCTACTGTGTACAAAGAGAGCATCTGGGAAAGAAAAAAAATGTATGGTTGTTTCCTGCCTTTCCTCTAAGTGGTCTAGACTGTTTGTAGGCTTCTGAGCCCCTAAGCCTTTCTGTGTTGGAAGGAAGCCTTATAGCTTAATTTTGTTTTTTTTAGAACTAGCCAGTTTTTTTAGTTTCAGCACTGAAATCTGTTTCTTTGAACTCATCACTTGTTCAGAACTCATAAGCATTAAATAAGCTGCAAATTACTACAGCACTCAACTTTGCTCACCTGTCTAGAGGAAAGCAATTTTTATTACTTAATAAATAAGCACCTATCCAGGCATGTCTAAGGGTCAGCTCCTGGTGATTCCTCCTGTCTACCTGATGAATCTGGGCATCTTGGGGCAATGCAGCAATTGCCTCATGTACACAGACAACCCTCGCCTCCTACCACCCAGCACTACAACCTGTGAGAGATGCACTTATATAGCCAAACTGGAAGAAAAGCTCTCTTCACCCAAGACTGGACTAGACAGTCAAGAGGAGAAGGTAAACACTTGCACCACACCACACTCATCACATAGGCCCTCAAAACCTACACCACCAAAACACACACATCAAAACACAAAACACACACCTTCATTTGTGGAGGCTCTCAATAAAAATCTGCCCAACCATCAGGGACTTCCAAAGCAGAAATACAAGCAAACTCCACCCCCAACACAACCCAAATGACACATAGCCCACAAACTCAGTGTGCCACTCAACCACAGCCCATAACAACGTACCCAACACTCTAGTCATAGGTGACTCTATAGTCAGGCACACTGATGTTCCACTCACCTGGCTAAACAAGGTGAAAGTTGCTGTCAGCTGCCTGTCAGGTGCCAGGATCTGCCACATAACACACACACTCAGGTCACTCCACAACAAGTACAAATATGACAAGTTCATTGTCCATGTTGGTGTGAATGACCTGAGACATACCTCCCTGGACTACATGAAAAGAGACATGGAGGAGCTCTCCGATCTTGTAGCCCAGGCAGGTATGACTCTAGCCCTGAGTAGCATCCTGCCATCACCCAGAATGATACGACAGTACAAGGACAAAATGATTGACTTCAACAATTGGCTAATCTTCTGGTGTCATTCTAAGGGGATCCAGTATTTGTCTGCCTGGGACGACAAGATCAACAGACCATGATGCTTTGCAGAGATGGCCTGCACCTGTCACCCTTGGGATTCTGGATACTAAGGCTCTTGCCACCCCTATAGTGCCTTTTTTAGGCAAGGTTCAAATGACAAATTCTCCACCGTAACAGGTAAAAGCAAGCAAAATCTGAGGGTAATGCTACTCAATGCTAGAAGTCTAAACCTCAAAATGCACTCACTCGAGGCACTCATTAAAATGAAGAACATTGACATCTGTGAAGTGACAGAGACCTGGTTCAAAGCTCCAGAGAGCACCCCTACATTACCAGGCTATAATTCATACCATACCTTTCGACCACCTAACCCGGAACGAAGCACTAAATGTGGAGGCGTGTCCATATTCATTAAGGATATCCACACCTCCAGACTAGTTGCACAGCATAATGCATCTGAGATTATCCAAGTGCAACTAACTCTGGGCAAGACCACAAACCAAATTGTAGCTTGCTACAGACCCCCCACCATGCCCCAGGATTCCCACTCCTCATTTCTTGATACACTGGAAAGTATTGGGTTACAACCCAACATCCTAATAATGGGTGATTTCAACTACCCCACCATTAACTGGGAAAACTACTCATGTACCAACTCTTTTGCTCAATGTTTTCTGGAATTCATTAATTCCAATGCCTTGGATCAACTTATTCACACCCCCACCAGGGGCAGCAATATCCTAAACCTGGTCATTACCAACAGGGGCAACCGATGTTCCACACCAGAGGTCAATTCCTCGTTGGTCAAATCCGACCACAAGCTAATCACCCTAGACATCCACATCCCACCCCCACCCCAATTAGGAAAACCACCATAAAAAACTTCTCCAAAGCCAACTTCACACTTCTTAAGACAGAAGTGGCAAACTTCATGACACCCATGCAGATGGAAAAAAGAGGTACAACTGCTGAATCCTACACAAATGCACTTTATAAGCACTTACACGAGTGCATAGATCATGCTATACTTAATAGAACCAAGATGCTATCCTCCAAAAAAGGGAAGCCAATCTGGTGGTCCTCTGCCATAAACAAACTCTACAACAGTAGAAAGAAACTGTTGCAAAAAAGAGAAAAATCCTGTGACTGGAGGAACTCCCTGGTCATCCTCAGTAAGAAGCTGAGATCCCTCATAAAATCATCCAAAGCTAGTTACAAAAAAAATTGCCACTGACTCTAAACAGAACCACAAAGCATACTATAGCTATGTTAGGAATCTCAATGGCAACACTCAGATCTGCTCTGAGTTACAGCACAATGGCACTAAATATACAGAACCAACTGATATTGCCAACATCCTGGCAGATAGGGTCAGTGCTAACTTTACCCCCCTCTCACCCCCTAGAGGGCCCATCTCTATACCAGAAGAATGCAAAGTTCCTGTAATCACAGCTGCACAGGGAAAAAACACACTCTCCAAAGCCAAGAACACAGCATCCATGGGACCTGACACTATCCCAGGCTGTGTTCTACGTGAACTACAAAATGAACTGGCACCCTGCCTGAGTACCATGTTCAATCATAGTCTCACCTCAGGCTTTGTGCCCAAGGAATGGTGCACTGTGACGGCTATCCCACTCCACAAAGGGGGAGCCATGACAGACCCCGGGAACTACCGCCCCATTAGCCTGACGAGCCTGGTCTGCAAGGCCATGGAATGTATCATTATGGAACTCATAAACAAAGACATTGGTAATCTCCAAACTCTGGACCCTACCCAGTTCGGGTTTGTAAAAATCAGATCTTGTCTCCTAAATCTGATTGACTTCTTTGAAGCAGTCACCAAAGCCATAGATGAGGGTAAGGTGGTTCAAACAGCTTATCTAGATTTCGCCAAGGCTTTTGACACCATCCTCCACTCTGGAATTATAGATAAGCTCACTAAACTAGGTATGAATCCCTATGTCACAAGATGGGTTGCCAACAGGCTCATGGACAGAACCCACACTGTGAAAGTAGCAGACTCCAAATCTGACTTCAGACCAGTGACAAGTGGAGTACCACAGGGTTCAGTCCTGGGTCCTCTCCTGTTTGGTATCTACTTCTGTGAAGTACAGGCTAACACAGAAGGTCTTTGGCTAAAAAATTTTGCAGATGACTGCAAACTAGGAGCCATAATTGAAACTCCTAACGATGTGGACATACTACAAAAGGGCCTCACTGAGACAGATGCCTGGTGTCAAATCCATGGCCTGAAGCTCAATGCCAAAAAGTGTATTGTCATCCCCTTTTGTAAAAACTCTGTACCCATAAACTACCACATAAGTGGTAGTCTACTTAACTCTGAAAGTGTGATAAGAGACCTTGGGACATAGGTGGACAGTAGTCTCTCCTTTGATAATCACATTGCCACAGTAGTCAGGAAATCCTTCTACTTGGCTCACCTCATCACAAAAGGTTTCTCATCCAGAAAAAAAGAGGTCATTGTTCCCCTCTACTCATCACTCATTAGACCCATTATAGAGTGCAACGCCCCCTTTGGTATGTACCTCACAAGACATCTACAACAACTGGAAAGGCCACAGAAATACCTCACAAAGAGGATTAATGACCTCATTCAGAGGCGATCTCTGCCTAACATACAAAGACTGCCTTACTCTCCTTTAATAACACTATCCTTCAGCATAAAAACAATGGCTATCTCTCCTCTGCTACTTTCCTAGACCTATCTAAAGCATTTGACATGGTCCCACACAAACAACTTATCTCTGTCCTCAATAACCTATCCTACTCACAATCGGTCACTAACTGGTTTCAGAGTTACCTGTCTGACCGCCAACAATCCGTTGTATGGCAGAATGACATATCTCCCCAACTACCTGTCTCCATAAGGATTCCCCAAGGATCCATCCTTGGACCCCTACTCTTCTCTGTTTACACCAATAATCTAGCCTCTGCCACCAAACATGGCACACTCATACAATACGCAGATGACTCGACCATCATCTGCTCAGCCCAGTCCCTACCAAAACTGCAAAAAGTCACACAGGAAGCCTTTTCCTCTGTTGAAACATGGTTATCCGATGCCCAATTAATACTCAACCCAAACAAAACTAAACTACTCATCTTCCAACCCAGCAAACATACTCAAAACAACTCTCACTTTAACATCACGGCAAAAGACAACACCACTATATACCCAACTGAACACACCAAATTGCTAGGAGTGGAGATAGACAATAAACTAAAATTTGACATTCACATATCCATGACTATAAAAAAAGTCCACAAAAAACTAGGAGTGTTATACAGAAATAAGCAATTTCTCACCAAAGCAGCAAAGATTTCAAAAGCAAATTCCCACCTTATCTCCACCCTACTTTATGCCTCTCCAATATATACCAACCTAAGGCAATGTGATCTAAACAAGTTAAAGACCTGCTACAACAAAATCACCAAATTCACCACAGGGGCATCCTACCATAGTCATCACTGTCTCTCTCTTGCTGAACTGGGCTGGCTTGAACTCCCTCACCTCCTTCAGTTGTATCAACTCTCACTCGCCCACAAACTAGTAAACCATCCACTAAATGTCCCATCCCTCCAGAATCTACTCCAACCCTATTGCACCACCAGACCACTAAGATCCAGCAACAAAAATCACTTGCAGATCACTAAAGCCAATAACTCTGCTGGTGAAGCACTATTCTCTTGTGCCATAGCCAAATTATGGAACTCACTCCCACCCACAATTACCTCCATACCATCATGCACCCACTTCAAAACTTTACTAAAAGTACAACTAAAAACATGCTGGCTATGCCCTTGCAACTCCCACTCTATCATCATCACCCCATCCAACCACTACCTTTCTTTCCACTCCACTAACTACCTTGATTATAGCAAGCTCAGATGCTCATAAGCCAGTACTTATTATACAGCACAAACTTCTTCTTCTTGTAACATTTGTTAATGTCTGGTATGCACTTCACAGATAAAGATTCGAGTTGTCTACTGATGTACTATGTTCTTCATCTGTAAATATGTTGTAAGTAATTGCTATGTAAATTGTTAATCACTATGTAATCCAATGTAAATACTGTCTGTTTATTTTAACTGTGGAGCTTTTCTCCCAGAGCCTCCACTGAAAATGGACCTATGTCCAGTCGGACACTCCCGGTCAACAAATTTAAATAAATAAATAAATAAATAAATATGTCAAACCCAGAGCTGTTGGACATGCTCCACTTAAAGAAATCCCAGACCCTCCAATCTACACGCTCTATGGACCTAAACCTTGTCACCACAATAAACAGAACATGCTGGAGGGATAAATTCCTGTCCCAGAGACTTCCAATACTCTGGAACAGACTACCTATCTATGTCAAACAGAGCTCCTCATTAGCACTCTTCAAGAAAAATCTTGATGATTGGATGGGAAACAGGAAATTCACCCCAGGGGTCACTTCTGTGGCTCTGCTAGACAGGGGCACAGGAAAATAATTTTCTTGGGTGGCAAAAGCCAGGGTACCTTTTTGGCTAGGCTTATATAGGCCCTATGGCGAATTGCCTAGTACCTACATATGAACCTACCTATGAAGAAGGTTTTGTTCTGCACTCTGGTGGGAGCAGATAGCTGATTCAACCCATCTGAATTGGGAACTGCTGGTGAAATGCTTATTGTGTGTTTATCTGACTGGCTTAAAGGCTTACGTGTGTAAAATACTTTCCATCCTGCTGGTATAAAGCTTTACATTTTTGTGACACTGTGGTCATTTACTCAGATCTTGGACAACTGTGACTACCAGACTTTAGATTGCATCTAAAACCATCTGTGACCTACTAAGCTGATATACGTATTTTTGTTTTATTTTGTTTTGTACTTGCTTTAACTGTATCAGTGCTATTTAACAACCCTGTCTTAAATTTATTAATTTTGTTGACTTTATCACTGCTTTCCAGCCTGCACTTTATAAAGAAATGTCATCTGTTTATTATTTTACTGCTCTTAGGTCATTTTAACAGTATTCTGATATTTCCTAACCTCCTCCGATACTGCAAAAGCTGTTCTGAGTTTGCAAAAGTTCCCATGCCTTGAATATTAGCAAACCTCTCCAATTTAAAATCCTCTGTAGGAAATGATCTCCATGGTTTCCCACTGTTCATAGTTGCTCGAAGAGCTGTCAGTTTGCACAGAGGGCAGCGCCACTGCAGGTCATCTTACAGTGCATTACTAAACACACTCTCTTAGACTTTTAAGTGACTCTTGCTTACTCTTTCCCAGCTAATATCCCCCTTACCAGGCTAAACAAGGAGAAGATCACAGTGAGCTGTCTGTCTGGAGCCAGGATCTGACAGATGACGCATGCACGTACCAGTATGACATGATCATAGTCCATGTGGGCATAAATTACCTAAGATGTATCTCACTTGACTATATGAAGAGAGACATGATGGAGGTTTCTGAATATGTGTCCCAGATGAGTATGAATCAAGCCTTGAGTAGCATCCTACCTTCACCAATGATGGGGCCATAGTACAAGGAAAAAATGATTGACTTCATCAGTTGGCTTTGTTTCTGGTGTCACAATAAGGGAATCCAATATTTGGTAGCCTGGGTAGACATGATCAACAAACCATGATACTTTGCTAGAGATAGTTAGCTCTTGCCACCACTTGGCTTTTGGATACTAGAAACAATATTATCTATCCCCATGGTGCTTTTTTTAGGCTGTGCCAAGTTGTTAAACACTCCAGTATAACTCACAACTACCCGAAGGTACTGCTGTTCAGTGCTAGAAGTTTATATAAAAATCTGCACTCCCTGGAAGCACTCCTTACCCTTCAGAATGCAAACACATGTGCAGTCACAGAAATGTGGTTCAGAACCATGGAAACCACCTTGGTTTCAAAGCCTGCAATGTCTTTTGTACATTTTGATCCCCCTCAGCTCAGAATAAAACAAAGGGAGGAGGTATCTCAATGTTCATAAAGGACAGTTACATTGATAGACTGGTCCAACAACATGACTGGCTTGAACTGCTCCACTCCCATCTAACCATAGTTGCAACCTCCTATTATATCTTTGCTAGCTACAGATCGCCTAACATGAGTCTGGAAAACCACATCTCCTACCTAAACCTACTGGAATCTCTTGGCATTCAGCCTAACACCATGCTTATGGGTGACTTCAACTATCCTCCATATACTAAGAGACTTGTATGACCCGTAATTCACTTGCTCAGAGGTTTGTGGACTTCATCAATGCAAACAACCTGGAGAAACTAGTTAGTTTCCTAACTGTAGATACAAATTTCCCAGACCTACTACTCATAAACATTTAGAGATGCTGCTCTCTCTTGTGCCTTAACTCCTGCCTGGCAAGGTATGATCACAAAATGATATATTTTAGTATTAAAACTAATCTAGAACCCTCATGAAACTCTAAACCAGTTAAGAAATTTGGTAAGTCCAATTACCTCACACTAAGCGACAGCATGTTAAACTTCCAAGCCCCTCTGAATCCAGATGCCACTGAAGCCTACTCTGAGCTGTACACAAAAGCACTGTACAACCACATTCATAGGTGCATAGAGGAGGCAGTAATTGTCTGAGTCAAACTTATGATTATTGGCAAAAATAAACCACCCTGGTAGACCCCTAGCATAAATAGGCTATTCAATAAAAGGAAAATAATCCTCTCCAAAGCCAAGAAGGAACAGACAAAATAGTGCAGAAAGACACTCACCAGGATAAACAAACAATTTAGAGAGCTGGTCAAATCTGCAAAAGAAAACCACAAGGCAAAGATAGCCTCTCAGGTAAAAGATAACCAAAATGATTTTTTTTACTACACTTGTGACCTCAGGGGAAATGCTCAGCAATGTGTTGAGATAATCATGAATGTCTGGACTTACAACCAGCCTAAAAACATGGCAAACCTAGTGGCTAATAAGCTCAGTTCCAACTTCTTCCCCATCACCTCCTACCACATCCAAAGAAATGCCTGCAAACATCCCCCTACCAGTCATTATGAGGGAACAGGTCATTACTGTGCTTAGTAAAGCAAAAAACTCAGCCTTCATGGGTACAGACAACATTCTGTGGATGCTTCTTAAATAACTTAAAACAGAATCTATCACTGTCACAAAAAAACCCTCTTAATCCACAGCCTTGGTATGGGCTTTGTCCCAGAGGAATGGAGGACTGCAACAGTTGTCCCTTTGCTCAAGGGGTGCCCATCAACTGACCCAGGGAACTACAGACCCATAAGCTTGATGTTATCTGCAAGGCCATGGTGAGAATTATTATGTACCTGATCAGTACCATCATAGGAAATCTCCAAACACTGGATCAGACCCAATTTGGTCTTTGCCAAAGGGAGGTCTTGCCTATTCAATCTGGTGGACTTCTTTGATAAAATTTCCAGGGCCATAAATGAGGGCAAAACAGTACACATCACTTATCTAGACCTGGCCAAAGCTTTTGACACAATTCCCCACTCAGTGATCATAGATAAACTTACAGAGTTAGGCATAAACCCCTACATTGTCTGATGGATAGCAAACTGGCTCATGGACAGGACACATGTTGTCCAGATAGGTGAATCCACTTGTGATAAGAAAACTGTTACTAGCAGTATCCCACAGGGCTCAGTGTTAGTATCCCTCCTGTTGGCTGTATACTGTAAAGTGAAGTGAAGGCCAATGTTGGGTGCCTCTGACTCACAAAGTTTGCTAAACTGAATACCCAGATGATGTTGATATCCTGCAAACAGTCCTAAAAATAACAAGCAACTGGTGTCAAAGCCAGGGTCTGAGACTATATGCTAAAAATATGTAATGATAACCTTTGATAAATTAGATATCTCTGTAAATTATACTATTGATAGCACACCCCTAAAAGTAGATACAGTGGTGAGGGACCTGGGAACACAGGTAGATAGTAACCTAAACTTTGACCTCCAGGTAGTGAGGAAATCTTTGTGTGTGGCTAAGTAAAGGAATGGTATCAAGAAAGAAAGGAAGTCACAGTGCCATTGTCCTCAGCCCTCATCAGGCCCATAATCGAATACAGTGCTACTGACTGCATGTACCTAACCAGGCACTTACACTAAATGGAGCAGCTCCAGAAGCTTCTGACTTAAAAAAATATGAAGTGTATGACACATGTTCTACGCAGACCGACTAAATGCTCTATTCCTTTACTCCATCTCATACTGTTTATTGAGAGGAGACTTATGCCTGACCTACAAGACATTCCCTGACACAGCCCTGATGAAAATGTTACATATTCTCAAAAAAAATTGTATGAGTTTTATGTGTTCCATGGAGCTGAACCTTATTTGTGACTCTAACAGAAGCTGCTGGAGAGACAGATTCATATCCCAAAGACTACCTCATCTATTGAGTAAACTTTCAATCTTTGTAAAATAAAGTCTGTCCCTCACTCTTCAAAAAGAATTTGGATAAACAGGGAGCCGTAAATTCACTGTTGGGGTGCTGCCCATGTCCCTTATGGACCGAGACAGTTTGTAAAATGATTCAGGGCTCCAAGACCCAAATGCACTCTACCCTGATACTATCTCATCAAATATCTAGGGAATTAAGATCTAATATTGTCATATTCTAGGAATGATTAGCTAGGATTGTAAGGGATCTTGTGAATTAGCCTAGTAATTACCTATGAATCTATGATTGCTAACACTGCAGTGGAGCATAAAGGGGTACTGCACTCCTGAGTGTGCTGTCCTTCAGATGAGATGTTAAATCAGGCCAAATTGATGGTAGGTTGGTGGGATATAAAAGATTCCATGGCACCTATCAAAAAGAATAAGGGATCTTTATTATAAATGTATACACATACAATTCAAAAGAACAATGGAAGAAATTACAATGCATTAATAACACAAAATTAAATTACAATAAAATCCAAAATACAGCAGAATAAGATATTATAAATTTCCCCAACCTTTTTGCCACAACCAGTGTCCCAATTTCCCCAATTAATTCCACATTCCAAATTGTATTATAAAAATAACATCACATCTCACTAACCAGAAAAAAATATTAAATACTATTTTATCATACTGATCACATTTCAAAGGAGGAAGATATATAATCTCAATATAACAAATCTGAATGAGTAATAATAACAAGCTAAATCATACTCTGTGAACAAAGCATCCCAATACATTTTGGCTCTAGTCCATAAAATAAAAGCATGCTCCACTGATTCTTCTATTTTGCAAATGCCACATCGTCACTGTGAAATGATTTTATATTTTATTAACCCTCAAACCAGAAGACTTCCTGTACTAGCTCTCCCCAAAAAAATCATGCATAACTACAACTTTATGAAAGTATTAAAACTTTCAGTTAAAGCATTCTAATCCATATATTTGTTTGTGTCACAATCTAACATAATATAATGATTCTATTATTATCATATACCATCATTCCTTACAGGAAGAGCAGCATTTAAATATTCCACAATTTATTTTTTCTTCAAATTTATATAATATATAATCTTTACAAAACGTATTTTTTTAGTTTTAAAGCAGATGACCAACTACCATTGTTATAAACTAAACTATTATATAACAGATCACTCCAATTTTGTTTCAGTCTACAAAATACATATTACATCTGTAAAGAAGCTAAATAAACTATATGATGCAATAATTAGTGACCTCCTTCTTCTCTTTTACAATAAACAATATTATGCTTAATAGGATTTAATTTTGAGCCTCCAAAAAATCAAAATTAATTTCAAGCAATCATTTTTCTTTTAATTTTGGAAAGGGGGATATACAACCAAAATAATTTAACTAACTTAAACTGTAAATATGCAGAATATATACTTTCTTTTGAAAGGAAATCTTATAGATTTTCCATTTATGCAGTTTCTGATGAATAATATGACACATTTTATCCCAGTATTTTAAGATCATCTTTTGATACCCAAAAACTATTCCTAAAATCTCCATTTCTCAAGATTTATAAGAAACATAACATTCTCTACACTTACCATATACCAAACATTTCCTTGCATTAAGTAATAACACAAATCACTTAAATACAATTTCCAGTCTGCTAAGCACATCTACTAACTATTCTGCAGCATTAACAATAACAAGATCATAAGTAAAACATACAATCATGTAAATAGAAATCCAAAGCTGTAATCTAGCTATAGAAAAATAAAGACTACCAGTTTACAGTACCACAGATATTAAAATCATAAACAACAGCCCACTTAAGGGGCAACCCTGTTTTACATCCCACCAAATTGTATAAATTTACCAGGCCATCTATTGACCAAGGGATTAACCCATTAATTCTTATAAGGGATTATAATGAAATAAGAAATTTATGGTTAGCTTTATAACAACTCAACACATCCCTGCATGAGTCACTGTATCAAATGGTTTCATAATATCACAAGCTAGTTTTGCCCCCTTCCCTTTGAGTCATATTTATATGCTGAATTGTCTCCCATAACAGCAATAAAATATATTTAATATTTGGTTAGGAATGCTATATACTCCTTCATAAAACTCATTCAAAATAACTTTTCTCAGTCTATTATGTTGGATTTTACTATACATTTTATAATTAGTACCTTTAATGTCAAGGGCCTCCAGTTAGAAATTGCAGAACAATCCCCTTTACTTTTTAAATAAATCTAATATACACATCACATATACTGTCATCTAATTACATCTTGTGGAACCACTTTTTGAATGTACTACTCATTAAAGCTTTTATGAAATGCACACAAAATGCCATCTAAACCAGGTGATGAATCAGTATTTAATGAATGTAAAACTAATCTTAATTATCTTAATTCATCCATACTAATATCCTCATGAAGTATTACCTTAACTTCAGAATAAAGTTTTTTTCACTACCCATGGGTAATTAAAAAAGGATAGGTGGAAAACATGCTATCTACATATTGTTCAACAGCAATCTTAATAATTTGTAATGTAGTTTCAACAACCCCAAATATATCATAATCTTCTGCATAAACAAATTCATTTTTAATAATTTTACTACAAAAAGGAAACATATGTTCTTTTGCACCAACTACTACATAATGCTGATAAAACATCAGTTCTTCAACTCTATTCTCAGTCACAAATTTTAAAGATTCTGCACGCTTTGCAAGTCCATTCTATAACCATGTAAGGAGGCCTCAACATTTTATTTAACTATTTAATATCTTTTTTCTCTGATATAAAAGGTAATTTGTTTTATAAAAATAAAAAAAAATCTTATACTTAGTCTTAAATTCTAGCTACAAACTAGTCCAATAATCATAAGAGGCTTCTTAGTTAAATGATCACACCACAAAGAACCAACCGCATCCTGCCATTTAACTCTGTCCAAAAGCCAACCTGTCATTTCATCACAACCCCTTTCCTTCACACATATAAGTAGTAGCTCTACTTAAGGACAAATATTGCACAATAGTTTGTAAAGGGAAAGATTGTAATTTGTGTGAAGATAATTCCTACAAGCAAAAATAAGCAAAAAAAAAAAAAAAATTCTCTATGAAATATAGAGCTATAATATGTTATAGCAGTGGTGCAGCGGTTAATGCTGTTGCCTCACAGCAAGAGGTTCTCTGGTTCGATTCTCGGCCGGGGTGCCTTCTGTGTGGAGTTTGCATGTTCTCCCTGTGTTTGCGTGGGTTTCCTCCGGGTACTCCGGTTTCCTCCCAAATTCTAAAGACATGCGTCTGGAGCATTTCTCCCCGGGCCTCCGCTGAAAACAGGATCTGTGGAACCTAGTCGGACTTTCCCGGTCAACAAATGTTAAATAAAATAGAAAACAACTAAATAAGCATTAACTTTTCTTTTCAATAGACTAATGTCACTTGATATTTTTCCATAGGATTTTCTTAAATGAGTATTAAAAGCTCCCCAAAAAAATTATGGTTATATTCACTAACAAAAGTATTTCCAATTATTTAAATAAAACAATTGTGTCCTTCAAGGTAGGAGGGGCGTAAATACAAATTACCCAAATATTCCTTTTACACACCTAAAGTCATAAGCAATTAAACTTCCTGGACATACAATTAAATAATCTAAAAAAAAGACTGATAAATCAGCATAATTCCAGAAATAACTAACTCCAAAGGACCAAAAAAATTTCCATTTCATCCAAATTCTCCCTGTTGTTGTCGAATCTATGTTAATTTTCTTATACCTGTAAAACACATATAATCCTTATAAAAGATATTGTAAAAATGTCATATAGTAAACTGTCTAATTTTATTTATCATACTGTTGACATTTAAAAAAAATAAAAAAAGCAGTTTCATCATTTTCCTTTTTTAATCATTTTTTGTCTTATTTTGTTTCTCCTAACTTATTCCCTATAGTATATTTTTTATATTGTATACTATCACTGATGTCTTCTACTTCATCACTTATCACCATATGGATTTTTTACTTTGAGCATCTTCAGAAATAGTTTCATCATTGGAAATATTTTCATTTATCCCAATCAATTCTGACTCCACAGGTTTAACATCAGTCTGACTGTAACAACTGTAACTCTTGTTGTTTATGTTCAATTTCAATAAGTACAGGGCAATCAATCCAAAAGTGTCCAACTTGCATATATTTCTTACTTGTTAATTTTTAATGGATTGACCCATCTCACCACATTGGTGACATCTACTTTTATCACAATCAGTTAGTAAATGAGAGGAAGAACAAAAAAGAAAAATACGTTTTTGGTTGACCCCAATGTGTGTGTGTGTGTGTGTGTGTGTGTGTGTGTGTGTGTTTTATATATATATATATATATATATATATATATATATATATATATATATATATATATATTTATATATATAAAACATACACCTTATATCCTTGAATATGCACAATACTAGATATATGTGATACAACATTAGTAATAAAATGAAGGGATACAAAAATATCCCAGCTACCATTCCAAAGGTCCTGATCATCAAATTCCTTAGTAAATGAATGATCAATCTTGCAACAAGATTAAAAAAAAATCCTTATTTGTTCTTCAGTTGCTTCAACTGTATGAAACTGAAAAACAATTCTGTGTTTGATATTAAGATTTAATCCAGTAACCACATAATCTGTTCATGATAAGCATAATGCTTTTTTTTCATAATTTAACACAAAGTCAAATTATTATGAGTCTTTTCAAATATGTATGAAGGCGCATGTGTCCTGTACTCTCAGACACAATGGTGTAACAAGTTTGTCCCAAGCAAAATATCTACCTACAACAAAATCAGTTTTAGTCAATATTCTCACAACAGCAAGCTCAGATTCATGTGAAAACACTTATTTCTGTACAGATGTGGAGTAGCCAGGGCTCCTTTCATCTTTTGAGACAACTGCTGCATGAATTAATTTTATTCCCAGTGGAGTCTCCATCCTATCTGAAAATTCATCATGCAACTGGCATACTTCCTGCACAACATCCAGAAGTGCTTTATGCATTACTGAAGTCACTTCATCTTTGACAATGGAATCAGTTACTTTTACCATGATCTGGCTCCATGACACTACACAGCAATCATTTGCTTCATCTTCAGCCAGCATTTTAATCAGGGAACCATAGGTGAGAAACACACTTTATTATCAGCTTGGGATATATCTCTCTTGCAACATCAGACAAACAATTATTCTCAACTCTTGCTTTCCACTCCTTTGTGCAGCCATCCTACATCCCACCACACTTAGGTTCATAGGTTCATAGGTTCATACTAGGCTATCTGCCCTATGGCATTTATAAGTCTAGCCAGAATGTGTTTGGCTTTCGCCACCCATTTTAAATTTATTTTGCTATGCCCTTTTTCGAGGTTAGTATACTGTGCCTCTGTCTAACAGTGACACAGAAGTGATACCCGGGGTAAACCTACGATCTCCCATCCACTCATCAAGATTCCTCTTGAAGAGAGTCAATGAGGGACTCTGCCTAACCTGGATGGGATTTTATTCCAGAGTGAAGGGAGCTTCTGGGTTATGAATCTGTCCCTCCAGCATGTCCTATTTATTTCAGTGCTGAGGTTGAAGTCTCTCGAGCGCATAGCTCGATGGGATTTGGATTTTCTGAGGTGCAGCATGTCCATTAATTCCGGGTTGGACATGGCTTTATACGTCAGGCACAGATCACCTCTGAACAGGCGGTATGCCACTGAGTAGAGCTGGAGTTTCTTTAACCGGGCAGCATATGGCATCTGTTTAAGCCCTTTGATCCTCTTGGTGAGGTACTTTTGGGGTCTTTCCAGTTGCTGCATGTGTCTGGTAAGGTACATCCTAGAATGGGCATTGTACTCAATTATGGGCCTGATGAGGGATGAGTAAACAGGCACGATGACCTCCCCTGATCTAGATGTGAATCTCTTCATGATTAGGTGGGCTATATAAAATGTTTTTCTAACCACTTTGGCCACGTGGTTGTCAAATGAGAGACTGCTATCAACTTGGGTCCCCAGGTCCCTAATTACTTCTTCTGTACTTAATGGATTACCACCTATGTGGTAATTTGTGGGCACTTTGTTTTTGCCATAAGGGGATGACTATACACTTTTTGGCATTTAGCTTGAGGCCATGGCTCTGGCACCAGTTGTCTGTTTCTATGAGACCCTTTTGGAGGATGCTTGTGTCAGCTGGAGAGTCGATTATGGTGCCCAGTTTGCAGTCATCTGCGAACTTGGTCAGCCACAGTCCTTCTGAGTTGGCCTGTACCTCCGAGAAATATATACCGAACAAGAGAGGTCCCAGGACTGAGCCTTGTGGGACACCACTTGTAACTGGTTTGGAGTCTGACATGGCTCCAGCAATTCTAACCATGTGGGTTCTGTCCTTGAGCCAGTTTGCAATCCATCTAGTGACATAGGGGTTTATATTTAAGCTGGTGAGCTTATCTATAATGCCCGAGTGGGGTATTGTATCGAAGGCTTTTGCGAGGTCCAGGTAGGCTGTGTGGACCACCTTCCCCTTGTCAATGGCCTTGGTGACTGTTTCAAAGAAATCAACCAGGTTTAAGAGGCAGGATCTGCCCTTAACAAAGCCAAACTGGGTAGGATCCAGTGTCTGTAGGTCCCCAATATCTTTATTTAAGAGGTCCATGATGATCCTTTCCATAGCTTTGCAGACCAAGCTAGTCAGGCTTATGGGGCGATAGTTTCTAGGATCCGTTGAGGCACCGCCTTTATGGAGTGGGACCACTGTTGCTGCACGCCACTCTTTGATCACATATCCTGTAGTAAGGCTGAGACTGAACAGTAGTTTTATGTTTGGGTTTAGCTCTTCTTGGAGTTCATGTAGGACGCAGCCCGGGACACCGTCTGGTCCCATTGATGCTGTGTTTTTTGCGTTGGAGAGGGCGGCTCTTACCTGAGCATCTGAGATGTCAGGGGGGCAGCACTCTGCTGGGAGAGATATTTGCCCTTTTGGTGGGGAGGGGGGGGTGTTTGCGCTGAACCTGTCAGCTAGGATGTTGGCAGTGTCTGTGGGTTCAGTGTATTTTTTGTCATTTTGGACTAATTCTGAGCATATCTGGGAATTACCTCCCAGGTTTCTAACATAACTAAAGAAAGCCTTGTGATTATCCTTAGTGTCCTGTGCAATTTTTCTCTCGAAGCTGGCCTTAGACAATTTTATGAGTGCCCGTAGTTTTTTGCTAATACTGATCAGTGATGCCTTCCCTTTTTGGGATTTTGCTCTATCATTTAGTAGCTTCCTCCTTCTATTGTATAGTTTATTTATGGCTGGGGTCCACCAGACAGGACATCTGCCTTTGGAGGATTGGGTCTTGGTTTTATTTGGGATCGCATGATCCATGCATTCCTAAAGGTGTTCATATAATGCGTTTATAAAGGATTCTGTGGTCTGGGCTGTATTTTCCACAGGCCCGGGGGCTTTGAAGGATTCCACCTTGGTTTTGAGGAGTGTGAAATTTGCTTTAGAGAAGTTTTTCACTGTGGTTTTCTGGGCAGGGGGTGGGGTCGGGATGTGAATATCCAGTGAGATTAGTTTATGGTCTGATCTTACCAGTGAGGGATACACTTCTGGTCTGGAGCATAGAGTCCCCATGTTGGTGATGATCAGGTCCAGTATCAGTCCCCTCTCATGGGAGTGGTAACAAGTTGTTCCATAGCATTTGAGTTTATAAATTCTAGGAACCTTTGGGCTAGGGTGTTGGAGCTAGAGTAATGCTCCCAGTCTATGTTTGGGTAGTTGAAGTCGCCCAATATAATGGTGTTTGGAGAGACCTTCATATTTTCCAGTGTTCTCAGGAAGGCCGAGTGGGGTTCCTGGGCTTGGGAGGGTGGTCTGTAGCAGGCTATAAACTGGAAGGCAGTTTTACCCACTGTTAGTTGCACATGGATAGTCTCTGATGCTTCGTGCTTTGCCACCAACCTGGAGGTGTGGGTATCTTTGATGAATATCGATACTCCCCCTCCTTTTGTGGTTCAGTCCAAGTTTTGGGGCCAAAAAGCATGGTATGAGGTATAACCTGGTAGTGCTGGGGTGCTCTCGGGAGCCCAGAACCAGGTTTCTGTTACTGCACAGATATCTATGTTCTCCATGCTAAGGAGAGTTTTGAGTGCGTGCATCTTGAGGTTTAGACTTCTGGCATTGAGTAGCATTACTCTTAGTTTCTTATCCCTTGTGATACCTATGGAGGTGGGTTTGTCTTTTGAGCCTTGCCTAAAAAAGGCACTATGGGGGTAGCAAGAGCCTTTGCCAATATCTGAAAGCCCAGGGGTGACAGGTGCAAGCCGTCCCTAGCGAAGCATCGTGGCTTGTCGAGCATATCATCCCAAGCTGACAGGCATTGGATCCCCTTTGAATGACACCAGTACTTAAGCCAATTGTTGAAATTGATCATCTTGTCTTCATATTGTGGCATCATTCTTGGTGAGGGTAAGATGCTGCTCAAGGTCAGGGTCATACCGGCCTGGGCTACATGCTCAGAGAGCTTCTTTATGTCTCTTTTCGTGTAGTCCAGGAAGGTATGTCTCAGGCCATTCACACCAGCATGGACAATGACTAAGTCATATTTGTACTTGCCTTGGAGTGACCTGAGTGCTTGTGTTATGTGGCGGATCCTAGCGCCGGCAGGCTGCTCACCGTGACCCTCTCCTTGTTCAGCCTGGTGAGCGGGACGTCAGTGTGCCTGATGATAGAGTCACCTATTACAAGTGTATCAGGTGTGTTGTTTAGTCTTAAGGGCTGTGACTGTTCGGCACACTGGCTTTGTGAGATATGTGTTGCACGTGTTTTGTTTTGGGGTAGTGGTTGCTTGGGTGTCTGCTTTGGAGGTCTCTGCTGCTTAGGCAGATCTTTACTTAGAGCCTCCGAGTATGTTTTTGTGTGATCATGTGTTTGGTTTGCTGTCGTGGTAGGTCTATGTGAGACTGGAATTGTAGTGAGTGTGGTTTCCTTCTCCTCCTGACTGGTTATGCCAGTACTGAGTTGAGAGAGCTTAGCCTCCAGTTTGGCTATATGGTTGCATCTCTCACATGTGTTGGAATTTGTTGGGAGGAGGAGAGGGTTGTCTGTGTACATGAGGCAGTTGTAACATTGCCTCAAGATTCCCAGATTCTCCAGCTGGACCGGAGAGGAGATTGACAACTGACCTTTGGACATGCTAGAATAATATTGGGAATTCCTTAATAATTGAAAACAAGGGCCAGTGGGGAGTGAGGGTGTAGTGCTTTTAATTTTTAGTTCTGACTTATATAATTGCTTTAGTGAGCAAGTGCCAGGTAACTTAAGTGCAATGTGTTACAGGTAACTTAAATGCAAAAATGACAAACAGTAACTTTCTTTCAAGTGAAACAAGGAAATAAGTACAGTAAGCAATGCAGATATCACTAGTGATCCACAGAAATGCTGAGAAGCCGCGTATTAGGTGGAATTAGCGTTCCAGGGAAATAACAAGCAAACCAACAACAAGCATACAAACAAAGCTAGATTCAGCAGGCCTGGATCTAGTCTATGCTACAGCAAACAAGGTGTACCAATTTCAGTAAGATACAGTTCAAATATTCAGGCACTATAAACCTTTAACCAGAAATTCCCAGCTCAGAAGGGCAGAGTCCAGCCTCTTCTCCCACAAGAGTGCAGACCACGAACCTTCTTAATGTAAAATAACTGGCCTGAAGCACCAAGTGCTTAAACCAGAACTAATACACTTTAAGAATAACAGACACTGGGCTCTCTATCAGCAGTTCCCAACTTAGAAGGATGAAAGCTACCTGTCCTGCCACCACAATGCATGCCACAAACCTTCCTAATGTAAAACAACTAGTCTGAAGCCCAAGTGCTTAATCCATAAGACTTAGAATGATAGCTACACTTTAATCAAGTTACTACCAAGCAGTAATAAATACAATTGAATACTTTAAAGAATGCCTGGATTAGTGCTCAAGTTACACAAACAAAGCTAGATCCAGCAAACCCGAATCCAGTCTATGTCACAGCAAACAAGGCGCACCAACTTCAGGAAGAAGCATTTCAGATATGCATGCACTATAAGCCTTTAACCAGAAATTCCCAGCTCAGAAGGGCAGAGTCCATCCACTCCTCCCACAAGAGTGCAGACCACAAACTCTCTTAATGTAAAATAACTGGCCTGAAAGCCCAAGTGCTTAAACCAGAATTAATACAATTTTAGAATAACAGACACTGAGCCCTCAATCAGCAGTTCCCAACCTAGAAGGATGTAAGATACCTGTTCTGCCACTCCAGTGCAGATCACAAACCCTCTCAGTGCAAAACAACTGGTCCGAAGCCCAAGTGTTTAAACCAAAAGGCTTAGAATGAGTTACACCAAGCAGTAATAAACACAATTGAGTAATTTTAAGATGATGCAAAAGTAAAATAAAGTAGGTAGAAACACAAGTACAGTAAAAGCAGATGAAATTTTTTTTTCTGAACAAGTGCTGAGATCAAAGAAACAGATTTGAGTGCTGAAACCAGAAACCTGGCTAGTTATAAGAAAAAAAACTAAGCTAGAAGGCTTCCCTTCAACACAGAAGGGCTTGGGGGCTCAGAAGGCTACAAATAGTCTATACCACTTAACAGGAAAGGCAGGAAACAAGCTTAAATTTTTTTTTCTGTTTCCCAGATGCTCTCTTTGTACATAGTAGGAGTGCCTGAAATCAGAATATGATCTCACTGCACTCAATTGAGTGAGCAAATGAGATGGGCCCAGAAGGAGTATCCAAAAACAAATTTACAAGAGGGGCGGGCAGTTTCAAGGCCACTAAGATTAACACCAAAACAAAAACAGGGAGGGTGGGTGAGACTAATTGAAGAACAGAGTCAAAACTTCCAGTTCAGTTAATATTCCTGCAACACAGTTAAAATAAATTTAAATAGTGTATTTTTTGAAAGTAAAAGTGCAGATGAAGGTACTTAAACTCTCTTATACCTCCAGTTGAATACAGCAAGTTCTTAGCCAGCCAAAGCTGAGGTTTTTAAGCAGAAAATATTTCACACTGTACCACTTAAATAGGCAAGGACAGGAAATCAAAGAATGTGGCTACCCCCACATCTGTAATTACTAGCAAATAACAAAATTCAGCAAACACTGACTAACTTCCAGTTCAGTTAATATTCCTGCAACACAGTTTAAATCAATTTAAATACTGTATTTTTTTGAAAGAAAAAGTGCAGATAAAGGTACTTAAATTCTCTTGTACGTCAAGTTGAATACAGCAAGTTCTTAGCCGGCCAAAGCTGAGGTTTTTAAGCAGAAAATATTTCACACTGTACCACTTAAATAGGCAAGGACAGGAAATCAAAGAATGTGGCTACCCCCACACCTGTAATTACTAGCAAATAACAACATTCAGCAAACACTGACTAACTTCCAATTCAGATAATATTCCTGCAACACAGTTAAAATCAATTTAAATACTGTATTTTTTTGAAAGAAAAAGTGCAGATAAAGGTACTTAAATTGTCTTATACGTCCAGTTGAATACAGCAAGTTCTTAGCCGGCCAAAGCTGAGGTTTTAAAGAAGAAAATATTTCACACTGTACCACTTAAAAAGGCACGGACAGGAAATCAAATAATGTGGCTACCCCCACACCTATAATTACTAGCAAATAACAAAATTCAGCAAACACTGACTAACTTCCAGTTCAGTTAATATTCCTGCAACACAGGTAAAATCAATTTAAATACTGTATTTTCTAAAAAAAAAAGTGCAGATAAAGGTACTAAAATTCTCTTATACGTCCAGTTGAATACAGCAAGTTCTTAGCCGGCCAAAGCTGAGGTTTTTAAGCAGAAAATATTTCACACTGTACCACTTAAATAGGCAAGGACAGGAAATCAAAGAATGTGGCTACCCCCACACCTGTAATTACTAGCAAATAACAAAATTCAGCAAACACTGACTAACTTCCAGTTCAGTTAATATTCCTGCAACACAGTTAAAATCAATTTAAATATTGTATTTTTTTGAAAAAAAAAGTGCAGATAAAGGTACTTAAATTCTCTTATACGTCCAGTTGAATACAGCAAGTTCTTAGCCGGCCAAAGCTGAGATTTTAAGCAGAAAATATTTCACACTGTACCACTTAAATAGGCAAGGACAGGAAATCAAAGAATGTGGCTACCCCCACATCTGTAATTACTAGCAAATAACAAAATTCAGCAAACACTGACTAACTTTCAGTTCAGTTAATATTCCTGTAACACAGTTAAAATCAATTTAAATACTGTATTTTTTGAAAGAAAAAGTGCAGAAAAGGGTATTTACATTCTCATATACGTCCAGTTGAATACAGCAAGTTCTTAGCCGGCCAAAGCTGAGGTTTTTAAGCAGAAAATATTTCACACTGTACCACTTAAATAGGCAAGGACAGGAAATCAAAGAATGTGGCTACCCCCACACCTGTAATTACTAGCAAATAACAAAATTCAGCAAACACTGACTAACTTCCAGTTCAGTTAATATTCCTGCAACACAGTTAAAATCAATTTAAATACTGTATTTTTTTGAAAGAAAAAGTGCAGATAAAGGTACTTAAATTCTCTAATACGTCCAGTTGAATACAGCAAGTTCTTAGCCAGCCAAAGCTGAGGTTTTTAAGCAGAAAATATTTCACAATGTACCACTTAAATAGGCAAGGACAGGAAATCAAAGAATGTAGCTACCCCCACACCTGTAATTACTAGCAAATAACAAAATTCAGCAAACACTGACTAACTTCCAGTTCAGTTAATATTCCTGCAACACAGTTAAAATCAATTTAAATACTGTATTTTTTGAAAGAAAAAGTGCAGATGAAGGTACTTAAATTCTCTTATACGTCCAGTTGAATACAGCAAGTTCTTAGTCGGCCAAAGCTGAGGTTTTTAAGCAGAAAATATTTCACACTGTACCACTTAAATAGGCAAGGACAGGAAATCAAAGAATGTGGCTACCCCCACACCTGTAATTACTAGCAAATAACAAAATTCAGCAAACACTGACTAACTTCCAGTTCAGTTAATATTCCTGCAACACAGTTAAAATCAATTTAAATACTGTATTTTTTTGAAAGAAAAGTGCAGATAAAGGTACTTAAATTCTCTTATACGTCCAGTTGAATACAGCAAGTTCTTAGCCGGCCAAAGCTGAGGTTTTTAAGCAGAAAATATTTCACACTGTACCACTTAAATAGGCAAGGACAGGAAATCAAAGAATGTGGCTACCCCACACCTGTAATTACTAGCAAATAACAAAATTCAGCAAACACTGACTAACTTCCAGTTCAGTTAATATTCCTGCAACACAGTTAAAATCAATTTAAATACTGTATTTTTTTGAAAAGAAAAGTGCAGATAAAGGTACTTAAATTCTCTTATACGTCCAGTTGAATACAGCAAGTTCTTAGCCAGCCAAAGCTGAGGTTTTTAAGCAGAAAATATTTCACACTGTACCACTTAAATAGGCAAGGACAGGAAATCAAAGAATGTGGCTACCCCACACCTGTAATTACTAGCAAATTACAAAATTCAGCAAACACTGACTAACTTCCAGTTCAGTTAATATTCCTGCAACACAGTTAAAATCAATTTAAATACTGTATTTTTTGAAAGAAAAAGTCCAGATAAAGGTACTTAAATTCTCTTATACGTCCAGTTGAATACAGCAAGTTCTTAGCTGGCCAAAGCTTAGGCTTTTAAGCAGAAAATATTTCACACCGTACCACTTAAATAGGCAAGGACAGGAAATCAAAGAATGTGGCTACCCCCACACCTGTAATTACTAGCAAATAACAAAATTCAGCAAACACCGACTAACTTCCAGTTCAGTTAATATTCCTGCAACACAGTTAAAATCAATTTAAATACTATATTTATTTGAAAGACAAAGTGCAGATAAAGGTACTTAAATTCTCTTATACGTCCAGTTGAATACAGCAAGTTCTTAGCCGGCCAAAGCTGAGGTTTTTAAGCAGAAAATATTTTCACACTGTACCAATTAAATAGGCAAGGACAGGAAATCAAAGAATGTTGCTACCCCCACACCTGTAATTACTAGCAAATAACAAAATTCAGCAAACACTGACTAACTTCCAGTTCAGTTAATATTCCTGCAACACAGTTAAAATCAATTTAAATACTGTATTTTTTTGAAAGAAAAAGTGCAGATAAAGGTACTTAAGTTCTCTTATACGTCCAGTTGAATACAGCAAGTTCTTAGCCGGCCAAAGCTGAGGTTTTTAAGCAGAAAATATTTCACACTGTACCACTTAAATAGGCAAGGACAGGAAATCAAAGAATGTGGCTACCCCCACACCTGTAATTACTAGCAAATAACAAAATTCAGCAAACACTGGCTAACTTCCAGTTCAGTTAATATTCCTGCAACACAGTTAAAATCAATTTAAATACTGTATTTTTTTGAAAGTAAAAGTGCAGATAAAGGTACTTAAATTATCTTATACGTTCAGTTGAATTGAACAAGTTTTTAGCCAGCCAAAGCTGAGGTTTTTAAGCAGAAAATATTTCACACTGTACCACTTAAATAGGCAAGGACAGGAAATCAAAGAATGTGGCTACCCCCACAGCTGTAACTACTAGCAAATAACAAAATTCAGCAAACACTGACTAACTTCCAGTTCAGTTAATATTCCTGCAACACAGTTAAAATCAATTTAAATATTGTATTTTTTGAAAGAAAAAGTGCAGATAAAGGTACTTAAATTCTCTTATACGTCCAGTTGAATACAACAAGTTCTTAGCCGGCCAAAGCTGAGGTTTTTAAGCAGAAAATATTTCACACTGTACCACTTAAATAGGCAAGGACAGGACATCAAAGAATGTGGCTACCCCCACACCTGTAATTACTAGCAACTAACAAAATTCAGCAAACACTGACTAACTTTCAGTTCAGTTAATATTCCTGCAACGCAGTTAAAATCAATTTAAATACTGTTTTTTTTTTTTTTGAAAAAAAAAGTGCACAAAAAGGTACTTAAATTCTCTTATATGTCCAGTTAAATACAGCTAGTTCTTAGCCGGCCAAAGCTGAGGTTTTTAAGCAGAAAATATTTCACACTGTACCACTTAAATAGGCAAGGACAGGAAATCAAAGAATGTGGCTACCCTCACACCTGTAATTACTAGCAAATTACAAAATTCAGCAAACACTGACTAACTTCCAGTTCAGTTAATATTCCTGCAACACAGTTAAAATCAATTTAAATACTGTATTTTTTGAAAAAAAAAGTGCAGATAAAGGTACTTAAATTCTCTTTTACGTCCAGTTGAATAGAGCAAGTTCTTAGCCAGCCAAAGCTGAGGTTTTTAAGCAGAAAATATTTCACACTGTACCACTTAAATAGGCAAGGACAGGAAATCAAAGAGTGTGGCTACCCCCACACCTGTAATTACTAGCAAATAACAAAATTCAGCAAACACTGACTAACTTCCATTTCAGTTAATATTCCTGCAACACAGTTTAAATCAATTTAAATACTGTATTTTTTTGAAAGAAAAAGTTCAGATAAAGGTACTTAAGTTCTCTTATACGTCCAGTTGAATACAGCAAGTTCTTAGCTGGCCAAAGCTGAGTTTTTTAAGCAGAAAATATTTCACACTGTACCACTTAAATAGGCAAGGACAGGAAATCAAAGAATGTGGCTACCCCTACACCTGTAATTACTAGCAAATAACAAAATTCGGCAAACACTGACTAACTTTCAGTTCAGTTAATATTCCTGCAACACAGTTAAAATCAATTTAAATACTGTATTTATTTGAAAGACAAAGTGCAGATAAAGGTACTTAAATTCTCTTATACGTCCAGTTGAATACTGCAAGTTCTTAGCCGGCCAAAGCTGAGGTTTTTAAGCAGAAAATATTTCACACTGTACCACTTAAATAGGCAAGGACAGGAAATCAAATAATGTGGCTACCCCCACACCTGTAATTACTAGCAAATAACAAAATACAGCAAACACTGACTAACTTCCAGTTCAGTTAATATTCCTGCAACACAGTTAAAATCAATTTAAATACTGTATTTTTTTGAAAGAAAAAGTGCAGATAAAGGTACTTAAATTCTCTTATACATCCAGTTGAATACAACAATTTCTTTGCCTGCCAAAGCTGACTTCAAGTGGAAAGAAAAAAATAAGTAGGGGTCCTTTATTTATATACAAAAAGAACTTTATTTACAACACATTTGCATATTTAGAAATATTTACAAATGTACAGATATATTGATATACACATACATTTACACATATTCATAATTTTCTTTGCCATCATACTAAATTTCATCTGTATTAGAACCGCATTCTTTTTTCTATAACCACTATCTGATTTTTCTTATTATTGTTGTTAAAATCCATTTAGGATTAAACATAATTTTATTTATTCTTTCATTTCATATAAACCATATGACATAAAATAACTTATCTTTTCTTTTAACATATTTTTTACGTCTATTCTTATATCCATTTGTAATCATATCCATGTTCACTTTATCCATTTCTTTTAAATCTTAAAAATGATCTTCCCCATAACATTTTTACTTGTTTTCATTTTGAAAACATGTGCTGTAGTTTCTTCTTTTTGACAATGTAGACATATTCTATCACTTTTCTTTTTATGTGTCATATTTCCTTTTACTGGCAATTTGTCTGTTACCAGTCTCCACAAAAAATCTTGACATTCTACATTCTTTTTTTTTTCAATAGTTTTTAGTTTTGTTTTACATTTGCAAAAAACATAACCATTCCATATTTACAAAAAGACATTCTACTTTCTGATTATAACATTTGCTTATTTTTATAGCTTTAATTTTTTTCACCTGTCAGATTTTCCTATGATTTTACATAATAATGTTTCATCATTACATTCTTATGCCATACTTTTCTTTTTTTTAGGGTCTAATTTTGCTTACAGAAAAAAAAAATGTGAACAGCTAAGCTGAGAATGGGAAACAGCGATTGTGAACATTACTAAACAATGACTACTATGAAAATAAATACATTAAATGATCATAGTCAGCCAAAATCATGAATACAACCAAACAATGTAGGAGGCTTTACCCCCACATCCCCCAACTATATATACCAACAATGACATTGCACTCCAGTGAAGAATAGGGCAAATTTACAAGGTTTCCCTTCACTTACCTTATGCATCATGTTACTTCCTGGTTGTTGACCTACCATGGCCATTCAATGTATTTATTTTTGTAGTAGACATTGTTCAGTAATGTTCACATTCACTTTATCCTGCTTGTGGTTTAGCTGTTTGCAGTTTTTTTATTTTTGGTATGAGAACCTAGACTCCTTTTTCTATATCATTAATTTTTATTTTTCACAAAAACATTTTTTCTTGGTAACATTTTATTTCTTCATTTATACACTCTTTTTCTCTTTTATTCTTTTTTACCATACCCAAAAATGTATCATATTTATATTTTTACAATTTTACTACTAATCTTTCATCTTTTTCATTTATCCACTCTATCACTTTGTACAAATTTAATGATACAGTGTACATCACTGGCTTAATTAACCCTAAACTTCCTTCTACTTTGTTTACATACAAAACTCCTCTTTTTACTCGATTTAATCTAGAACCCCATATAAATGAAAATTATATCTGCAATAATTCATTTTCAAATACTGTTGGCAACATAAATACACTTGCTAAGTATGACATTTTCCCATCAGTACTGAATTTATCAAATATGCCTTTTTTTCTGAATGATAATTTATATGTTCTCCAGAAAAGACAGGTTTGTTTTATTTCTTCTACTGTTTTTCCCATTGAATTTGACTTATGTCTTTATTCCTAAATGTTATACCTAACACTGAAATTTTATTTATTGTAAAAAAAAAAAAAATATATATATATATATATATATATATATATATATATATATATATATATACATATATACCCACTATCTTTACTATATCACCTAAACCTTTACTTTTCTCTTTATTTAACGCCATCCCTATCACCTCTAGAGACTCATTTATGCAAATTATTACTTCTTTTATCAAAATTCTTTTTTTTTTGCCATTATTAAAATGTCATGTCCATATGTTAACTGAACTAGAGTTCTTAACCCTTTATGTGTTATAACACTGCCTCTTTCACTTTTTAATTTTTTTCACATACTATCACATTCATAACTAATGGAAAGAGTATGCAACTCATTGGGTATCTTTGTCTTACAGCATTCTTTGGGTGTATATGGGAACATCAAAACAGCAAAATTTCAAATGTCGTTACCTTGAATTGCTTCCATCAAAAAGCATAACATCAAAATGGCAAAAGTCACTCATATGTGGTGTGAATGTTAAAAATAAGAAAACAAAACCAAGAAAGCCGTTGAGTAGAATGCAGTTACTGAATTCCAATTCAAAACGAAAGTGACACCATCCACGTACTTGGATGGTGTCACTTTCATTTTGAATTGGAATTCAGTAACTGCATTCTACTCAATGGCTTTCTTGGTTTTGTTTTCTTGGTTTATATTGGATAGCCACACTATTTGTGTTTAATGTTAAAAATAAATTACTACATGCAGAGGACAAGACCCCCTGCACCTCCCAGGCCCTCTGCCACTTAATTATTCCACTCCAGGGATTGCACTTCAGTGCACTACAGTGCGGCAATGGAAGATTTCCATTTCCTGCACTGTAGTGCAATCTCAGAGCTGCTATATTTAAGTAGCCGGGGGGGTGGGGGGTGCAGGGTGGCTTGCCTCCCTGCCTACAGCCTTATTGTGTTATGTCCCTGTTGTAAGCTGTCATTGACAGCCTTTTGATGTTTTTCTAGTTCAATGTAACCAGTTCAATGTAACAGCATTTGATAGTCTGCTGTTTCGATGTTCCGATATAGACCCGCACTCTTCATATGCAACTCTTGGCTTAACCAGCCATTTACAAGTATTTTTACTTTAGACACTGACATACATAACTTCCTAACTTTATCACTTATATTATATTCTTTCATTATTACCCATATGATTTCTTATCCAATTGTAGCAAATGCCTTATTACAGTCTCCTATCTTGATGTTTACATATTCCTTTCTATTCATAATATTATCTGCAATTTCTCTATCATTAATAATTCTTGACAACCATTCCCCTTTTTACTATATATGCTATTTTTCATAATATTTTCCATTTCAGTTTAAAATATTTTTTTGTATTATTTTCATAAAGATCTTATAAGCATTATTATTCAATACCAACAATCTCCAGTTTTTTAATTGTCTTCTATCTTCTATATGAATTTAAATATTCCACCATGTAATTTTTATACTTAAAACACTCTTTTAACCATTAATTTAAAATTTTTATGCATGTCGAGTACTATATATTATCAGTAGCAAGCATTCAGAACTATGTAATAACTAACAGTGGTTTAGAGTGCAATTCACTATCTATTGCTGATTATCTAACTTGTATTTTTTAACATCTTAGCATATGATTTAAAATATTATGATTACAAAACAGTGTAAGAAACTTCTCTGTGTGGAAGAGTATCAGTCCATATATCTCTAGTTAATCACTGTATATTAATCAGATCAGACAAAAGTAGTAGAAGTAGCAAACTTAAACTCATGTAAAAAAAAAAAAAAAAACAAAGAAAATAATAATAAAAAATATATAATTGTACAGAATTACTAAGTATTCAAAAGTAATCCAAGCAAGGCAGGCAGTCTGTTTCCAGTTGAAAATCCTTTATTAAGTATACAGACAAGTGATCCAAGTAAAACAAAAACAGAGTAATAGTTTCCTCACAAGCTTTCTAAATATATATATATATATATATATATATACTTTTTATCAGGCAAGGGAGTGGTTTATGGTGCTGTAAAACAAAGTGCTATTGGTACACAAGTCACATTCCTTCCCCCATCAGTGTGACATTTGAGCTGGTTCTGCCCTACTTAGTAGCTGTCATAATAATATAACTCTTATGTACTTTAAATAAAATGTATAATGATGTGGTACCTCTTATTTAACCAGATTATTATGTAGATTATTAAGTCTGTGATTTTAGCCAAGACAATATACTACATGGCTGGAAATATATCAACCTTAGTCCATTTGGCAATCAAAAATATATATAAATATATACATATACACTTTGCATGTAAAAAATCAATTGTAAAAATCATATTCTGTTTTCATAACCTATTAGCAAAGATCGCTTTTCTCCTACTAGACTTCTTCAGGTCTGTGTACAAGAACCCTAAAAAGATCTATAAAAATATATATAATTGTATAATTAGTTAGTATTGTTATTACACACCATTTTGAATAAAGTGGAAAAAAAGAGAACCAGAGAAAGAAAAAATAATAAGAAAAAATGTATGATGATGGAAACAAAAATATACACTTAAATTACAACTGATTTAAAATGGTATTTAAAACCAACTAGAAGAATAAAATAAAATAAAATTAGTCATGTAAACAATGTGGCAATTTCTTAAGTTATAGCGCATTTTTAATTGAACATTAATAGTTTAGTCCAGGCTTCTTAAAAGAGTTCAGCTTTAATTTTCACATGAGTTCATGTTTCTCCAGAATATTCGGGATGTCTCCTTCAAGATCACCCATGTCTATGTGATCCAGGATCTGGAACTTAAAATCTGTCTTTTATGAACAGAAAGGTGTCTGGCTAGTGCATTATTTTTACATCCAGAGCAATTTCTGACAGATGACATGAAATCCTATGCTTGAGTTTATTTACAGTCTTGCCCACATAGAATGCATCACATTCATTGCACTCTGCCCTGTAAATTACTTTTGTAATGTTACAGTCACCCTCTGCAATGGTCTAAATGGTTTTCTTTAAATAAGGGCAATATAAAATATCACCTTGCTGTATTTGTTTGTTTGTGACTTTCGGCTTTTCCCGGTTATGGGGTCGCCACAGTGGAACTCCGGTCTGCTAATGATTGGCAGTTGATTTTTACATACCGGCTTGCCAGGCCTGACGCACAACCTTCAGCGAAGGTACACCCATTCACGCATGTCTCCACGCAGAAGACGCTCTAGCTGATAATCGAACTGGACATTTTCTTACTGTGAGATGACAATGTTACCGCAGCACCACCACCGTGGGTATCACCTTGCTGTATAAATATACAAAATGTTTGTAGTGTTTTAGTGTTTCTCTCATATGGTCTAGGTTTAAACTCAACAAAACTTTTAATGTTCCTGGTCTTCCTATAAACAAAAGATGGGGCTTCACCTAAGATGTTAATCAGAAAAGGGTTTCCTGTGACAATGTCCCAGTTTTCTTCAATAACATTTTTGATACTGTGATAATCCAAAGTGTATGTCTGGATGCAGCTATTTTTGCATTTGTTATTCTCTGTGGAATTTCTTAACATTCTCCTACTGGGGAAGTTGAGTGAAGGTGCTTCAGTCCTTTTCAGTTCTATAATGGGTTCCAGTATGTTTTTTAACATCTGACTTTCATAGCCTCTCGCTAGAAAATCATTCTCTAAGTTGTTCAGGTTTCTCAAAAATGGTTCCATCTCTGTAGTAATTCTAGCTAATCTATAGCCTTGGGACTTCACTACATTATACTTGGTTTTTGTAGGATGTATACTTTTACTGTGGAGTAATAAGTTAACCCTCGTTGGTTTTCTAAATAGATCAGTGGTGATTCTGTTATTGTTGGTGTCCTTGGAAATCTGCATATCTAAGAAAGTGGTTGATGTATAGCTATGGGAAGAGGTAAACTTCAGGAAGGCGGTTGTTTGATTGAGGTAAGTGATAAAATCTTCAAGCTGCAAGGTGTCACCTTCCCACACACTAAAGATGTCAACAAAACATAAATAGCATGTGATATGCTGCATGTAGTCTGTGTTGTTTAACACAAAGTCCTCCTCCCATTTGCCCAGGGCTATGTTAGCTGTGCTGGGAGCCATGGCAGTCCACATTGCTATACCAGTTTTTTGTTTGTAGTGTTTGCCATTGAAAGTAAAGACATTGAAGTCCAGTACAAGATGAATGAGCTTGCTTAACTTTTGCAGTAGTGCCTGTGTACCCTGATTATGTTTCTTAAACGACTCCATAGCTGTTGTTATACAGTAAGTGTAAGGGAGCACTGCGTTCAAGGATTCCACATCAGTAGTTAATAAAATACTGTCAGCGTCCACTGTAATGTTTTTTATTTTCCTCAAAAAATCCATTGAATATCTTAGGTATGACTTATTCTTTTCTGCTAAAGGTTTCAGCAAGTAATCAAGGTAAATGGCTGTGGCTTCAGTAAGGGAACCTCCACTTGCTACCACCGGTCTACTTGTCTCCTCTAAAAATGACTCACTCTTCAGCGTTATCTCATGTAATTTTTGTATATATTGTATCTAGTTTGCTGTCCCTGTTCTCCTCTCCCTTTCATTTGTACCTGTTCTGCCACCCAAACAAGACACACTTTCTATACAACCATTGGAATTTTTTCCTTTCAACATATGACTTACATGCTAAATTACCAATGTACCAGTTCATGTCTCTGTTCTAAAATGTATCTGCACCCTCAATATTTACTGTAACTTGCTTATCTTATGTATCTGCATCTTGAAGGGTACTTTATCTGAATACTTAATGTTTACTATGTAATTTGGAGCTTTACCAATTTACCAGTTTGTGTCTGAATTTTGAATGGTAACTTTAATCAACAATTTTAATGTCTACTGTGTAATGTGGAGCCATACCAATTTACCTGTTTACGTCTCTGATTTTATAATATATCTACACCCTCCATATTAACTGTATTTTGCTTATCTTATGTATCTGGATCATGAATTGTAACTTAATCTGAATATCTAATGTTTTACTATGTAATGTTGGAGCTTTTCTCCCCGGGCCTCCACTGATAATGGGCTCTTGAGCCCAGTGGAACCCCCGGTCACCAAACTGAAATAAATAAATAAATAAATATAAGGTGGGTCTTCTCTGTTCTTGTGTGGCTTTGGTATTCCAAAAAAGTAAGGTAAATGTGGGCATGGGCTCCATAAATAATTATAAAGATTTTCAGTAATACGTTTTTCTTCCCATAATGTGGTGAGATTAGCGTTCCATGAATCATATGCTCTTTTTATGTCATCCATGGTAAATAAATCATAAAATCTGTTATCCTCCAGCACGTTCTCTATCTTTTGGTTGTAGCTAGTGGTATCAGTCACTAGTATACCTCCTCCCTCGTCTACCTTCATTACATGCCTAGATTTATCATTGCCTTGCTCAGTCAATGCTTTTCTTTCTCCCTGTGTTAAGTTATAAAGTTTTTTCTTAGGAGGCTTTTTAAAGAGTTTCCTGATATCCATCTCACATTTCACTTTGAAAGCAGCTAATGTTTGATGAAGTGGTGGACAATAGCTGCTAGGCCTTTTTATAGTTTCATCAATAGGCTTATTTTCAATGTTATTACTTTTGCCATGAAAATGTATCCTTAAGTTGAGCTTCCTTACAAACATTTTAAGGTCTATCAGTACCTGAGCAACCTCACTCCTGCAGCTTGGGACAAAGGTAAGTCCTTTGGATAACACACTTTTTTTTATCTTCAGTCAGTGTTTTAACAGAGTTGTTCCAGATAAGTGGAACACCTGTTATTGTTATTGTACCTGTTATTGTGGCTGGTTCCTCCATCTGAGCCTGGGACCTGGGTTGTAGTCGGGCTTCCAGTTGGGCTTGCCGAGGTATTGTATTTCTGTCACCCCTGTCCACTGTTTGGCTCTCCTGTCTCCCTGGGGGTTCGTGAATAGAGTATGAGACCTCTGGAATTCAAGTAACCTGGATAGTTCTTAGAATTTTCAGAACTCCTGTAGCATCACAAAAGTGCTCATTACTCTAAATTGTTTCAAGCTGGTTTTCATGATACAGGCTTGAAAATGGAGAGTCCATCAGTTACAATTCAAATAAAATGCTTGCAAGTGAATCCAAGCCACCTCTAAATTACACACCAATCCCTCAAACCCCATCCAAGCCACTAAAAAACAACCAAAAACATTTTAAAATATTTTAACCACTAAAAAGATATTGTATTTAAAGAAATAACATTTATTAGGTTCATAGGTTCATAGGTAGGGACTAGGCTATCAGCCCAAGGGCCTAAGTAAGCCTAGCCAACAAGGTTCCCTGGCTTATGCCCCACAAGAAAGTTAATTTCCTGTGCCCTTGGTGAGCAGAGCCACAGAAGTGATCCCTGGGGTGTATTTCCTATTTCCCATCCACTCATCTAGATTTTTCTTGATGAGTGCTAATGAGGAACTTTGCTTGACATAGATGGGTAGCTTGTTCCAGAGTACAGAAAGTCTCTGGGACAAGAATCTATCCCTCTAGCATGTCCTGTTTATTGTGGTGACGAGGTTTAGGTCCCTAGAGAGTGTAGGTTGGAGGGATTGGGATTTCTTTAGGTGTAGCATGTCCAACAGCTCTGGGTTTAACATAGCTGTATATGTTAGGCAGAGATCTCTTCGGAGTAGGTGATATGCTATAGAGTAAAGCTGGAGTGTTTTGAGACGGTCAGTGTAGGACATCTGTTTGAAGCTAGTAATCCTCTTTGTGAGGTACTTCTGTGGCTTTTCCAGCTGCTGCAGATGTCTTGTGAGGTACATTCCAAAAGGGGTGTTGTACTCTATAATGGGTCTAATGAGTGTCGAGTAGAGGGGAACAATGACCTCTTTTTTCCTTGATGAGAACCCTTTTGTGATGAGGTGTGCCACATAGAAGGATTTCCTGACTAAAGTGGAGATGTGATTATCAAAGGAGAGACTACTGTCCACCTGGGTCCCAAGGTCTCTTATCACACATTCAGCATTAAGTAGACTGCTGTTTATGGGGTAGTTCATGGGTACAGAGTTTTTACCAATGGGGATGACAATGCACTTTTTGGCATTGAGCTTGAGGCCATGCCTCTGACACCAGGCATCTGTCTCAGTGAGGCCCTTCTGTAGGATATCCACATTATTTGGGGACTCGACTATGGATCCTAGTTTGTAGTCATCTGTGAACTTCATTAGCCAGAGACCTTCTGTGTTAGCCTGTACTTCAGAGAAGTAGATACCAAACAGGAGAGGTCCCAGGACTGAACTCTGTGGTACTCCACTTGTCACTGGTTTGAAGTCAGATTTGGAATCCGCAACTTTTACAGTGTGGGTTCTGTCTGTGAGCCAGTTGGCAACCCATCTTGTGACATGCACCATTCAGTGGGCACAAAGCGTGATGTGAGATTATGATTGAACATGTTGCTTAGGTGGGGAGCCAGTTCATTCTGAAGTTCATGTAAAATGCAGCCTGGGATGTTGTCCGGTCCCATGGATGCTGTGATTTTGGTTTTAGAGAGTGCAGCTTTTACCTGCATTGATGTGATTACAGGGACTCTGCATTCTTCCTGTATAGATATGGGCCCTTTAGGGGGTGAGAGGGGGTAAAGTTAGCACTGAACCTATCTGCCAGGATGTTGGCAATATCAGTTGGTTCTGTAATTTTCATGCTGTTGTGCTGTAACTCAGAGCAGATCTGAGTGTTGCCATTGAGATTCTTGACATAGCTATAGAATGCTTTGTGGTTGCCCTTAGAATCAGTGGTGATTTTGTTTTCATAGCTAGCTTTGGAGGATCTTATAAGGGATCTCAGATTCTTACTGAGGCTGACCAGGGAGCTCCTCCACTTATGGGATTTTACTCTCTTTTGCAACAGTTTTGTACTTCTGTTGTAGAGTTTGTTTATGGCAGGGGAGCACCAGATTGGCTTCCTTTTTTTGGAGGATAGCATCTTGGTTCTGTTGGGATAGCACAATCTGTGCACTCATGTAAGTGCTTCTAGAGTGCATTTGTGTAGGATTCAGCAGTCGTAACTGTATTGCCCATCTGCATGGGTGTCATGAAGTTCACCACTTCGGTCTTAAGAAGCATGAAGTTGGCTTTGGAGAAATTTTTTACCGTGCTTTCCTTAGTGGTGGGTGGGGGCAAGATGCGGATATCTAGGGTGATTAGCTTATGGTCAGATCTGGCCAACAAAGAGTTTATTTCAGGTGTGGAACACCGGTCACTCATGTTGGTAATGAGTAGGTCTAGGATATTGTTGCCCCTGGTGGGGTGTGGATAAGTTGATCCAGGGCATTGGAATTTATGAATTCCAGAAAGAGTTGAGTGAGGGAGTCGGTACATGAGTAGTTTTCCCAGTTAATTTTGGGGTAGTTGAAATCGCCCATTATTAGGGTGTTTGGTTGAACCCTAATATTTTCCAGTATATCAACAAAAGGGGAGTGGGAATCCTGGGGCATGGTGGGGAATCTGTAGCAAGCTACAATTTGGATTGCAGTTTTGCCCAGAGTTATCTGCACTTGGATAACCTTGGATGCATTATGCTGCACAACTAGCCTGGAGATGTGGATATCCTTAATGAATATGGACACACCTCCACCTTTGGTGTCCTGGTCCAGGTTAGATGGCCAAAAAGTGTGGCATGAGTTATAGCCTGGTAATGCAGGGGTGCTCTCTAGAGTCTTGAACCAGGTCTCAGTCACTGCACAGATATCGATGTTCTCCATTTTAAGGAGTGCCTCGAGTGACTGCATTTTGAGATTTAGACTTCTAGCATTGAGTAGCATTACCCTCAGTTTTTGCTTGCCTGTTCCTGTTACAGTGAACACTATTTGTATGAGATGTTTAATATAAAGCAGACTGTCATTTGTTAAAGGAGACATAGCACATAAACTTGCATTAAAATAATGACAGTTTCAGTACGTGTGATCCAGGTGTAACTTGTAAAAGTGTGAATGTTACTCTAATTATTTGATATCATTCCAATAATAACTTTTATATATGTAAAATGCTATATTTTTTATACTTTGTGTATAACATAGCATGTCATTCCTGGGTGGGGGCTATATTAAAATACCGAAACCTCACTTACGCAAATTCCTAAATGCCGACACATAAATAGCGGACCACGAAAACAATAAACGTCCTGAAGCGCAAAATGCAAAATATCGAATTGCCATAGTTGGCCAACCCCACCACCCATTACGTACTACCTACCTAAATAAAATAAATAATCCACACTTCCCCATATCTACACTTCACCCATATATCCCATATCCTAATCAAACATTCAATACACACAAATGTATCTAACTATAAACAAACAACACCCAACTACGGGAAAAGTATTATTTACGTATACATTCAGCTACACAACTATATTACTATACATACACTTAACATAACCCTACTTCTATCCGTAAAGTAAAGGTTGTATGTATTACTATGTATGCACTTACCTTAACCCGCACCCTAACCCTAAGGTCTGTAACTATTGAACATTTATGTTAGGGAGCTATACCAGATAAGGCCCAACTTTGACAATTCGATATTTCGAATTTTGCGCTTCAGGATGTTCAGTGTTTTCGCAGTTTGCTATTTATGTGTCGGCATTTAGGCATTCGTGTAAGTGAGGTTTCACTATTTTAATAAAGACCCCATGGGTGATAATTGCATGTCAAGTTTATTATCAGTAGCACACTACTGGAGCATTTTAAGAACCCAGAATATAACTTAACATGCCTCATTAGTGTCATTTGTTGCATCTTGTATTATATTTAATAGTACATGGTGCTGTAGTAGCATTGTCGCCTCGCAGTTAGATGTTGTCCTCTTCGATTCTCAGCTAGAGCATCTTCTGTGTGGAGACATGCGTGAATGTGCGTACCTTCGTTGAAGGCTGTGCATCAGGGCCGGCAACTCGGCACATAAAAATCTACTGCCAATCATTAGCGGACCGGAGTTCTGCTGTGGCGACCATACCTCTCAACCATACTGAATTACTCTTTAAAAACTGAGTTTTGGGGTCCAAATGAAGGGGTGCCACGATTTCCGAGTGACACCCCTTCATTCCTGATTTTTTCATTTATTTTTTTAAGTTTTTGATTTACTGCACTGTCGGAGCTGAGTTGGAATTGAGCTCAAGGAGCTCATGTTGTTATTTCCGGCTGGTCTAGCTCAAATGCAAGTAGGAAATCTCACTCGTGATTACAGGGAAATTACAGCAGCCACTCCAGCTCTCGCACAGGGAAATTTATTAGCAGTATTGGTTGGATTTATTAGCTCTGCAGGCCGTTGGAAGTCAGCAGCACTTTGGATTTAGCTCTGCCATTCGGGTTACAGAAACAGGGAAGTCAGCAGCACAGCATGCTCATTTGTATCCAGGTTTGGCTTAACTGGTGTGTGTGTGTGTGTGTGTGTGTGTGTGTGTGTGTGTGTGTGTGTGTGTGCGCGCGCACGTATGTGTGTGTGTGCGTTATTTAGATGCACTGGTGCCATAAACTTTGCATGAAAAATACATGAAGGAACTGACATAAGCGAGTGTTTTAGAACAATAAACAACATAATTCTGCACATTGCTCTTATATACTAGAGGAAGCAAATTAGTGATTCACATGCCCTTTATATGCTGATGGTATCTGTGTGCATAAGCATGTCTGATAAGCCTGCTGTAGTTCTTGCTGTTGTATAATACTGTACCTTAGGATCGATGCTGCCATGACTAAAAGCTTTAAGAGGTCTGCTCGGCGGTTTGGTAGTGAATGATTCTACTATTTCCAGAGATGTATCAGCGCCCCATTCCTCCATATCTTGTTCAGTGTCTTTCACCTCCTGTACAGAAGGCAGAAGGGTAGTGGGGTCTCTTGACAGTTTTTTAGTTAGCACCATAGTATGCTTATGAACAGAAAAGGACAACCCACAGGGTGCTAAACTGCAACAAGCCTTGCAATAATTACACCATTACTATTTTTTTTTCTTATACAAATGTGAAAAAAAACTCCAAGTTGCATACGGATTTACGCAGCTTTCAAACAATACTATCTACTGAACATTAACGATAAGTGAACAGAAAGAACAGTTAGACTTTAAACTTTGATGACTATTCTAAATCAAACTATATAAATCAATTCAGTCTTCTCAAGTTCCCTTAATTTTAGCAATTGACCTGTGTGAGTCTATGTGCTCTGCTCTGGGGTGACACATTAGTACCGCCTCTTGTTTGATCAATATGGCAATGGACAAATGATTGTGCAATGTGGGGCCCGGGAGCTAATTCACTGTAAAAGGTGGCACTGATTTCACAGTCAAAGTACTTCTGAGCTGGAATGTTTCCTTATTGTCCTTGTGACGGTTGACACTTTTCTGACTGATTACTTTCTGAACTAGTTATGTTATCAATATGTGTGTGTGTGTGTGTGTGTGTGTGTGTGTGTGTGTGTGTGTGTGTGTCTGTGTGTGCGTGCGTGAAAATGCCACAGCTGGTGACTAGAGGTATTTCAGCTAAATAAAGCCTAAAGTCCGTAGACACCACCATTTCGCAGCTTTGTCCAGATTTGTTGAGCTAAGAGTTGAGGAGCTATGATGGGAAGTGAGAAGTGAATTTGTATTCCCCATTATTGGCTTTGTTTGTCCAGGTTTATTGTGTTAAGAGGTTGAGAGCTATGGTGAGAAATGAGAACTGAATTCACTAAATGATAGCCATTAAGTTTCAGTCTTCCTATATTTTAGGAAACTGCTGATTTGGAATAGTGGTATGTTGCTCTGACTGTAGTGCACAGGGTCCTGTGTTCATGACATGCATGGTGGTAACATTTTATTTTATCACTTTCCAAAATTATACAAGCAATGTTTAAAATGTGTCCCTGGTTTTTGACCTTTTGCCCCCCCAAAAAAAACTGAACTTGAAAATAAGTGTGCGAGCAGCTGTGCAAGATGCCTATGGCTTACACTACTGTCATTCTATTTATAGTGTGGGTGTGGAAGTAGACTTTTATGATGGAAATGTTCTGAATTGGGCAGTTTTGTCATTATTGGTTCATGCATTTTGTTTCATTGCCTACAGTACAGCCTACTGGAAAAATGTTCAAACATTAAATTTAAAATGCGCTCTAACAAGTGTGTTGCATTATATACAAGGAATATAACTTAATAAAGTCTGGAAGGTGTAACAAAGAAAAGAACACATATGTTTCTTGTTTTGTGTGTAAGGGGCCAATGATTTGAAAACAGCACAAAGGTAATCTTTATTCACCAATGGCCAGATGCATTTTCTTTGGCTGTGGTGTGGGTTTCATTGTTATTTCAATGAATGCGAGTTTCAAGGGCAGAGAAGTTTTAATGCCAAGTCTATTTTCATTGAGACAGTATTGCTTTGTTTATCAGATGTCAAAATAAAATCCAAATAATCATTGTAGAAGTAAAGTAGTATGCACACAAGTGTTTATGGTAAATGGGGTGAAATCACCAGGTAATGGGACATTGAAATGGCTGCAGGTGGTGGTGCCTTATTTTGATTGTCTGTTCTTCAGTTTGCGTTTGAAAGTTGATATCCCACAATTCCACCGGAGTGGGTGGGGGTTACGTAATTATGTATGCAAATAAGATGTTAATCAGTGTACAGATTTGTACCTATTTTTCATGGGCTTTGTCCAGATTTTTGATGTTTCCCGGTTGAGAGGTATGGTGGCGACCCCTAACCGGGAAAAGCCGAAAGACACAACAACATTACTCAACTATGCCAAGATATCAGAAAGTGTACCACCCAACATAAGTTTCATTATAATAATGATTAACTTTTAGTAAAATGGATAGTTTAACCTTTTAAACTTTAAATGAAAAGAATTGGCTTTAAATTCATATATAGTTAAAAGAATCAAATTCTAACAATTTAAAAAGAGAAGTATTTTAAGTAGGTAAAGAAATAAATGATTTTCCTGGTAAATGTTAATATTCAACATCTGTTCATAAGTATTCAAGCACATCTTTAAATTAATACGCATTCATAAACATGAAATACATTGATTTTCATTTGTCCTTCAGTTTTTGCTGTTTTTATCATTTATTAATCAACTAACCCTTGTTGCATTTCTCTTTAAAACAGTGATATATTCTAGTCCATTTCTTCTGTTTTTTTTCTAAGACATTTTTTATGTATAAAGTCCATTGTATCTTACAAACTGTTAAAAATCTTACCTTCTGGAAGGTGAAGCCTTATTTTTGCTGGAAACAAGATTTATGCTTTAATATTGTTTTTCTTTAAGCTTTTAACAAATGGCACACATGCATTTCTCTTTGACATCACTAATGTTGAATCTTCTTCTTTCGGCTTTTTCTTGGTTAGAGGTCACCACAGCAGATCACCTGTCTGCTCATGATTGGCAGTGGAGTTTTACAGTGTTGAGTGGCCAGCCCAGCGCCCAACCTTCCACGGAAGGCACACACACGCACTCACGCCTAGGGCCAATTCATTGTCAAATCTTATAGTATTTTCTTTCATTTTAACTGGATAATTAATCCTTGCAGCTTTTAAGACTAATTCCATATCTTGACTTGAGAAAAATAATATGGTCACTGACCTTGGTGAAGGTGTTTTTTTTTTTTAAAGATGAGTTGGAAAGTGATCTATGTGTCCTTTCAATGCCAAAGGAAAAAAAGCTTCAAACAGGTTCAAAATTTTAGGCAGCCAGGTATAAAGGAATTGAATCATAATGTTGCCCTCTTCTTTTTTTAGGAATCTTGTAAATCCTGATGTTATTACTTTTACATCTATTCTCTCAGTCTTCTATGTTTTCCTGGAATAAGTTGTTTTGTTTCAGAAGAAATTTAATGTTATTCTCATTTTCATGTAATCTTCCATCAAAATCAGACATGGCCTCTTCTATACTTGAGATTTGTGATGACAGTTGTTTAAGAGATTCCTTCAGCACTTCAACTTGCTTTTTACATTTTTCTTTAAAATTGTTGATTTTGCTTTCTAATTTATCTATATTTATGGAAAAGTCATTAATGTTACTTACGTTAATCTGCATGTCTTTTTTATTGTACTGTGCTTAGAGTGGCACATTCTGAGATGATTAGTTCTTTCTAGTTCTCTTGACAAGAAAAAAAAAATTAAAAGAATTTCAAAATTATTATTTTTTGTAGTAAATCTTTCAGCAGATGTTCAGCTATAAATCCACTAAGCTTTGAAATGTTCTATGTGACTTTTTTAGTAAAAGTCCTGCCACAGATGTTAAAATGAAGCAGATCTAACAGACAGTGTTGATAACTGCTTATCATACTGGCACCACCCCCATCCTGACATGTTTTCATGAGACTGTTGTTAGAAGATTGTAATGTCGGTAATGCTGACAAGCGCGAGGGGACCTAACTATCTATCGTCCCTGACATGTTTTCATGAGACTGTTGTTAGAAGATTGTAATGTCGGTAATCCTGAGAAGCGTGAGGGGACCTAACTATCTATCGTCCCTGACATGTTTTCATGAGACTGTTGTTAGAAGATTGTAATGTCGGTAATGCTGACAAGCGCGAGGGGACCTAACTATCTATCGTTTAAGGTTTTTCTTGCTATTCTATTCTAAACATGCATGTAACTCTGATGTGCCCCAACTTTCAGAATTCATAAATATTAGTGCAAAACTTTAGTGTGTTCTCTAACAACAGACAACCCTCTCCTCCTACCACCCAACACTACAACCTGTGAGAGATGCACTTATATAGCCAAACTGGAAGCAAAGCTCTCTTCACCCAAGACTGGACTAGACAGTCAAGAGGAGAAGGTAAACACTTGTACCACACCACACTCCTCACATAGTCCCTCAAAACCTACACCACCAAAACGCACACATAGAACCACAAAACACACACCTACATTCGCGGAGGCTCTCAGTAAAAACCTGCCCAAGCATCAGGGACATCCAAAGCATAAACGCAAGCAAACTCCACCCCCCAACACAACCCAAATGACACATAGCCCACAAACTCAGTGTGCCACTCAACCACAGCCCATAAGGCATGACAACGTACCCAACACTCTAGTCATAGGTGACTCTATAGTCAGGCACACTGATGTTCCACTCACTAGACTAAATAAGGAGAAAGTTACTTTCAGCTGCCTGTCAGGTGCCAGGAACCACCACATAACGCATGCACTCAGGTCACTCCACAATAAGTACAAATATGACACTGTCATTGTCCATGTTGGTGTGAATGACCTGAGATGTATCTCCCTGGACTACATGAAAAGAGACATGGAGGAGTTCTCCGATCTTCTATCCCAGGCAGTTATGACCCTAACCCTGAGTAGCATCCTGCCATCACCCAGAATGATATCACAGTACAAGGACAAAATGATTGACTTCAACAATTGGCCAAGCTTCTGGTGTCATTCTAAGGGGATCCAGTATTTGTCTGCCTGGGACGACATGATCAACAGACCACGATGCTTTGCCAGAGATGGCCTGTACCTGTCACCCTTAGGATTCCGGATACTTACTAAGGCTCTTGCCACCCCTATAGTGCCTTTTTTTAGGCAAGGTTCAAATGACAAATTCACCACCGTAACAGGTACAAGTAAGCAAAATCTGAGGGTAATGCTACTCAATGCTAGAAGTCTAAACCTCAAAATGCACTTACTCGAGGCACTCATTAAAATGTAGAACATTGACATCTGTGCAGTCACAGAAACCTGGTTCAAAGCTCCAGAGAGCACCCCTGCATTACCAGGCTACAATTCATACCACACCTTTCAGCCACCTAACCCAGAACGAAGCATTAAAGGCAGAGGCGTGCCCATATTCATTAAGGATATCTACATCTCCAGGCTAGTTGCACAGCATAATGCATCTGAGATTATCCAAGTGCAACTAACTCTGGGCAAGACCGCAATCCAAATTGTTGTTTGCTACAGACCCCCCACTATGCCCCAGGATTCCCACTCCTCATTTCCTGATACACTGGAAAGTATTAGGGTACAACCCAACACCCTAATAATGGGCGATTTCAACTACCCCACCATTAACTGGGAAAACTACTCGTACCAACTCTTTTGCTCAATGTTTTCTAGAATTCATAAATTCCAACGCCTTGGATCAACTTATTCACACCCCCACCAGGGGCAGCAATATCCTAGACCTGGTCATTACCAACATGGGAAACTGGTGTTCCACACCAGAGGTCAATTCCTCGTTGGTCAGATCCGACCACAAGCTAATCAGCCTAGACATCCACATCCCACCCCCACTCCCAATTAGGGAAACCATCGTAAAAAACTTCTCCAAAGCCAACTTCACACTTCTTAAGACAGAAGTGGCAAACTTCATGACACCCATACAGATGGACAATAGAGGTATGACTGCTGAATCCTACACAAATGCACTTTATAAGCACTTACACGAGTGCATGGATCATGCTATCCCTAATAGAACCAAGATGTTATCCTCCAAAAAAGCAAGCCAATTTGGTGGTCCTCTGCAATAAACAAACTCTACAACAGAAGAAAGAAACTGTTGCAAAAAAGAGTAAAGTCTTATGACTGGAGGAACTCCCTGGTGAACCTCAGTAAGAAGCTGAGATCCCTCATAAAATCCTCCAAAGCTAGTTACGAAAACAAACTTGTCACTGACTCTAAATACAACCACAAAGCATTCTATAGCTATGTCAAGAATCGCAATGGGAACCCTCGGATCTGCTCTGAGTTACAGCACAATGGCACTAAATATACAGAACCAACTGATATTGCCAATATCCTAGCAGATAGGTTCAGTGCTAACATTACCCCCCTCTCACCCCCTAGAGGGCCCATCTCTATACCGGAAGAATGCAAAGTTCCTATAATCACGGCTGCAGAGGTAAAAAATGCACTCTCCAAAGCCAAGAACACAGCATCCATGGGACCTGACAATATCCCAGGCTGCGTTCTACACGAACTACAGAATGAACTGTCACCCTACCTAAGTACCATGTTCAATCATAGCCTCACCTCAGGCTTTGTACCCACTGAATGGTGCACCACGATGGTTATCCCACTCCACAAAGGGGGAGCCACGATGGACCCCGGGAACTACCACCCCATTAGCCTGACGAGCCTGGTCTGCAAGGCCATGGATTGTATCATCATGGAAGTCATAAACAAAGACATTGGTAATCTACAAACTCTGGACCCTACCCAGTTTGGATTTGTAAAAGGCAGATTATGTCTCCTAAACCTGACTGAGTTCTTTGAAGCAGTCACCAAAGCCATAGACGAGGGTAAAATGGTTCACACAGCTTATCTAGATCTCACCAAGGCTTTCAACACCATCCCCCACTCTGGAATTATAGATAAGCTCACTAAACTAGGTATAAATCCCTATGTCACAAGATGGGTTGCCAACTGGCTCACGGACAGAACCCACACTGTGAAAGTAGCGGATTCCAAATCTAACTTCAGACCAGTGACAAGTGGAGTACCACAGGGTTCAGTCCTGGGTCCTCTCCTGTTTGGTATCTACTTCTCTGAAGTGCAGGCTAACACAGAAGGTCTTTGGCTAACAAAGTTTGCAGATGACTGCAAACTAGGAGCCATAATTGAAACTCCTAACGATGTGGGCAAACTACAAAAGGGCCTCACTGTGACAGATACCTGGTGTCAAAGCCATGACCTGAAGCTCAATGCCAAAAAGTGTATTGTCATCCCCTTTTGTAAAAACTCTGTACCCATGAACTACCACATAGCTGGTAGTCTACTTAATGCCGAAAATGTGATAAGAGACTTTGGGACACAGGTGGACAGTAGTCTCTCCTTTGATAATCACATCACCACAGTGGTCAGGAAATCCTTCTATGTGGCTCATCTCATCACAAAAGGATTCTCATCCAGAAAAAAAGAGGTCATTGTTCCCCTCTACTCATCACTCATTAGACCCATTATAGAGTACAACACCCCTTTTGGTATGTACCTCACAAGACATCTACAACAACTGGAAAGACCACAGAAATACTTCACAAAGAGGATTACTGGCCTCAAACAGATGCCCTATGCAGACCGTCTAAAAAAATTACAGCTTTACTCCATCGCATATCACCTACTCAGGGGCGATCTCTGCCTAACATACAAAGCTATGTCAAACCCAGAGCTGTTGGACATGCTCCACTTAAAGAAATCCCAATCCCTCGGAGCTACACGCTCTAGGGACCTAAACCTTGTCACCACAATAAACAGAACATGCTGGAGGGATAGATTCCCGTCCCAGAGACTTCCCATACTCTGGAACAGACTACCTATCTATGTCAAACAGAGCTCCTCATTAGCACTCTTCAAGAAAAGTCTTGATGATGGGATGGGAAATGGGAAATTCACCCCAGGGATCACTTCTGTGGCTCTGCTCAACAGGGGCACAGGAAATAATTTTCTTGGGTGGCGAAAGCCAGGGTATATTTTTTGGCTAGGTTTATATAGGCCCTAGGGCCAATAGCCTAGTACCTACCTATGAACCTATTGGAATATTACACTTTGATGAGTCCATGGAATGTGGATCACTACTACCTTGCTGGATGATTCACTGATATTTCATATTATTTTGTTTATGTAGAATGAGTTTGAGGAAATGTCCTATGTGCATTAAAGGGTGCTTTAATAAATAGAAGGCATGTGATCTGATTTTTGCCACATGCTATCTTTTATTTTCAGATTATCTGGTCTTAATGATGGCCAGGGTAATTTGAGTACAGTTATAGCAAAGATCAGGAACAAAGCTCCAGAATAGCACTGATGAAAAAAAATGGTTTGTCATAGAGTGAATAGGATAAATTACTCAAAGGAGATAAGAGTTGTACGTATTTACATGGTTAAGGACCAGAAAGACTACAGCAAAATGCATACTTTGAAAAGATAAGTTGAGAACTGTAGGCTTACCAGAAGGAATAGAGTGTCAGGAAGTACTGCATTTGTTGATGCATAAATTCAGCATGATGTTGGATTGCGTGCTTGACAATAACTGTTGTTGTATTCTTAAAACTTGGTGGCTTTTGACTTGTCTGCCTCTACTGTAAGATTGATATTGGATAGTCCTCCCAGTGCTATCACATCAGCTCATTCTACTGAGCACAGTGTGATTATTTGGGAAAGCTCATCCCCTTAGTTTCTTCTTAACCTTGAATCATCTTCTGTTTCCTCCCTTACTACTTAACAAAAAAATACACTTATTTCAGCTGTTTTTTTACTGTTTTCATATATCTTCCTACTTTATTATTTTGTTTTGCTTTTGCTGCTTGCTCTTAAAAGAGTTCAGTTGCATTTATTCTATTGCATTTATTACTGCTTGTTGGTAGCCTGATTAAATTGTAACTGTTATTCTAAGCCTCTTAGTTTTAGTTTAAGGACTTGGGCTTCAGGCCAATTATTTTATGTTAAGAAGGTTTGTGGTTTACACTCTTGTGGGAGGAGAGGGTAGCCTCTGCCCTTATAAGGTGGGAATTGCTGGGTGATGTCTTATTCTGCCTGTTGTTCTAAGTGTCTTTGTTCTGGTTTAAGCACCTGGGTTCAACACCAGTTATTTTGCATTAGGAAGATTTGTGGTCTAAACTCTTGTAGCAGGAGAGAATAGTCTACACCCTTCTAGGCTGGAAATTGTTGGTTGAAGGTTTATTGTGTCTTCTATTCTGAAGTACCTTAGTTCTGACTTAAGCACTTGGGCTCCAAAAACCAGTTGTTTTACATTAGGAAAGTTTGTGGTCTAGAGTCTTGTGGTAGGAGAGTGTGGCCTACAACTTTCTAAGCTGGGAATTGCTAGTGACTCACTGCTTTATTTAAACTGCTTTTTGCGGTGTCACTGTGATTTTATGCACTTTGAATTTCTTGTACTGCATTTTATAGCATAAGCCAGATTCAGACTTGCTGAATATAGACTATTTGGTATCAGTTGAGTACTAAAACCAGCTCTTCATTGAGATACTGAAAGATCTGAGGCATCAGTTGCTTCCAACTAACTATAAGTGCCTGTTATGCTGTTATATTGCACTTTTAATTTGTATTTGCGTTCTACTGTCTGTTTAAATTTTCTGAACTGTTTCTTTGTCACATTTTACTGCATACTGTACTAGTTCAGATGTAGCATAGCTCATTTCCAGGTGTCCTGTTTCTGGGTCTGTTTTGTAACTTTTGAGTATCAAATTCAAGCTGTTTTTGTTGGTGAAGGCCCTTCTGCACCCTTGTGGGAGGGGAGTGTTGTCTGGGTCACATCTAATTGAGGGTGATTGGATTAGAGCTCAGACAGAGGTTGTTCTTATTGGCTAGTTTAAGTTAAAAGGGTTATTTCTTGTTTTATTTAAGCCCCCCATTTGTGCTGGTTTGTGTGTTGTACACCATTACGCATTGCCGCAAAGCAGTGGTTACCACTGGTTGTTATAGTCCCAAACTTTTTGCTTGTTAAATTTTCCCTTAGCATATTGCTTGTGATCCTCAAGAAGTTTTTCATAGCCCTGCTATACTGTCAGTTGGAAGACTAAGCCTAGCCTCAAAGGTACCAACACACCTTTCACCCACTAGCCATTCCTAAGTGCAACCTTTTTTCCTGACCATATAAATTTACCTAACACTATTGATGGACAATTTCCCACAGTTTCTCCCACCAGCTTAGTCGACATGGGCATCCTCATGTCAACCAACAACCCTGTACTCCTAATGCACACAAACTCAACATGTGACAGATGCAACAATATTAAGAACCTTGAATCCATGCTCTCTCACACACCAGTCAGTACATATGACAATGAGCAGGTTGTCAGCATGCACATCTCACCTTCTACTGTACCCAAATCCACATCACACATACCTACATATATGGAGAACTTCACCAGAAACATATCTTAACACCAGAGACCTCCCAAACACAAACACAAGCATGCTACACATAATATGTCCTCTGCAGAACACAGTACATATAATAACTCATGCACTAGTGCTTCATCTGTTGAAGCCCTTAAGGCAAAACACAAAACCAAACATATTAGTCATAGGTGATTCCATCGTGAGACACACAGATGTCCCTCTCACCAAGCAGGATAAGGAAAAGTCATGGTCAGCTGTCTGTCAGGTGCCAGGATCTGCCATGTCACACATGTACCCGAATGTCTCAACCGTAGGTACTGCTATGACTCCATCATAGTCCATGTTGGTGTGAACGACTTGAGATGGACCTCGCTGGACAATATGAAGAGAGACATGACTGAGCTCACAGACTATGTGTCTCAGGCAGGTATGTCCCTAGCCTTAATCAGCCTTTTACCTTCACCTAGGATGATGCCTCATTACAAACAGAAAATGATTGACTTCAATAATTGGCTTAATTTCTTGTGTCATTCTAAGGGGATCCAGTATCTGTCAGCCTGAGATGACATGATTGACAGACCTCGATGTTTTGCCAGAGATGGTCTTTATCTGTCACTCCTGAGATTTTGGCTACTGGCTAATGCCTTTTTTAGGCAGATTCTAAAGAACAAAATTCCCAACGTAAAAATGGCATCTAAAAACAACCTCAAGGCTATGCTGCTAAATGCTAGGAGTCTTAACATGAAACTGAACTCAGTGGACGCAGTCCTCACCTTGGAAGATGCAGATATTTGTGCAGTCATGGAGACGTGGTTTAAGGCTGTGGAGAGCACCCCAGCCATACTGGGTTATACCTCCTTCCACAAATACTGCAGATTGAAGGTGTGAAAACTAAAGGAGGTGGTGTACTGATATTCATTAAAGATAAATACAACTCTAGATTGGTTAAGCAGTATGATTCCCTGGAGATAGTTCAGGTGCAATTAACTGTTGGTAGGACACCTATTCAAGTCATTGCCAGCTACAGGACCCCCCTTCATATATCAGGACACCCACTCTGCCTATTTGGATCTACTTGAGTCTATCAAGATACATCCAAACACCATGCTTTTAAGTGATTTTAACTATCCATCCATTGACTGGGTAAATTACTCATGCTCAAAGTCACTTGCCCAAAGTTTCCTCAACATCGTTAACTCCAGTGCAATGGACCAGTTGGTTGATTCCCCCACAAGGGGTGCCAGCATCCTGGATCTGGTTCTTACCAATATGGGGGACAACTGTAACACCCCCCACTGTGAGGTCTTCTCTGGTGAGATCTGACCGCACATCAGTCTCATTCGAAGCAGCTATCACATTTGACCCCCCCCCCCAGCAGCAACTAAACTAAAAAACTTCTCCAAAGCAGATTATAACCTATTACAGGATTGTATAAATTGTTTCACTGCATCTCCCCCCCAGACAGAACTCACAACTATGCTGAGTTCTACACTGATGCTTTATACAAACACCTGTATAACTGCATTGACTCAGCCATACCTGATAGAACCAAAACAAGCTCCTCAAGGTAGAGCAAACCTGACTGGTGGACAACTGCCATTAACAAGCTTTACAACAAGAGAACGAAATTGCTGTCTAAGAGTAAGCGGGAGCAAGCCCTAAACTGGAAAAACTCCCTCCTCAGCTTAAACAAGCAAATAAGACTTCTTGTGAAGTCCTCCAAAGCAAACTATGAATCCAAATTAGATTCCTGAATTAAGGAGAAGGATAAGTCATTCTTTAATTACATCCGTAACCTAAAAGGAAAGGTCTAGATATGTGCCATACTGGTAATTAATGATATCACATATACTGAGCCTGTGCACATAACTAACCTCTTGGCTGACAGGTTCTGTGAAAACTTCTCTTTCCGGTCCCTGCCACACGAACCCATGACATCCCCACCACCTGTCCCCTATCTTGTATCTCTAAAGAGCAGGTCATAAATGCCCTCTCTAAGGGCAAAAACACAACATCTATGGAACCTGATATCCCAGGATGCATCCTGCATGGGCTCCAATAGAATTAGCAACACCATTATAGTCTAAGCACTGTTTTTGCCCCAGGTGAATGTAAAATGGTCACCGTTATTCCCTTGCAGAAAGGTGGTGCTTCCACTCACGCCAGCAACTATAGACCTATTAGCCTGACTTGCCTTATCTGTGAGGCCATGGAGCAAATCATCATGGACCTTATCAACAAAGATATAGCTAATCCCCAAACACTTGACCCTAGCCAATTTGGCTTTGTCAAAGGGAGATCATGCCTGTTAAACCTGGTGGACTTCTTTGAGACAATCGCCAAGGCCCTGGATGAGGGGAAATCTGTGCATACAGCATGCTTAGACTTAGCCAAGGCTTTTGACACTAATCCCCCCCCCCCCCGGGCATCATTGACAAACTCACCCAACTAGGTGTCAACCCTTATATCATTAGATGGGTCACTAAATGGTTTACTGATAGAACACATATAGTCAAAATAGGGGAATCCACCTGCAACAGCAGACCTGAAACCAGTGGTGTTCCACAGGAATCAGTTTTGGGACCTCTTATGTTTGAAATCTATTTCTCAGAAGTCAAAGCAAAAACTAAAGGTCTGTGTCTAACAAAGTTTGCTGATGACTGCAAACTGGGAGTAATCGTAGAATCTCCAAATGATGTCAACATCCTACAAGAAGGTCTTACACAAACAAATGATTGGTGCCAAGGTCATGGCCTTAAACTCAATACAAAAAATGTATTATTGCCCCTTTCACTAAGAGCGATGTTCCTGCTAACTATGACATCAACAGCAACATCCTAAGTACGTAGTCAGTGGTGAGAGACCTGGACAAACAGGTTGACAGCAACCTTACCTTTGACCATCATGTCTCCACAGTGGTAAGTAGGGCATTTTATATTGTTCATCTCATAAGTGAGGGCATTGCCTCCAGAAAAAAAGACATTAAAACCTCCCTATCCTCTTCCCTCATCAGGACAGGAATTGAGTACAATTCCCATTTTGGTCTGTACCTTTCTAAGCACCTGCAGCAATTGAAGAGACCACAAAGGTTCCTCACAAGGAAGATTCAAGGTATTCAGCAACTGTCCTATGTGGAATCACTGTCACTTTATTCTGTTTCATACAGACTACTCACAGGTGATCTCTGCCTTGCATATAAGGCAATCTCTGACCCTGCTTTATTGGAACTGCTGCATATCCGAAAGTCAAATGGTACACGGGTTACTCACTCTAAAGACCTTAACTCAATCCCTCCGGTACAGCTGTTTTGAGTGTGTGCCTTTAATTCCCAGTGGGCGTGGCTTAAACCTTTAAAAAATGAAGTTATCACCTTACAGTTCTACAAAATACTCATTGAGAGAGGTCAAATATGAATACAGTTGTGCTTGCCATCACATATGTTTCAAGACAAAATATCCATGTACCTTGTAAGTAATATAGTTTTGGAATTATTAATGCAAATATGAACAGTCAATATTTGACGCCTAGAGGAGCAGTAGGAGTTAACTGCAGAAGACGCCTGGAGGAACACTCGGCCTGGTGTGTGACATTAATAGAACCTGCTGGAGGGAATGATTTGTCTCCCAGAGGTTACTACACCTTTGCAACAGACTCCCACTTCATGTAAAACACAGCACCTCATCGACCATCTTCAAATGCAATTTGGATGATTGGATGGGTAATCATAAATTCACCCCTGGGGTTCCACCTGTGTCTTTCTTGGATAGGGGTAATAGGTGCTGATTAAGGAAATAAGGGTGGGACTTGGATAGGCTTGTAAGGACCCTAGGGCCATTAGCCTAATACCTTCCTATGATCCTATGATCCTATGATACTATAATCCTAAGTTAATAGTGCTTACTGTGTGGATAAGCAACGATCTTCATGGTACACGAGGTATTTACTCTTCAAATTCCTCTCTAACAGTGCAAAAGTCTGTTTTTTTAAATCGTGATTGAGCTGAAACATCTGTTGATGTCAAGCAATGTACCATGAATCCAGGAATACTTCTCCTGAAAAATATATTGCTAAAAAGATTATTTCACTCTCCCCATGATATGGAATCGTTGGCAAGAAAGAACCTAATAGCACCCACTCTGTAGCTAAGGATTGGAGAGGGTGTAACTTGATTTGCTTGGACATACATTCTCATTAATACTGCTCACTTTGTTGTTTAAGATTTTTACAATAAGTAGAATTATTGTTAAACTATTGCATCACTTAGCATAGGCTTAAGAGTAGGAGAGGTTTGGAAGGCTGGCAGACTTAACACTTTATTCAGGCATACCTGATCATAGGAGCGTAAAGCTCTACTAGAATGAAGGAAAGTTTGTTCCAGCCTTTCAGGTTTAAATCAGGTGGTGTTGTCCTCAGTTAGAACTTTTGTTTATTTTTCCACATCTTTATGTTAGAATGGAAGGTGCATGCACCCCACTAGCTCAGGGTTTTGGAAGAAGCCATCAGTGTTTTCAGTTTTCACTTGATGTTAGCAGCACGTTCAGGAGCTGCTACTGGTCAGCCACTACTAAAATATTTCCACTCCAGTGAAGGACTGAAGGAACTAAATAAATACAGAAAATGTTTGTATTTTTGTTGCGTCACCTTACAGTCAAAAGCATATTTTCTCTGAGAGGTGTTATTTCTTGATGAGCTCCACTTTGCCTGAGGTCAGTAGAAAATAGGCATACGTGACATATGTGGAAGGGCTCTCTATAACCATATTTTAGGAAAGGTTTTCTTTGCACTTTGAAGTTCAGTAACACTATAATGGGCTATGTTCATTTTGTTTTAATTTCTGTAAATAAAGAGAGTACAGCATATTTTTCTGATAAACTGTTACCATTATTTTAGAGTTAGCAGTATTGCTACAGGAATGGTCTGGTTACTGTTACTTTCTGTTCTTATTCTCTCCTTCTAGTATATTTTGTTGATATTGAGAGGATGGAACAAGATGCTATTAGTATTACAGTGGTTATTTGTATCCTTTTGTGCAGGAAAAGAAAAAAAAATCCTGGTAATGAAAGAAGGTGCAGTCAAAAAGGTTATTATGTTTAGGGTCAGTCATGCAGGACCTTGAGGGTCTGAAGGGTAAATAAAAGGTCTCCATTATCAGATAGATGAGTCTGCTCACTTGTATGATGAGCTCATATTAAAGGAGTAGATGTCATGGCCTTAGTCTGAAGGTGGGGCATGGCCTTGCTGTAGGATTTAAAGAGCAATGAAGAAAAAGACTGAAGAAGGTTGAGATTTCAAAAAAGGGGGCAAGTGTAAGGATGGAATGGTATAACTTGAGGGAGAAATGCAACAAAGGCAAGGGAAGAGTAAGGGGCACGGAAAGGGTTATTTAGATTAAGGGTAAAGGTACCCAATATGGTTGTGAGTCAGAGTGCTGAATTACTCATGAAGTTCAAGAAATGCCTGATAACATAAGTAATGAAAACAGAGAGGTTTAAGGGATGAAGGCATGGCAGTTATCTGGTAAGGAAGACATGCTAGTGAGTGGGCTGTTAGGGTTTAGATCAGTGGGTTAGGAGAGACGCTGATATAGCTAGTACGAGAGGTAGAATGCCTAAATCCTCAACAGGCATAACTCCACAGCAGAGTTTTCTGGAAGAAAGATCAGGGTGGGTTGGGCAGAGGAAAGGAAGGGAAAGGATAGCAAAATATGGGGTGTGTAATGGCTTAAAGAACAAGGGTTATCAGCAAACTGGAGAAGGTACAGATCAATTCTGTGCTTGTCCAAGTGACAAAATTGTAGAGGAAAGAAAGAAGTAAAGTGGGAGAGAGGAACTTTAAGACACTTGCCTCAGACCATTCTAAATGGAGATAGAGAGACAGAGCTTACCTTAGGGAAATTATGATGTAATAAGATTTGATTAGGGAAGTTGGGTGGGGGCTCATTATATCTCAGGATGCAAAAGGGTGTTTTTGAATCTTTCTGTGGTCTCAACATAGATGATAAGGACTGGACCAGCCATTTCTAAAGATTTTGGTAGATAAGGGGTGGACATGTTAAGTATGGGCATAAACTATACAGTTCCTTTCTACTAAGGAATTGATAGATCAAATGGAAGGAGGAAGTTGCATACGAGGTGCCCAAGATATGTTTGGAGATATAAAAAAGAAAAGCACAATACCTTTAAATTTACAAGGGACTGGATAAAACAAATGAGATTAATAATTACTAATCTACAGACTATAGAATGATAAAACTGTGAGATGTTCAGGAAACAGAGCTAGGGATATCTGACCATTCCATGGTGTCAGAGTCCTGAGAGGTAAGGGATAAAATATAGGGCAGGTGGAGGTGAATTATATATTACTGGAACACAAGAGCAGCAAGGATCAAATATCTGCAGAAGATGGCAGAAGAGATGAAAAGGGAGAATTTGCCAGTAGTTGAAGAAAAAGCATATACATGATAGGATGAATGTAAAGTAGGTTTGAGAGGGAGAATCATAGTTCAAGTTAGTGACTGAGTGGCATGGAGGGATGGTTGTTACCATCCTGTGAGGTGGGGGGGGGGGCAGTGATGTGAACATCTATCACAATGATCCCTGGCAGAGACTGAGGACATTGTTTGACTAGAAAGGCATGGTCCAAAGAATTGTGTGAACATGGCTGAAGTGCTGTGAAGGTTGGGGGATGCACCATGTGTCTTTATTGCAAGCCCGCTTGGATGTAACAAATGATACAGAAAGCGGGAGGTGGAGCAGGGTAGATCATTAAAAAAATCTGCCAGCAGATGGTAGATAGCTGTGACCCCCAAGGATGTCCTTAAGATCCACCTGTCGCAGCCAATACTGGTGTAAGTCCAGGGGTTGAGAGAGGCTAGTAGACCTGGTTATGAGCATGGGCACTGAGATAGCAGTTCTATAAAATGAAGCAAGGGTACAGAGGATAGAACAAATTAAAACGAAAAGTGGTAACAAAGATGTAAGAAAGAAAAAAATGACCAGGGAGTGGGGGAGGTGACTTGGGAATGTCCAAAGGAAGCTGGAAAATAGGAATGGTTTTGATGAGGAGACAACAGAATAAGAAACTTGGTTGTAAGAGAGGAAGAATGCTAAATATTATAACAGAATGTAGGCAAAGAGAAATAGAGAGGGGAGCAATAAGTGAAAGATCAGTTATGGTAGAGTTTTACATGATAACTATTGGAATGAATCAGCGCAGGTTAGAAAGATTGGAAAGAGAGACTGGAAAGGCAATTTACTAAGAAACAATGTGAAGACATTTGCAAGGCTTACAAGTGTGTAACAAATTCCGGAAAGTTTTGGGTTTTTGTTTGGAACTGTTTGCATGGATATCTTTACACCCTAAGCAATATTCAGAGTAGTTCCTTGTTGCCTTGAAAAGTAAAGCCTTACTAAGTTTAATGCTACTGCCTGCCGAAGAAGCAATTGCTATAAAATGGAAATCCAAATCTAAACCAACTGTCAATTGAAGTACTGAATATTACAAATGGGGATCAAAGAACTGGAGGTGGGATTCTTAGAAAAAGGAAACAGCAAATTACATAGACATAAATGAAATCTAGAGGACCACCAGTACATGTGAAATAAAGTTCAGGAGGAAGAATGAAGTTCAGGGAAGAAAGGAAGTGAAAATTTTATGTAAGGTCAGAGTGAATGATAATTTTTAAAAGGGAAACACATGCTTATGGTGCATTAAAAAACTTTACACTTCTTCTTCTTCTTCTTCTTTTGGCTTTTCACGGTTAGGGGTCGCCACAGCAGATCATCTGTCTGCTCATGATTGGCAGTGGAGTTTTACAGTGTCGAGTTGCCAGCCCAGCACCCAACCTTCCACAGAAGGCACACACATGCACACACTCATGCCTAGGGCAAATTTAGAGTGCCCAATCCACCCACAGCATGTCTTTGTGATATGGGAGGAAACCGGAGTACCCTGAGGAAACCCACGGGACCACAGGGAGGACATGCAGACTCTGCACAGAAGGCACCCATGAAAAAACTTTACACTAGTTTGTTTTATTTTATATTAACATATGTGTACCTGTGTCTTTGTTTCAGATGTAATTTAATAATGATGTTTATAACAAAAAAAAAAAAAAAAGATTCAAAGAGAACAAGGATAGAGATGGAGTAGATGAGAGCATGCTAGTAGGTCCTGGGCAGTCTGATTCCAAATTATTTTTAAATTGAAAGACAGAATGGAAAAAGGGAAGAATTCAGAATATGGTGTGGGGACAGGATAATGGAGGTAAAGAGATGGGTGCTGAAGTGCCAAAATCAAGAGGAAGTGGAAATCCAGAAATTATGGCCATAACTGATGTAAAGGAGGCAGTAAACATCATTAGGAAGTGAATTAAGTAAGTGGCAGATAGTTTTCAAGCTGACTTTTACAAGAAGGAGTGAAAAGAGGGGGAGTGTTGGCTGCAATCCTTAACATGGTTGTAGGGGGAGATACAGAGAGAGAGAAAGAGATACAAAATAATAAGGGTAGTATTTAACCTCAGCTAAAGCAGGAGGAACGTGTTACCTCAGCTAAACCAGTGGGAATGTGTTACCTCAGCTAAACCAGGGGGAATGTGTTACCTCAGCTAAACCGGGGAGTACGTGTTACCTCAGCTAAACAAGGGGGAACATGTTACCTCAGCTAAACCAGGGGGAACGTGTTACCGCAGCTAAACCAGGGGGTACGTGTTACCTCAGCTAAACCGGTGGGAATGTGTTATCTCAGTAAACCAGGGGGAACATGTTACATCAGCTAAAGCAGGGGGAATATGTTACCTCAGCTAAACAAGGGGGGACATGTCACCTCAGCTAAACCAGGGGGGACATGTCACCTCAGCTAAACTAGGGGGAACGTGTTACCTCAGCTAAACCAGGGGGGATGTGTTACCTCAGCTAAACCGGAGGGGGGGGGGTGTTACCTCAGCTAAACCAGGGGGAATGTGTCATCTCAGCTAAACCAGGGGGAACATGTTACCTCAGTTAAACCGGTGGGAATGTGCTACCTCAGTAAACCAGGGGGAACGTGTTACCTCAGCTAAAGCAGGGGGGACATGTTTCCTCAGCTAAACCAGGGAGAACATGTTACCTCAGCTAAACTAGGGGGAACGTGTTACCTCAGCTAATCCAGGGGGGATGTGTTACTTCAGCTAAACCGGGGGGGGGGGTGTTTTACCTCAGCTAAACCAGGGGGAATGTGTCATCTCAGCTAAACCAGGGGGAACATGTTACCTCAGTTAAACCAGGGGGAATGTGTTACCTCAGCTAAACCAGGGGGGAATGTGTTACCTCAGCTAAACCAGGGGGGAATGTGTTAACTCAGCTAAAGCAAAGGGAACCTGTTACCTCAGCTAAATCAGGGGGAACGTGTTACCTCATCTAAACTGGTGAGAATGTGTTACCTCAGCTAAACCAGGGGGAATGTGTTTCCTCAGCTAAACCAGGGGGAATGAGTTACCTCAGCTAAACCAGGAGGGATGTGTTACCTCAGCTAAACCAGGGGGAATGTGTTACCTCAGCTAAACCAGGGGGAACATGTTACCTCAGCTAAACCAGGGGGAACATGTTACCTCAGCTAGACCAGTGGGAATGTGTTACCTCAGCTAAACCAGGGGGAACATGTTACCTCAGCTAAACCAGGGGGAACATGTTACCTCAGCTAAACCAGGGTGAACGTGTTACCTCAGATGAACCGGGGGGGAATGTGTTACCTCAGCTAAACCAGGGTGAACGTGTTACCTCAGCTAAACCAGGGGGAACGTGTTACCTCAGCTAAATCAGGGGGGATGGGTTACCTCAGCTAAACTGGGGGGGGGCATGTTACCTCAGCTAAACCAGGGGGAATGTGTTATCTCAGCTAAACCAGGGGGAACATTTTACCTCAGCTAAACCAGGGGGAATGTGTTACCTCAGCTAAACCAGGGGAGAACGTGTTACCTCAGCTAAAACAGGGGGGATGTGTTACCTCAGCTAAACCAGGGGGAACCTGTTACCTCAGCTAAACCAGGGGGAACTTGTTACCTCATCTAAACTGGTGGGAAGGTGTTACCTCAGCTAAACCAGGGTGAATGTGTTACCTCAGCTAAACCAGGGGGAATGTGTTACTTCAGCTAGACCAGTGGGAATGTCTTACCTCAGCTAGACCAGTGGGAATGTGTTACCTCAGCTAAACCAGGGGGAACGTGTTACCTCAGCTAAACCAGGGGGAACGTGTTACCTCAGCTACACCAGGAGGAATGTGTTACCTCAGCTAAAACAGGGGGGATGTGTTACCTCAGCTAAAGCAGGGGGAATGTGTTACCTCAGCTAAACCAAGGAGAACGTGTTACCTCAGCTAAATTGGTGGGAATGTGTTACCTCAGCTAAACCAGGGGGAACGTGTTACCTCAGCTAAACCAGGGGGAACGTGTTACCTCAGCTAAACCAGGGGGAGCGTGTTACCTCAGCTTAACCAGGGGGGGAATGTGTTACCTCAGCTAAACCAGGGGGAACGTGTTACCTCAGCTAAACCAGGGGGGACGTGTTACCTCAGCTAAACCAGGGGGAATGTGGCATAAACTTACATATCAGTCAACAATGTAAAGACAAGCTTTATACAAATGAGATAATGGGATAATGGCCAGACTGCAGGAGTTTATTCTACAGTTGGAAGTGAGACCCAGGTAGGATTGGTAAAAGGCAGGATACTGGAAGACCGCTAGTATTTTTTGTAGGTTTTATGGAGACATGTATGGCAGGTAAAGAAGACAAAGCTGTTTTAGCCTTTTTAATGTGATAAATTATTTTGGTATGGTGAAATTATTGCTTGTGAGGGCTTTGTTAAGGAAATATTTTGTTTAAGGGGTTTAGTATTATATCATGTCTCTCTACTTCAAGTTATAGCCAACAGAAGCTTTCAGTAACAGGTAACTTGAAAAAAATGGCACAAGATGAAGGTCCTCACTCTTATCTACTTCTGCTTCTGCTAATTCTTGAAGTAATGGTGTGGAGAATTAGCAAATGGCTGATATGTTGGGATGGAGAAGCATGGCAAGAACTTATGAAACTGTAAATCTCTTTGAGACAATTGCATGTTTCTCTTATTAAATGTGCAGAAAGTTCTTGGAATTTTTTTAGAAACTAGAATCATGTTCACAATATCACCCATACAGTTGGCAGTCTCACAAAAGGCAGCATTTCAAACCCACCCATGTGGGGGGCTTAACCGTCCCATACCCCCCCCCCATAGCTATATATATATATATATATATATATATATATATATATACTAACTCCCAGGTTACACTACAGTGTGGAAGATGAGACAGAGAAGTGTTGGCCAACTAGTTACTACCCCCATCTCACAGGTCCGATGAGCTGGTTGTTTGATGGATGGACGTTCGATGATTAGATTTCAATGATGTGCCATTTGGTGGTTTGTCCATTTGATGATCAACCATAGACCCAAAATAGTTATTGGATGTGTGTCAAAGCTTTCAATTAAATGTACCTGTTCCTGTGAAATTTAATTAATGTCTAGTCCAGCCCAGTTATTGTACTTTGCGGAATGATATGTAAATTCTGAGATTGTAGTACTGAATTCACATCTTTACCGTACCAAGTATTTTCATAATTTTTTTCAGAAATCTACTTTTTTTATTTTATTTTTTCCTTCCAGTTCCCTACATCCTCACGGTTGCAAGTTAAGTTCCACTCCCCATCTATAAGTAATATTCCTTGTTGAAAGCTGATTACTAATGCTTGACCGTTTGATCTTTTATAAAATTCTTTCTTGTCATTTCCATCTGAACCTTTGTCACATTGTAAACACTTGCCCAAAACAAAACACGAACACTCATCACCCCCCCCCCACACACACACACACAGACCCCTAACTATATGTACCAACTCCAGGACCACACTACAGTGGAGAAAGGGCATAATTCCCCATGTTGGGCAAGTGTTTACTTGCCCTGGTTAAACTTTGGCTGTTCAGTGCTTCCTGGTTAGGGATTCTTGTCTTGAGATTGTCGTCTTCATGATTTTCTGTAGTTGAGATATAGAAGGGGACCCATTTTTGTATGCCTTGCTTGTCAGCTTCTTCTGTAGTTCTAAGATGATGGTTCTTTGTCTGGTTCACCCTCTGGATTGTATATGCATGTGGTTATCTTTGCCTGTAATGAAATAAAAAATAAAAATTACATAATAAAAAATGGTAGGGTGAAGGAAACAATGCTTTTACAAGAGCAAACAGAGAGAAGATTTCTGTGCTATTTTTCTGGCCTTTAGTGTGATTATTTCATGTTATGTGTTCATTACCATTGAATATCCACGTTTCTTGTCCTTAAAAATTTAAAAGGAAAATCTGAAAGAATTATAAATTTACTGGTATTTTTAGGTAAGGCCTAATCATTGTCATAAAGTCCATAAGAGTTGACCAACTGGAATAATTCCAAAAGTCTGAATGTAAAACAAAACATACACCATCTCTAATTAAGTTAACACATTTAAAAGCTACTAAAACAAAAAGTAGTTGAATGATCTAAGCATGCCACATATTTTCACATAATTTCAGATTTTTCCTTATCTAACAGTTTTAAGACAGAGAAATCTTAGAAATTTACTTTCTTTTTATTAAAAATGCAAGATGCATCTTCTCTTGTCCATTAGAAGAACATGCACATATATCTAGGGACACTTTGAAGGATTAAGACCCCTGATAATTATCTACAGATGCTGTGAGATTATATCAAACCATTTTGGTGACATATTCCTTTGTATTTGTGAATGAATAATAGCCAAAACAGTCAGTGATGGGCAATGGAGCCAGCAGGATTTTTTGCAGGGGGTGCAAACCCAGAACCCCGCCCATGCAGCCCCACCTCCCCTGCCAGTACAGCCCCCCAGCCCACCCATCCCAGCCCCACCCACGTAGCCATTCCAGTGTCCAATTACTTAGCTATTTCTCCCCATTTGCCATAGACACTGTTCAAATCTCTCAGTGTGCATACTGTTTTATAGGTTCATAGGTTCATAGGTTCATACTAGGCTATCTGCCCAAGGGCATTTATAAGCCTAGCCCATAGTTATGTGGCTTTTGCCACCCCTTTAGTTTGAATAAAAACTATGCCTATCATTTTGCTGTGCCTCTGTCAAGCAGTGACACTGAAGTAATCCCTGGGGTATATCTGCAATCTCCCATCCATTGGTCAAGATTCCTCTTGAACAAGGCCAGAGAGGTGCTCTGCCTCACATGTACCGGGATTTTGTTCCACAGCATAGGGAGTCTCTGGGTGATGAATCTCTCCCTCCAGCACGTTCTATTTATAACCGTGTCAAGGTTTAAGTCTCCCGCCCTTGTGGTTCTGAGGGATCTAGATTTTTGAGGTGAAGCATATTCATCAAATCTGGGTTTGACATGGCCTTATATGTCAGGCACAGGTCACCTCTGAGCAAGCGGTATGAGACTGAATAGAGCTGGAGTTCTTTCAGTCGGGCAGCATAAGACATATTTTTGAGACCCTTTATCCTTTTGGTGAGGAACTTTTGGGGCCTTTCAAGCTGCAGCTGGTGTCTGGTCAGATACATTCCGAACGGGTCATTGTACTCAATCATAGATCTAATGAGTCATGAGTACAGGGGACGATGACCTCCCTTGATCTAGATGTGAATCCCTTCATGATCAGGTGGGTGATATAGAAGGTTTTCCTAACTACTTTAGCAACATGAGTGTCAAGCGAAGGCTACTGTCAACCTGGGTCCCCAGATCTCTGATGACTTTTTCTGTGCTCAGAGGATTGCCACCTATATGGTAGCTAGGGGTAACCTTGTTTTTCCCGAAGGGTATGACTATGCATTTTTGGCGTTTAACTTCAGGCCATGGCTCTGGCACCAGTTATCCGTTTCTGTGAGGCCCTTCTGGAGAATATCTGTGTCAGATGTGTTTTCGACTATGGCCCAGTTTGCAGTCATCTGCAAACTTTGTCAGCCATAACCCTCCTGTGTTTGCTTGTACTTCAGAAAAGTAGATGCCGAACAAGAGTGGACCCAGGACTGAGCCCTGTGGGACACCACTTGTGACAGGCTTTGAGTCTGACATGGCTCCAGCAACTCTGACCCTGTGGGTTCTGTCACTTAGCCAGTTTGCAACCCATCTTGTGATGTATGGGTTTACATTCAAGCTGATGAGTTTTTCGATGATACCTGAGTGGGGTATTGTGTCGAAGGCCTTTGCCAGGTCGAGGTAGGCTGTATGGACTGCCTTTCCCTCATCAATGGCCTTGGTGACTGTCTCGAAAAAGTCAACCAAGTTTAAGAGGCAGGATCTGCCTTTGACAAAGCCAAACTGGGTTGGATCCAAAGTCTGCAAGTTCCCTATGTCTTTATTTATGAGTTCCATTATGATCCTCTCCATGGCTTTGCAGATAAGGCTTGTCAAGCTAATGGGGCGGTAATTTCCAGGGTCTGTGGAGGCACCGCCCTTATGAAGTGGGACCACAGTCGCCGTGCGCCACTCCTTGGAGTACGTATCCTGAGGTGAGGCTAAGATTAAACAGCTGTCCTAACTGTGGGTTTAATTCCTCGTTTAGTTCATGAAGCACACAGCCGGGACACCATCCGGTCCCATGGATGCTGTGTTTTTGCCTTAGTGAGGGCAGTTCTCACCTGGGCATTGGAGATGTTTGGGGGCTACAATCCTCTGGAATAGATATCTCTCCTTTTGGGAGAAGTTTGCACTGAACCTGTCAGCCAGTATGTTGGCAATGTGTGTAGGTTCAGTAATTTTCACATCATTTTGAACTAATTCTGAGCATATCTGGGAGTTTCCTCCTAGGTTTCTAACATAGCTAAAGAAGGCCTTATGATTCTCTTTAGAGTCCTTGGCGATTTTTCTCTCAAAATTTGCCTTGGATGATTTTATGAGAGCTCTTAGTTTTTTACTTATAATGATCAAAGGTGTCTTACCTTTCAAGGATTTTGCTCTATCTTGTAGTAGCTTCCTCCTTTTGTTGTAGAGCTTGTTTATGGCTGGGGTCCACCAGACTGGACGCTTGCCTTTGGTACAGAGAGTCTTAGTTTTGTTTGGGATTGCCTGATCCATGCAGTCCTGTAGGTGCTGGTAGAAGGCATTTGTAAGTGATTCAGCGGTTTGAGTAATGTTTACCACTGGCTCAAGGGCCTTAAAGGAGACCACACTAGTTTTTAGAAGTGTGAAATCGGCTTTTGAGAAGTTTTTCACTGTGGTCTTTTTTGTTTCAGGTGGGGGCGGGATGAGGACCTCCAGCGCAGTAAATGCTATAAATGCTGTAAATCGGCTAGTGCACTTTAGTGTGTAGCCTACAGAAACAATTTGCAACAAGATATATAAATATATATATATATATATATATATATATATATATATATATATATATAGATATACACACACACACACACACACACACACACACACACACACACACACACACATGCAGATACACACACATGCTTGGTTTACTTAAGTTAGCAAAATAAAGTTTCCATAGTGAATTCCAAAATTTAAGTAAATAAAGTCCATATTTTCCATTTGCACTCAGGTAGGCTACCATTTACAAAAACAAGGAAGCCATCTAAAGATAACATTTTATTTTCAGGTCACATGGGAAGTTTATAAAAGCTCCAAAGGTAAGCAATGGTGCTTAGCATCAAAAATTAGCAATGACACACATATACCATTTTACATTGTTTTACTTAACTTCAGTACACATTTGCAGGACATGTTATATTAATTTAACAGATAAACTGTTTTGTAACTCTACCTTTTTCAAAGAAATGCATCATTAACTACTAACACAAAATACATCTTTGAAGCTGAAACTAAGGAAACATCCAATGGTGCTAAAAAAACACTATATACACTGTTGACACTCAAAAACTTTGCTGAGTTCTGATGAAGTTCCTTTGAATGTATGGAATGAAAGCGCTCAACTTTTAAAACAAGTTTCTGAGCATCAGCCATGTATTTAGTGCAAGTTTTTTAGCACCATTGGACATTTTTTCTTAGTTTCAGTTTGTGTTCTTTTGGTATTTCACTAGTATGTCTTTGAAACTCTATAAACAATCAAAGATTGCAAGTTTATAACTACACCACAAAGGACGAGAGTGCTTCCTCTGCAGCAATGTTAGTGTACATCTTTGCACATGCTTTCACATGCATGACCCACTGCTGACTTCCACAAATAATGCCCCAACATAATCTCCTGACTGACAAATCATGGTTGAGCAAACCTCTGTTAGTTCCATCCTGCTCTGCCACCCTCCAGCATTAGGTCCACTACTCAATCCCAATTTAAAAACATTTTAAACAGAAACATTTGCTGTAGGCTATCAAGTCAGCCATCTAATCCAGAACAGAAAAAAGTTTCTTCATTTACAACTAAGTGCCAATTTACAAACTAATGTATTTTGGGTAACTTCTACAAGCACAGTAACACACACATTATAAACAAGCTTCGCTTTAGGTTATTGGCATTAGCATACTGTACGCCTCCAGCCACCCCCACTCTGACATGTAATACTGAACTCAAGCCCAGCAAAAGCAGGACAGCCCTTCACTGTTATTCTGCTGCAAGAAAACTAGCAAATACTCCCTGAGCTCTGCAGGAAAACAGTCTCCATACACGAATCACCACGGCCACTAGCAAACTAACCCCAAGTGTGCAGCGACTGTCCCTTCTCAACACCACACCTAGCAAGAGCGCTGACAGGACACAGGAAAAGAATGCCTGATGCAAAAATTCCTAATTCTGTTACACACACAAACACCTACACCTACTTTTGTGCAGCTAAGCATGCTAAGTTCCCAATTCCCTTACACACACTTACTTGATCTGTGCTTTGTATAAATTCCCTTACTTCATAACGTCCATGCAGCACCATCCATGTAAATTCTCCATGATGTTGGGGACAGGAAGATGCAATTTCAAATTAGCGCGGGTGGGCAAACAGGAAGAACAGGACACCTGCATGCACAGACATGATGTGACCAAACCAGCAGAACTGCCATTTTTGTCCCTCCCCCACTCGTCTTGCTAATTAAATATAATAACTCGGAGATTGCTCAACAGCAGGGTGGTTAAGGGCAAATTCCCTAAATCTGCTGCAATGAGATCCAGTGCAGAAGGTTGCTTGCAGACAGTTCTGCCGTTTTTAAAGAAGAACGCAAAAAACTTTTTTTTGTAATTTAAAAAAAAATTAATCTCCCGGTCAGCCCATTCCAGGGGGGTGCAAGTGCACCCCCTTGCACCTGCTTGCAGGCACCCATGGTGATGGGTTACAGTCTTTCTTAAATATTGCCAGTACTAAGGAGTATGTTCGGTTATGCTGAATAACATAAATGGATATGTCCCTTAATCGTAAACATAAAACCATTTTCTATGCAAATGCTAACACAAAATTTTATCATAAGAGCAAATCTCTCCATATTATAGTGTTCGTAATTAAAATGATATTATTAACTAGGGGATGCTAATAACAGGTTGCAATAAATGGAACTAAGGTGACCTAGACTGATGAGGAAACATATGACATGTTTTGTTTAACATTTCCAATGTTTTTTTTCTAATTTGTTAATATGTCACTGCTATATATTATTATTTTCAGTGGTCTGGGTTTATGATCAATGCAATCGTTTTTTTTTTTCTGGCAAAGACATTGACATTCACTGTGTCCTAATCAGTAACTCATTAAACATCTTATTGTCTTTTCTGGTTTCTTTAATTATAAGACTTTAAAAGTAAAAACATTATGTCAGATTTCATTTTCTTTGCTTAAGACAGTTTATTTATTTGTCAATTTATTTTCCTTCCAATGAATGATTACTTTTTCATTATGAGTTACAATTGATGTGTTTCCTTGCAGCTGTTTAGTATTACCATTTTTTTCAAAAATACAATATGTTTCATTTTTACACAGCATCTAGGGTCTATATACTAAATGGGGAGGGGATCCAGTACTTCAGCTACTCATTTGGGAGTTTCCTTCACTTTTTTTAAGAATGACCATCAATATATATAGAAAGCAAACTTGGAAAAATAGTCATGTAAGAAACAAGCTAGTACACGAAGAGAAACAAATTAAAGACTACTGAGCTGAAAGTCAAAAACAAAGTGTACCTCTACATTAATGTAAAACGCTAAACAGCGCTAACTGTTAACTCCTGCAATACAATGCTAGCTATAGGAATGTACAACAACAGCTGTGTACTAAAGATACTAGCTATAGTATAAAAGTCACAAAGCTGACATAGAAAATAACATTTGCTAATAAATGCTGCCTTTTAGATCTAATTAATGTAGTGAAATTCATAAATAAATCTTACACCGTCTATGTCTGTACAGTTAATGGTATGGGCAAAAATATTAAATCAATTAATATCAAGAAATATTCAACTCTCCTAATACAACTTCATAGAGCAAAGGTACAAATAACTATTAATAAAATACAGCATCAAAGGCAAATGCTTTTGTTTAAACAGTGTTGCAAAATGCACCTACTTAAGGTGACTGGAAGTGTCCTTACAGGGGAGGAAGCCTAGTGAGAAAGAAAGGGGCCTATATAGAGATTGGGGCATACTAAATGTATGTTTGATACATGCTGATTGTGCAGGAGAGATCTTGCACTGTTACAGATGTCCCAATATATACTTTGTTGTACTATCTCTGGGTTACTTTTATGCAGAAGAGCTACCAACAGGTTCCTATTAGAACGACAAAAACGCATTTTGTCGAATGTGTTTTTGTTGACACATGTAGGGTGAACAAGCAAAACATTGAAGCGGCTGTTCAGCGAATTCTTTCTCTGAGAAAGAGGTCGCTTGACCACTTCGTTGCTTTGCCTGTTCTGAAGTGTAGTGTGGTCCCTCGTCCGGTATAGCTCCCGAGCGTGATTGTGCAACAGTTACTGACCTTAGGGTTAGAGTGCGGGTTAAGGTAAGTCCATATGTATGAAAGTGTTTACTGTTTGTTATTTTGCGTTAGATGTATGGTTGAGTTACGTGTGTATGTGTTTTCAGCTGTTTACTTTTGTTTTGGGGGGGTAAGATTAGGGTTAAGGTAAGTGTGTATGTGTTTGGAACTGTTAATGTAAATGTGCGAGAGTTACTGACCTTAGGGTTAGGGTGTGGGTTAAGGTAAGTGCATATGCTTTAAAATGTTTACTGGTTTTTTTTTTTTCGTTATATGTATGGTTGGGTTATGTGCATATGTGTATTTAGTTGTTTACTGTTTTTTGGGGGGGTATAGTTAGGGTTAGGGTATTTATGTGTGTGTGTGTTTGGAAGTGTTTAAGGTTTTTTTTGGGGGGGGGGGTTGGAACAGTGATTTCTTTCCCTAGGAAAGAAATGGCTGTTCTGTGGTTTCGACATTTTCAGCGTTCACTGAACATGTGCAGATGAAACACCATTCACTGTTTTCAGCGTTCGGTGTTTTAATATGAACCCCTACCAACTACCATGGAAATGTAACACAAACTTTCTTAAGATCCTCACACACCAATAGCCTAGTAATTACCTCTGAACCTATAAATAATTGGGGAATACTAAATGTATGTTTGGTACTCACTGACTGTGCAGAAGACACCTCCCACTTTGGAGTATCTAGAGGCACATGGATTAATTCAGTGTCACAGCAGATGGAGCTGGCAGAAACAACATTGGTTAGTACTCCGGACAGCCACATTAGAGTAGGTGTGGAGATAATCACTGTGTGCATGTGGCACTAGTCGAGGTGCAAGTCTTGGAATCCTGGAGAGCCATACTGACACCACTGATAAAACCAGCTAATAAATCAGTTATGGAAAAAGGTGGTTTATATTTCATTTTTTAACACATTTATTGAACTATCACTTCTAACACAGACAAACTTACATTTGTGTAAAAGTAATCAAACCATATTAATAAGTTCACATTTATAAACATTCTGCAGTGCACATATTGTTATATATCCTATAATCTAGGCAACATTACATAAATTGTTCAATTCTTGCCATCTTTTAAATCTCATTCCTCCTCCAAACCATTTTTCTGCTTGCATTGTTCCCACAGTTACCATTTATTTTACCTAGTTCACTTCTACCTTTTTTTTAAAGATCCAGCCTCCTGTTCATTTATCTCTATTACAATATTCACTACTTAAAGAATAGCTTGTTTAGATTTTGATTTTAATTTTCTAGTAATTGCTTTTTTGGCAGCCACCAGAATTAAACTTAACAAGGCTTTACTATGTCTAGGCAATTCAGATCCTGTATCCCAGCTAAAAAAAATAATTCCCTATTTACATTCATTTGGTCACCTGGTATTCTGGCAGAGTACTCTGTAGAGCAGTTTTAAAGTCTGCAGACTCATTACACTCCCAAAACAAATGTTCCCAGTTACCTCTTTCTTCCCCATCACACCTCCAACAATTGCCATCTACCTAAGGAAAACTTCTCTGTAGTCTGCTTGAAGTGCAAAAGTACCTATGCAAACATTTCAAGGCAAAAATCCTAAATCTTCTACACTTTGTTGTATATTTGGGAGCCATACATATGTCCTCTCATTGTTTATTTGTGAACATTTTATGACTCCTTCTGATTAATTCCTATAGTTATTGTGCAATATTTTAAATGCCCTACTATTTATCCCAGGGGTTTTGATTTTGTATTTGAGCAAGGTTGTTATAATGCTAGAGCCAGAGAATATGCCCCCTTGTTTTTGCCAAGATAGTACCTGCGTTGTCCGTGGACATCCAAGGTATGGAGTATCCTTTCAACATTATTTTTAGGGTCAGGAAAGAAAATGGGAAGATGAAAAAGTGGGCTTAACGTCAAGTCAGATACCACTTTAGGCGTAAAATAAGGATTAGTTCTCAAAGAAACCCTGTATCTGTGGAAACTGAGATAGAGTTGATTCACCATAAGAGCTTGCAACTCAGATACTCTTCTTGCAGAGGTCAGAGCAATCAGTAAAACTGTTTTCCATAATAAAACATCAAGTTAATTTAATGAGGTGGCTCAAATGGAGCAAGTGTTAGCTTCTCTAACACAAAATTAAGATCCTAATAAGCAGTCATCAGTTTACTTGGAAGTCTTTTACGCAAAATACCTTTTAAAATATTTTAACATATGAATGCATTGAAAGAGGGGGATCCATGGGCAAGCATGCTGAAATGTCTAATAAATGAGCATTGACAGAGGAGTATGAAAGGCTGTAGGATAGTAAGCCACACAAATATTGCAAAACCAGAAAAGCACTAACCTTGAATGGATGCTGGTTATGTTGTTGGCACCAACTAGAGAAACATTTTCCATTTGCTAATATATGATTTTCTACAGGCAGCCTCTCTAACCTCCGTTAGTACCTGATGCACATGATCAGTAAAGAGGTGCCTAAAAGGAAATAAGACCCTATCATTCAGGCAGTCAGTTGAAGTTGATTGGGATCAGGGTGTATCAAGCATCCCTGTTCTTGTGTGAGTAGATCCATTTTATGAAGAAGCTTGTGGTAATTTCCACTGACCATTTCCAAAAGAAGGGAGCACCACTGTAACCTGGGCCAAAAGAGAGTCATCACAATGATTTTGGGGTATTCCTTCTGAGCATTCAAAAGTACCCTGTATATTATTGAAAATGGTGAAAAAGCATATAGAAATATTCCTGTTTAAGGAAAGTAAAATATATCTGTCTTTCAGGCATCCTTGCATAGAGTCTTACAGCACAATTTTGCCAGCTGATTGTTCAGAAGGGAGGCAAAGTGGTCTACTCAAGGAACTCCCCACAGATGGGTCAAATCTTGGAAGATCCTCCAGTCTACTTTTCTTTTGTGAGGGTCTGCCTTTGTCCTGCTCAGCTTGTCTATTACATAGTTTTGCTGTATCTGAATGTAGGATGCCTGTAGAGTGAGACTGTACTGTGAATTTATATTCCAAGCTAACATTTCTAGTCTGCAAAGGGAATAATACCTGGTCACCCCTAGCTTGCTGATTTTCCACATGAATGTGGTATTGTCTGTAACATATTGAAGAGGTCCAAGGGGAACAGCTGAGTGCCTTGATAAGAGCAAGCATCTTTTTTTATCTTTATGCATTTGTGTCTGTTCTTGGTGACCCAAACACCTTACACTTTTATCTCTCTTGAAACTGCTCCTCAAGCAATGTTCAAGGCATCTGTGGCTGAGGTATCTGTGTTGACTGACTGCCTTGGAGTCGGGAGGGGAAAGAGAAAGGGAGACCTGGATTTTGTGATATTTGCTGTTTTCACCAAAATATTTCTCTTTTGACAAATCCCAGAACTGGATTTGGAAAGATAATGGGTGTTGGTGCTGGGGCCAGGCTGCCCTCAGATACTATTGTATCTTCCTCATGTGAAGTTTTACCAGGGTATCATGAAAATTATAGATGCCATAAGACCCAAACTACTTGGGTATTCTCTCACAGTGACCAAAGTCTGAATGGAAAATCCCAGACATAGACCCAGATATAGCTCTATTTTTCCTATGGAAGAAAAGATCTTTGAAATGAAGTCTAGCAGGCACCCCAATAATGAAATCCCATGTGATGAAGTCACAAAAGACTTGAATGTTTTCTTGGAATTCCAGGTTGTTTAAGAGATCTTCCACCCAAGTGAGAGATTCTTCACACTTTGAAAAAAGACTTTGCATAGATAAGCAAGTCATCTAAATATGGGTAAAAAGTGTATACTGTCTAGCCTGCAATGAGCTAAAACTGGAGGAAGACGCTTTGTAAGCACTTGTGGTGCAATGAATAATCCGAAAGGTAACACAGAGAACTGATAATGTGATCCAGACACACACAACCCTAAGTAATGCCTGAAGACTGCATGAATAGGGATGGGATGATTTTATTTTTATTTTATTTATTCTTTGTTGACTGGGTAAGTCCCTGTCTTTCAGGCCTCCTTGCATAGAGTCTTACAGCACAATTTTGCCAGCTGATTGTTCAGAAGGGAGGCAAAGTGGTCTTCTCAAGAAACTCCCCACAGATGGGTCAAATCTTGGAAGATCCTCCAGTCTACTTTTCTTTTGTGAGGGTCTGCCTTTGTCCTGCTCAGCTTGTCTATTACATAGTTTTGCTGTATCTGAATGTAGGATACCTGTAGAGTGAGACTGTACTGTGAATTTATATTCCAAGCTAACATTTCTAGTCTGCAAAGGGAATAATACCTGGTCACCCCTAGCTTGCTGATTTTCCACATGAATGTGGTATTGTCTGTAACATATTGAAGAGGTCCAAGGGGAACAGCTGAGTGCCTTGATAAGAGCAAGCATGAATAGGGATGGGATGATTTTATTTTTATTTTATTTATTCTTTGTTGACTGGGTTAGTCCCTGTAGGCCAGTAGCCTTTCTTCACTGGAGACCCAAAGTGGTAGTTATAGTACTAGGGGAAATTTGGCATGGGCATCAGGGAAGTTCCCTTACTCTTTTTGATAGGTGCCTTGGGATCTTTTACATCAATCTGAGCTTCCACCAACTCAAGCAGATGTGACCTCAGTTTAACATCTCATTCAAAGGATGACATGCTCAGGAGTGCAGAAATCCCTTATGCTGCACCACAGTGTCACCAGTCCATCTACTTGATATGGGAATGGGGACCACCATCTTCTGGGCCAAAAGACACTTGTTGTGCCATTGACACTAAACTAAATTTAAATGATGATGGGTATCTTTTAAATCTAGTGTTACCCGGAAACTTAAATGAGGAAGAAGGGGTAACAGGTTGTGAATGTGAAGTGACGGTATTTTGAACCATCACAAATTGGTTTAGGAAAGGAAGATGCAGAACTGGTCTCCAAACATTTTCTTTCTTTGGCATCAAAAGCTTCCTTGAATAAAAAACTTTCCCAAACTGGGAAGGAGGGGCTATCTCCATTACTCCCTGAAATAGAGGAGTCTGATCTGTTGGATGAGGAATCTCTGTAAAAAAGGGATTTCCTCCCATGCCATCTGTAAAAGCTTGATGACTGATATTCAGAATCTAATTGTCTGAAACTATCTGTGACCAAAGAGAGAATGGAGATTCAAACTTTCTGGACAGGAAAAAGGACTGCCAGGGTGCGAGAGGTGAACAAGGTTCACTAAATTGTCATTATCAGTTGATGGACTGTCCTTGGTTTTGGGGGTTTACAGAATTCATTTGGAACTCCCTTGTCATTTCTTCTTAAACATCCATTTACCACCATTTTGCTGAGATTGTTGATTTTGCTTCTTGACCAAATTAGATGAGGGGTTAGAGAATGCCTTAGAAAATTTGGAAAATGGGGACTGAAAATTCTTAGAGATTTCCTATATCAGTTTACACTTATCATCACACTTTTTGCTAACCTCTACACCAGAGGGATTGTTGTTTGTCTTTTTCCCTGTTAGGGGTCGCCACAGTGGAACTCCGGTCCGCTAATGATTGGCATTAGATTTTTATGAATGCCGAGGTGCCAGCCCGATGTTCAACCTTCAACGAAGGCACACCCATTTACGCATGTCTTTCAAACACCCACCAAAGCGCGGGGAGGACATGCAGAAATCCAAACAAAAGGCACTCCCTGCACTCCAGCCGAAAATCGAACGGGAGAGCCTCTTGCTGTGAGGCAACAGCGCTACCGCTGCACCACCGCGGATGTCTACACCAGAGGGATATAAAACTAAATCTCCATCTAAAGAAGAATTTAAAATCTCATTATTTTCTTCATCTAGGAAGTTCCGAGAATGCGATTAGGCAAAACTCCTCAAAACATTACCACTGGCAATAGCCCTAAAAGAAGTATCAACTGAGTCATGCGCACACTTTAAACAATCAGTTGTGACCTGTATATTGGAAGAAGGTAAACAATTTAAAGCAGACGTTTCCTCACAAGAAGAAATCGCAGGCAAATCACTGCTCATACTTTCGCATTAGAATAAACTTTAGCATATAAGCCTGACAATTCAAAATTCTAAAAAACAAAGCTGCAAAAGATAACACTTTTTCCCATACTTATCAATCACTTTTCCATCCCTGTCAGAAAGTGTAGGAGTGGACTTAATAAATGTTTAGCAGAAGTGGGATTAATTAAATCTGTAGCTCCTGGGTCAGGTTTGGGATGAGTGTATAAAACGTAAAAGACTGAGGAATGTCATACAATCTATCTACCATTTAGGAGCAGCAGTTTAGGTATCTGGAAACCTGCAGGTGGTGACCCACACAACCTCCAATGCTGACTGCTCAGGAGGAAGGGGGAGGTTCTTGAAATTCCATTTGTTACAGCTTGTAACATTTTTTTACTGTGAAACCTCAGTGTTCTTTCTTTGAAAAAACTGGCACATTCTGGAAAAAGTGACACAGAAAGAGAAACCCCACTGAGAAAATCAGTTACTGTGCTTTCTTCTAAATCTGAATCAGAAATGTGAGGATAAAATACTTCATGTGTGCCTTCATCTTCCAGTCCAGACACAGAATCTTGAATCTCTTCAGGTAAAAGCCCTTTTTCTTTTACCAGAATCCACCTTATAGGAAGAATCAATAGCCTGAATTAGACCCTGACCCAAATATAGTAAACTGTCAAGAAAAATTTGAGGAGGAGCAGCAAAATGCTTAGTTTTCTGTTTCTTTCTGGCATGAACAAATGAGTCTAACAGAGTTGTTATTGGCAGCAGCAGCTTCTCCAAGAATAATCACAACATTCTAACTAAACAGGGCAGACTTCCCTGTTCTGTGTCCCAGGACTGACAAGAGTGGCTCTCCCTTCCCACTGAGGGGACCCAACAGCCACAGAGGACATAGCTAACTCCCAGTCCATAGTGGCTGTAGGTGCTATGACAGAAGGATCTGGTATAAAAACACTTCCCTGTTCTGTGTCCCAGGACTGACAAGAGTGGTTCTCCCTTCCTACTGAGGGGACCCAACAGCCACAGAGGACATAGCTAACTCCCAGTCCATAGTGGCTGTAGGTGCTATGACAGAAGGATCTGGTATAAAAACACTTCCCTGTACTCTTTCCCAGGACTGACAAGAGTGGCTCTCCCTTCCCACTGAGGGGACCCAACAGCCACAGAGGACATAGCTAACTCCCAGTCCATAGTGGCTGTAGGTGCTATGACAGAAGGATCTGGTATATAAAAACACTTCCCTGTTCTTTGTCCCAGGACTGACAAGAGTGACTCTCCCTTCCCACTGAGGGGACCCAACAGCCAGAGAGGACATAGCTAACTCCCAGTCCATAGTGGCTGTAGGTGCTATGACAGAAGAATCTGGTATACAAACACTTCCCTGTTCTCTGTCCCAGGACTGACAAGAGTGGCTCTCCCTTCCCACTGAGGGGACTCAACAGCCACAGAGGACATAGCTAACTCCCAGTCCATAGTGGCTGTAGGTGCTATGACAGAAGGATCTGGTATAAAAACACTTCCCTGTTCTCTGTCCCAGGACTGACAAGAGTGGCTCTCCCTTCCCACTGAGGGGACCCAACAGCTAGAGAGGACATAGCTAACTCCCAGTCCATAGTGGCTGTATGTGCTATGACAGAAGGATCTGGTATAAAAACACTTCCCTGTTCTCTGTCCCAAGACTGACAAGAGTGGCTCTCCCTTCCCACTGAGGGGACCCAACAGCCAGAGAGGACATAGCTAACTCCAAGTCCATATTGGCTGTAGGTGCTATGACAGAAGGATCTGGTATAAAAACACTTCCCTGTTCTCTGTCCCAGGACTGACAAGAGTAGCTCTCCCTTCCCACTGAGGGGACCCAACAGCCAGAGAGGACATAGCTAACTCCCAGTCCATAATGGCTGTAGGTGCTATGACAGAAGGATCTGGTATAAAGGATAAGAGGTTTCAGGTACTTGCACTGGGCACAGTAGAGTCACCCACCTGTGGCTGAGGCTAATTGCTAGCCTGCTGTGGTGGCAAATCTGTGTGCTAAACATTTTCTATTTATGACTGAATGAAGGTCCAACTGTAAGATCAGTGGTTTATTCCATAGTCAAGCTACAAATGATGCCTCTTTCCATAGGAAAACAAGTAGCAGAAGCTGGTAAAATTTTAAGTTGTTAAATGTCACCTTTTTACACAAAACCACAGCAGAACCATAGCAAAAAGTGCATTAATACACTTTGCTAGCCCAAAAAAGTAAAATAAAAACAGTTTATCCACTGAAAAAAAAAATGATTTTCAACTACTTTAAACTACTTTTAAATTTACAGGAAAATGTGCACAGCCATTTAAAATCACAGTTAATTCTCATGACAGTCCATTCAAACACAAATCCTAGATAAAAAAAATTTCCTAACCGGAAAAGTACATTTATATAATAAGTTTAAAATGTGGAAATTTATTCCCCAAAGGGAACTTATCTGCCCTGAAAAGTAAAAGCACAAGCCAAGTTGATCCCTGAAAGCCTGCAGGGGAGTGTTCTGTTTGGTGGCAGGATGCCTGTGAAGGGCCTGTCATTCAAACCTTTCTTTATGCCAGCTCAGCTCAACCTACCTAATGGTCTGAGAACATGGAGAGTGCCCTAAAGCTTTGGATGCTGGCCAGCTATTATCCTAACCTATATAGCTATGGATACTCAACAGTAATATGATGAATGTCATGAATTCTGAGTACAAGAAATATAATGCAATCATAGCGAGCCTCTTGATTTAACAAGTAAGAAACTTAGAAACTTACCCTCTCATTCATTTTGGAGTAACTGAGTCATATTCCATCACAGGTTTCTATTCAAGGCTGAATTTTCATGTTTATCTCTTAAATGTGTCACTGAACCATAGTTATCCTAACTTTCATTCACTCTCCAGTTCTGAATGTAATAGGTGGAGTTTTATATCTACTATGATGGGTCTATTTCAGATAATCGAAAGGTCACTTACACGAAATTCACTTCATCAAGACAAAAGCACAGAATGTTCAGTTAAGTAAATGGGAAAATTAACAAAGTTTTACACAGGGAATGGAGGCAGTTTGCCACTATGGGGAAATTTGCCCTTTTCCCCACTGTAGTGCAATCTCAGAGTTGTTATATATAGTTGGGGGGGGGTGTGATGGGTACAGCCCTCCCATCTGGGTGAGTTTGACATATTGCCGTCTGTCTGAAGGTTGAATGTTGGTCAACTGCTTTAATTCCCTGTGTAAAAATCCACTGATGTGAACATTGACATAACTGAATGTTCGGTGTTTTCATCTTGACTAAGAGAATTTCGCATAAGTGAACTTTCAGTTATTAGATCCACCAAGATGACCCTTTCATTTTTTTCTGTCATTTTAATCTTACGATTATGGAGAGATTATCTTATTTATAGCTTGTTATTTGCAACAGCATGCACACTACTTCTAAATATTTAGGTACCAATAACATACAGAAGTTTGCATGACTTGGACATATTTGGAACATGATTCATCAATTACGTTTAGTGAAATATGCTTCCACTGAATAACAGTCAATGAGTGACATCACATTACTGCAAGTTAAGGAAGTTTCCACTGAATAACAGTCAATGAGTGACATCACGAAACTGCAAGGTAAGGAAGTTTCCACTGAATAACAGTAAATGAGTTATATCATGGAATTGCAAGGTAAAGAAGTTTCCTCTAACCTACAGTTCTGCAAAAAAGATGTGGGTTGTGGAGGAGGTACAGGGAGGCATTTGCCTCCTTCCAAAATGCTCGCTTATCTAAAAGATGTATAGCAAAAAATCACTTTGCACATTGAGAACATTTTTGTTTCATTTTTTGTTTAGTGTTAGTTTAAATCTAAACAATATGCTTGATTACACTGAATCAAGTGCACACCTAGTAAAATGATAATTGTTGAAAGTTGAAATATTAACATGACAATTTTATTTAATTATGTTGGTAAAGCCTCCTAAAAGTTTTACTTTTAAGGAGCATTGTGTCCAGGCCCTTTAAAATGGATTAAGTTTTAGCAACTGATCATAATCAATATACAAAGTATTCTCAACAAAATCACCTTATTTCAATCATGGATAACTCATAGTTTTCCCAATATAATCACCCTCTCCAAGAACTGGCTAAAGCCCCATGTATCTGACAATGAAATTCTACCCATTGGCTACAATATAAAATGCCAAGATAGAATATCAAAAATAGGGGGTGGTGTAGCCATACTGTATGCCAATCAGCTCACTGAATATCCATTATCTATCTCCCCAGCTAACTTCCACCCAGCTGAAGTCCTTATACTTAACTCCAAATTGAACAATCACAAAAATATAGCCATTGCCTCCAACTATATACCTCTAGGAAACAATATCACTGCCCTAAAACATGTCTGAGCCTGGATCTCACAAACTATCTTCTATGAAACTATCATACTGGATGATGTCAACATTGATTGGTCCTCTCTCTCCACTGATGCTCCAAATGATAGTATTAACCTTTACAGCTTCACCCAAATGATCAATACCGCCACTCGGCTAAATAAGCACTCTAATACAGGTAGCACTCTTGACTGGATTCTCACTTCTGACCCCCACCTCTACCACAATCCATCCACACTACCTGATTCCCTTAGTGACCACCTCTCTACCTCTGTACAGTGACCCACCCTTTCTCCAAATCACAATACTATAAAGACTGTCAAAAACTCTCAGCTTTCAACATGGCACCTTTAACAATATTTTTTCTTCAATAAACTGGTCTTTCCTTCATGACCTCTACCTTGAAGTAGCTGTTTTAAAATTCAGTAGCATCTTCCTAAATACACTAAACTCCCTGGCCCCAGTTAGGACAATTAGAATTAAAGCCAACCATGCTCCTTTGCTTACAGTAAATACTTAGATCCTCATGTACAACAGGAATATCACCTGGAGAAATTGGCAAAACAACAAAACCTCTTCCAACCTTCAAAAATATAGAGGACTACGTGATCAAACTAAAATGCATATCAACATTGATAAAAAAAAAACTTTTACTTAAAACCACAAGAAAACCTCCACTCTGACCCCAGAAAATTCCTCAATACTGTTACCAAGCTCCTGCATCCTGGTAATCCCTCTGCTCCTAACCCTTCCCTTGATAGCTCTGCCTTAGACACTGCTACACTTCTTAACTCCTTCTTCATTGACTCTATACAGAAATTCAATAAAATGATTCAGGTACCCACTGTTCTGCTCCCTGTCATTCCCCCCTCAACATTTCTTTCTCTCTTAAACCTGTCCCCAAAACCTATATTAGATCTCTCCTCAGTGAAATTAAAAACATGCTCCCATCAGCAGATACATTACCTCCTTTTTTCTTTAAGCTTCCAGCAAATAACATTGCATATCTCATATCCATATTAATCAACAGATCTATACAAGAAAATACAGTGCCTGAAATCTGGAAAAAATTCTATGCATTCCCTTTCTAAGATGGGAACTCTGCTGACCCCTCTAATTGTAGACCATTTGCTATTCTTTCCCCACTATCAAAGATTCTTGAAAAATGCATTCGTAAACAAATCCTAGCTCACCTACTACAAGAAAATCTCCTCACCCCATCCCAGCACCGTTTCCACCCTAACCACAGTACATCCACCTCTGTAACATCTTTTAGTCAATATATCTGGAGATCTCAATATAATAACACATTAGTATCATGATTATTCCTTGACCTCTGAAAAGCCTTTGATACTTCTCCCATAATCTACTTCTGTCCAAACTCTCCGATCTTAATTTCTCTATATCCACTCTTTGCTGATTCTCCAGCTATCTCTCCAGTAGATTGCAGTCTGTAAGATGGCTTGCCACAATCTCCCCTTTCCTCCAAGTTCAGACTAGGGTTCCCCAACGGTCCATCCTTGGCTCCCTGTTATTCAACCTTTTCACTAACAATCTTTATCTCTCCTGGCCTAACTCCTCTCTAATTCAATATGCTGATGATTCTACAATTATTTCCACATCTGAAAATCTCTCCCACCTACTTATTCTTACCCAAGAATTTCTTCACTCTCTAGAAAATTGGCTTTCCTCTAATCAACTCCTTTTTAACCCAAATAAGACCAAACTCCTCCTCTACCTCCAAAAATCTCTCCAACATATCAAATCTAGCTTTACTGTCTCCTCCCTTAACAACACAACCATCAAGGTTGAATCCCAAACTAAACTACTTGGGGTTATTACTGATGACCAACTAAAATTGAATCTTCATGCCCAAAACTCCATCAAGAAAACTCATCAGAAACTAGGCCTTCTGTATAGAAACAAAAGATTGCTGACAAATAAATCCAAACTCACGATAGCAGAAACCTATCTACTGCCGACACTATTATATGCCCCCCCAAGCTTTACTAGTCTCCAAACAAATCTACTGAAAAAACTTGAACTTACCTAAAATAAAATAGCTAGATTTGCCACTAACAAACACTGTCTATCACTAAAAACATACCGTGGTTAGAATTGCACAACCAACTCTTACTGCCTCAACTAACTTTAACTCACTCTATCATAAACAAACCCCTCTCATGTCCTGCTCTTTCTACTATCATCTCACGTTACATTCCTAACCGTACACTCCGCAGCTCAGAACAACAATGCCTGCAGTCTACAAACCCAGTAAAAACATTGGCAAATTTCTGTGTAACTGGTCTGTGGCCGCTGCTTGGAATACCCCCCCCATCTAAGCGCAAACCCAAGTACTAATTATTTAAAAAAAAAATTTAAAGACAATCTACTATACTAGAACTTGCTCTTGCACTGACCCTACCCAATTCCCTTCTCATTCTTCTTTTCATCCTACTAAACTACCTCCTTCTGCCTGTATTTTTCAGGTTACATTACTGTGGTTAGGTGACTATGAGTATGGAGAACTTGTACTGTCATCATTGTTATATTTCTATTATATTTTCATTCATCAGTTAGCTAGTAAAACAGTAAGCCATGGTGGTGCAGTGGTAGCATTGTCGCCTCACAGCAAGAGGTTCTCCTGTTCAATTCTCGGCTGGAGCGCCTTCTGTGTGGAGTCTGCATGTCCTCCAGGTGGTTGAGTGGCAATCGAAAGACGTATAAATGGGTGTGCCTTCCTTGAAGGTTGGGCTTTGGGCTGGCACCTTGGCATCGTAAAAATCTACTGCCAATCATTAGCGAACCGGAGTTCTGCTGTGGCGACCCCTAACCAGGAAAAGAAGAAGACGTTAGTTTGTAAAACAGAAAACTCTATGTATACTGTTATCCTGGTTGTAAAAAAAATCTTGTACTTACTGTGTTATTCATATTTATACTTTGCTAACCAGAATACTGAATATGTATACTTTTATTTTGACTGTTATTATCTTGTACATATCTGTGTTATTAATTCTTTTATACTTTGCAATCTTTTGGAGATTTTTCTCCTCGGGTTTCCAATGAAAAAGGGCAACTTCCCAGTTGGACTAATCCGGTCAGCAAATGTGAAATAAATAAATAAATAAATATAAACCCCTAAGTACATACCAGGTTCTACAACTAGGCAGTTCTGAAGTAGCACACAGAACACAGACGAATATGAATGATGCTTGGGAAGGTAGGTCAACATATTCATGATTACACAGGGAATATGTAACTTGATGCTAGGCTTATTTTAATAATACTGTATGGTAGCCAGTAGGACTTCATTCTTTTATTTATGGTGTCCAACGTACCAGAAATGTTGGTTTTCATATAATCAAATAGCATAAGATGTGCTTAGAAAATCAATGTGAAGAGTATGGAATTCAAAAGTCTCACAGATCTGAATTTCTTTGGCATTAAATGAAACTAGATAAATACACAAATATGTAAACAAATAAGTACATCTGCATTCAGCTGCAGAAAACTTTTTACATTTTACTCTTTTTTTTTTTTGTTCATAAAATGTTGGGTTTCTTATCATACTTTTATTCCTTTTTAAATTTGCAAGTGTACTTTAGTTGTGACACAGTTGATTACAGTATTAATCAAGACCTAGAAACCTTAAATCTAAACATAAAAAGCTGATGATAATAATAACAATAGCATTGGTTAGCAACAGGTGGCTTCTGCCCTATTTCACTGGGGCTTCATAAAACTAGGATTACAGATAAGTTCTGTAAGCAGTTCTTAACTTCTTGCAAACATGAAGAAAACATTTTGATTTTTCTGGTGTGTGTGTGTGTGTGTGTGTGTGTGTGTGTGTGTGTGTGTGTGTGTGTGTGTGTGTGTGTGTGTGTGTGCGTGTGTGTATGTGTGTGTGTACAATATGAAACCTGAGACTTTTTCAACACCCCCTAGCTACAAGCATGCCTGTGATCAGTATGGTCGTGCTAAGGTAATATGTTTTTGAATCAGTGCAAACCTGAAGCAGCGATTAAGTAGCGGCATGAAGCAACACATATCAGAAGGAAGTTATGCCATAGTAGAGGTAGATGCATCTCAAAATTCCTCTGTGATTATATTGTAATAGCAAAATCTGCCAAACCACAAACTTATTCTGCAAGATAAACCTCCTGATGAGATCAAAGCTTCATCTATTTGGAGAAAATAACTTGTTCAACCAACATATACTTTAGTTTGTAAAGCACTCAATTAAATCCTGGTTGTTTTATTTCAGATTCAATAAAAAAAAAACCATTATGTTTCAGTCTTAAACTGAATCATTTAACATTCCAAAGGTGTTAGCCTCAAGCAAAAACATGGGAAGAGATTAAAAGATTCAGTTGTGTTTATCAGAAACGTAAGGTTTTAAATTCATTTCTGCATAAGAAAGTTTTTTTCATAGTTAAATCTGTGATAGTATTTTAGTATTGTGCAAACTTGTAGTGACCTTCATTTTGACGTTTGAGCTTCATTTATGCCATGTTACTTTCTGGCTAAACAAACATTTTGCAGTGTAAGTTATAGAATCTTACATAAATATTTGAACTTTTCAAGTGATACAGCTATTGGTCAAGTATTCTAAGCTCCTTTTTCGGAGGCAAGATGACCCAGTGATCCAGCCGTTATTACTGCTGCCAGAAATTGCCTGGATCATTGCTCCATTTCTTGATTGTGGCAACTTTCTGTGAGGGAGTTTGTACATTCTACTTTTGTGTAGGTGATCTTGGGTGATATTCATAGTCCTAAAGTTCTCACTTCCATAGCATTTATCCACAAAGACAGTCACTACACCTATATGCAGATGCTCTAAGTGCAGGTTATTTGTGCTAAGTAAATGCAAAGGTGCTTTAATAAACATCCCAACATATGATAAATTAGTCCTTAAGGATGTGTGAAGTATTATGTGAAAAATATTGGTATTCATCTAGCTTTATATGTTCTTGGATATTGTGGGTGAAATGAGTCTTTGTGCAAGCACACAAGAAGAAGTTAAAACAAGCAGCAGACAGTGCAACTTTTATTATTAACTTTTAAAATAGAAAGAGATTTTATACATTTTATATCAGAGTATCCTTATATCCGCGGAGGTGCAGCGGTAGCATTGTTGCCTCACAGCAAGAGGTTCTCCCGTTCAATTCTTGGCTGGAGTGTGGGGAGTACCTTCTGTGTGGAGTCTGCATGTCCTCCCCGTAGTTGGGTGGCATTCAAAAGACATGCGTAAATGGGCGTGCCTTTGTTGAAGGTTGGACATTGAGCTGGCACCTCGGCATTCGTGAAAATCTGCTACCAATCATTAGTGGACCGGAGTTCCGCTGTGGCGACCCCTAACCAGGAAAAGCCAAAAGACAAACAACAACATATCAGAGTATCCTTATGTTTGCATCCTATTGCTTCTTTAAAGATTGGAAAATGGAAAATAGGAATGATTGAAAAAGGGAAACATAAAGAGGGAACCATCAAGAGGATTGTGGTGGAGGAGGTGGGATAAGAGGGGTACTAAGTTTTTGGTATGGTATAGCCCTCTCCCAATATTTTCAAATGTTTTTATATAAGGGGGTAGTTTGGATGTGAAATAGGTATGAGGCTATAGAAGAGACAGAGGATTAGGAAAGAAAGGGGGTGAATAGGCGTTGACATCAGTAAGAGTCTACAAGACCTCAAACATTTCTTCTTCCTGATGTTGTTGCAGTGGAAGATCCCAGTGCTGAGGGGTGGAGATCTGTGATGGTAGTGCAATAGCTGGCATGGACCATGCAGCAAGCCTTCAACACACTGTACAGCATCCTGGACTGGATGAAGCCATCTCTCCACTATCTGCTCTACCACACCCTCAGCCAAATCTTGAAGCTCATGGTCTGTGATGCTTGGCAAGCTGCCATGTGCTAGGGTGCCTACAGGACTAGTGCCATTACACCAAACCTGTGAAGATGTCTCTGGATGAGCAGAGGGTCAATGCTCCCTGACCTGGGAGGAAAGCAGTTGGGCTGCTCCTAAGAATTCTGGACCTGAGGAAAATGAACAGAAATTGAAGAAAAAAGAATAAAGAATGACAGAATAATGCATTATTAAAATAAGAAAATAGAGAGAGAGAGGGTAGAGAGATGATCAAGAATTGGAGACAATAAATGGACTCATAATGTAATAATTCATTGCAATCTTTATTAACAGTGATTTTTTTTATTTTTTATTAAACTTTATTCAAATGAAGGAAATTTCTGGGAAATGTTTCAGGAAAAATTGGAGCAAGCAGTACATTGCTTTGAAGTGGTGGTGATTTTCATATTTGCAATCTACTGCCATTAATGATATATATTGGCATAACATAAGAATGGTAGTACATTTGACATTCATGGCTGATATGGGTTATGCTGCAGACGTGTACAGAAATCATTCTACCTCTATTGTCTTTGATTCTGAATTACTTCTGCATTTATATTTAAGATATATTTCTTAGCATTTCTTTTTTAAATATAATTATTTATTTTTGCATATTCATAAGTATCCTCAGTAAGTTGTACCAGCCTTCTGTTCTCTTTATCTCAGTTGTAATTTACTTCAGTCTCGGCTGCATGCAGAACACATAAAGAATGGTTATCTATCCCAGATGTGTGTTTTACAACATTTCTGACATGATTACGTTTACTATTCAGAAAAGCACTTGTTATTGTTGCACTTGGTTAAGATGCATTCTTATTTCACTGTATACATTTATATGAATTTTTGCTGTATGTTTCCATTCATTGAACAGAAAAGCAGGAAAGCAGCAAAGCGCTTTCAATGTAGCTAATTCACCCGGGCTAATTAGTATTTCTTCTTTAATGCAAATTGAACTACAAGGACTGCATGACTTCCTTCCAACTGGTACATTTGTATGTGTCTATACAGCTTGTTTGTTTGGGGGATGGGTGCTTTATGCAACTTTTTTTTTTTACAATTTTTGTGTTCTTCTTTCCACTGTGCTTTGCATTTTTAATTACTAGCTAAGCAAAACTTTTAGTTTCATAGTTTCATAGTTTAGTACTAGGCTATCTGCCCTGGGGCATTTGTAAGCCTAGCCATAGTGATGTGGCTTTCGCCACCCCATAAAATGGTACAAAATGCACAGAATAGATTTAGAATACTGTGCCTCTAGTAGTGACACAGTGAAGGTCCCCTTATATAATAGAATTAGTTTACTGTGCCCCTGTCTAGTAGTGACACAGATGTGACCCCTGGGGTAAACTTACGATCTCCCATCCACTCATCAATATTTCTCTTGAAGAGTTTCCGCTCATAGACTCAGAAGCAGTATACACACACATAAAAACTGATCAAGAGAAAGGAAGCATTTACATCCTTTCAGTTCAACATGTATAGTACAAAACATTTTTCATTTTATATGTTGCACACCCTAAAAATCAAATAGGAAAGGTTAATTTGTGCAAAAATGGGAAATTGGCTAGTTGTAAAATGGCCGTCAAGGACAGCTTCATTAATACTTACCTATGATCCTATAAAATACTTTAAGACAATTTCTGCTTCCATAAGTTGTAGTTTAATAAATGTTAAGCATGTAAGGGGATTAGGAATGAATGCATACAGAATTAATGAAACACTGCATTTCTCAGTTTTCTGTGTGCTGACCATTCATATGGTACTTTAACCCCCTCCTAAACCCCACTCAGAAGAAAAAAATTAGCAAGGATGTCATATTAATATTAGGTTGCATTTTTACCTGGAGAATTGTATTTATTATAGGATCATAGGAGGTTACTAGGCTATTGGCCCTAAGGCTAGCCAAGAATTTAGCCCATGTTCCAAAAGTCAGCACCTGATGCACCTGTCCATCAGGGACACAGGTGGAACCCCAGGGGTGTATTTTCTGTTCCCAATCCAGTAATCCAGGTTACACTTAAAAAGGGTTAATGAGGAACTCTGATTGATGTAAAGAGGGAGTCTATTCCACAGAAGGGGGAGTCTCTGGGACACAAATCTCTCCCGCTAAGTCCTATTGATGTCACAGATCAGGTTGAGGTTGCACGTGTGGGTTACTCGAGTGGAGCTTGACTTGCAGATATGCAGCAGTCCCATCAGGGTGGGGTCTGAGATTGCTTTGTATGCCAGACAGAGGTCACCTCTGAGGAGTCTTTATGAGACTGAGTACAGGGACAGGGCTTTTAGCCTATCTATATAGGGTAGATGTTTAAGGCCCTGGATTCTCCTGGTGAGGAACCTCTGTGGTCTCTCCAGCTGCTGCATGTACTTTGTAAGGTACATGCCAAAAGGGGCACTGTATTCAATAATGGATCTTATAAGGGAAGAATACAGGGATGTTATGACATCCTTGTCCCTGGATGAGATACCCTTACTAATGTGCTGGGCCTTGTAGAAAGCTTTCCGTACAACGGAAGCAGTATGGTGGTCAAAAGTCAGTTTGCTATCAACCTAGGTGAGCAAGTCCCTCACAAATGATTGTGTGCTTAGGACCTTGTTATTAATGCAATCATTTGTGGGGATGTCACTCTTCCCAAAGGGGATGATGATACATTTTTTTGGCAGTCAGTTTGAGGCCATGTTTCTGGCACCAGTCATTTGTTTGGAGGATGTCCACACCACTAGGGGAAATTGATGACAGTGCCCAGCTTGCAGTCATCTGAAACTTGATTGGTCATAGCCCACTGGTTTTGGCCTGCACCTCAGAAAAGTATATTGCAAACAGCAGAGGCCCCAAGACTGATCCCTGGAGTACATCGCTCATTACAGTCTACTGCTTCAGGTGGCTTCCCCTATTTTAACTAGGTAGGTTCTATCAGTGAGCCAGTTTGCTACCCATCTGGTAATATGGATTGACACCTAGTTGAGGGTGTTTATCAATTATACCCGAGTAGGGAATAGTATCAAAGGCTTTGGCTATGTCAAGATAGGTAGTGTGCACCATCTTCCCCCCTCATCCATGACATTGGTGAATGTCTCAAAGAAGTCAACCAAATTTAACAGGTATGATCTCCATTTGACAAAACCAAGCTGTGTGGGATCAAGTGTTTGGAGGTTGCCAATGTCCTTGTTAATGAGATCCATGATAATCCATTCCATGTTCTTACAGATCAGGCTAGTTAGGATGATGGGTCTATATTTTCCTGGATCGGTGGACACCACCTTTGTGCAAAGGGATGACAGTAGCTGTACTCCATTTGGCTAAGACAAATGCAGTATTCAGGCTTTGGTTGAATAGGGTGCCTAATGATACTGCAAGTTCCTGCCTGAGTTCATGTAGGATGCAGCCTGGGATGTTATTGGGTCCCATGGAGGTTGTATTTTTTGCCTTGGAGAGGACAGTGATGCCTTGCTGCCTAGAGATAAGGGGAGGGTGGTGGGTGCTGGGGATATCCTGATTTACTGATTGGGGACAGAGGCGTGAAATTTTTGCTGAACCTGTCTATCAGCAGGTTGGCTATATCTATGGTATTTGTGTATGTGGTCTCCTTGATCCCCAAATTCTGAGCAGATCTGAGTGCTTCCTTTGAGATTGTGGACATATGTGAAGAAGGCCTTATGACTGTGTATAGTAGATGTGGCCAGTTTGGACTCAAATTTTGCTTTGGAGAATTTCACGAGTGCTCTTATTTGCTTGTTCAGGCTAAGGAGAGATTGCTTCCAATTAGCCTACTGCCTCTTCTTGGTGCTGGACAGCAAATTTTTGCTTTTATTCTAGAGTTTGTTTATTGCAGATGTCCACCAGACAGATTTACTCTTCCTTGAAGAGAATGTTTTTTTGCCCTGTTGGATATCCCTGATTCCATGCAGCTATATAAATGTTCATATAGTACTTTGGTGCAGGTTTGGACATTTGTGCCAGTTCCTATAGAGGGGGAGGGGGCTGCTAAGCTGTTTATACCTTCCCTCAGGAGGTTGTAATCAGCTTTGGAGAAGTTTTTATCTTTGACCCTAGCTGTAGGGGGGGGGGGGGCGGGGGAGTTGGTGACTTCAAAAGTGACCTCTTTGTGGTTGGACCTTACCAAGGAGGATGACACTGTAGGGATGCTGCAAGGGATTACTCATGTTGGTTAATACCAAGTCCAAGATATTATCACCTCTTGTGTGGGTTGTCCAAGGAATTTGTACTGATAAACTCAAGGAATCGCTGGGCATTTGTTTTTTGGCATGACTAGTTCTTCCAGTCTATGGTTGGATAGATAAAGACACCCAGAACGAGGGTAAAAAGTTGAGTCATGATTGATTTGAAGGGTTTGAGATAGGTAGAGTGGGCATTTTGAGTCAAAGTTGTGGGCCTGTAGCTAGCTATGATTTGAATAGGGGTCTTGTCAATGGTTAACTGCACCTGGAGTATCTCCTGTGTCTCATAGTGTTTAACCAGCCTGGTGGTGTATATGTTTTTAATATATATTGAAACTCTACCACCTTTTACTTTGCTTCCCATGGTTTGGGGTCTGAATGTATGATAGGATGAGTAACCTGGTATGGCTGGGGTGCTCTCCAAAGCTTTGAACTAGGTTTCTGTGACTGCACAAATGTCAGCATCTTCCAGGGTTAAGAATGCTTGCAATAAGTGCAGTTTCATGTTTAAACCCCTAGAGTTTAGCAGCATGACCTTTAATTTGCATTTTGATTACATTTTCATGTTGGTAGTTTTGACCTCATGGCATTGCATAAAAAAGGCACTATGGGGGAGGCAAGAGCCTTTGTCAGAAACCTGAAGCCCAAGGGAGACAGATGCTGGCCATCTCTGGCAAAGAATCATGGTCTGTCGACCATGTCTTCCCAGGCTGTCAGGTACTGGATCTCCTTGCAATGATACCACAAACGAAGCAAATTGTTAACATTAAATATTTTCTGTTTGTATTAAGGCATCTTTCTGGGTGAAGGTAGAATGCTGCTTAAGGTTAGTGGCATACCTGCCTGGGACACATATTCAGTGAGCTCAATCATGTCTCTCTTCATATAGCCCAGGGAGGTACATTCCATGCCATTCACACCAACATGGACTATGATAGAATCATAAAAGTACCTGTTGTTGACAGATTTGAGTGCATGTGCAATATGGTGGGTTCTGGCACATGACAAACAACTAACTGTGACATTTTTCTTGCCTAGCCTGGTGAGGGGCACATTTGTGTGTCTCACAATGTAGTCTTCTATGACTAATATGCTGGGTTTATGGTTAGGTATTAGTGGCTGTGAGACACAGGTGTGTAGACTATGTTAGGTGTGTGGTGTAGTGGGCTGTGGAGTTTGCATGTGTTTTTGCCTCTGAGATCTCTTTTGTTTGGGTATGTTTTTATTGAGGACCTCAGCATATGTGGGTGTGTGTTGTGCAGGTATGGGTGGTGTCTGAGGTGTGGTATTTGTGTTGACAACCTTCGCAGTTCCAGATGTACTGGCTTGTGAGGGAGAGATCATAGATTCCAGGTTCTTAATGCAATTGCATCTTTCACAAATTGTGTTCCTAGGTGGTAATAGTAGAGAGTTGTCTGTGTACATGAGGCAGTTGCTACACTGTCTCAGGATGTCCATATCCACCAGACTGGCAGGAAAAAACAAAGGAAATTTTTCATCCATATTTGTCAGAAACTGCAGGAGAGAGGATGGAGAGAGCTATGGGGGGGGGGGGTAAAGAGTGGAAGGTCTAAGATGAGTGCTACTAGGTGATCACACACATACTACTAAGGGAAAATTTGTAGCTGGAATACCTCAGTATGGGTTAAAAACAGTGCAGTTGCAGTGCGCAATGTGCAAACAAGGCCAAACCAGCTCAAACTCAGAGTTTAAATACCACAAAAAGTAGAAGATTCTAGTAACACAGACATCTAACTAATCCTGCTAGCCCCTGCTCTCTTTACCAATCATCGTGTGCCAGAAAAGGTCCAGATAGCCCTGCTACTCTCACTAGCAGAGAAGATAAGGCTCTACCAACACAACATGGCTGCAGGAAACACAGAAGGTAAACACCAGATGCCTGCCAGAAACACAGAAAGCAAAACCAAATAACTCTGGATGTAGCAAACCTGTATCCAGACAATGCTATTCAGTTTAAGCATTCAGAACACAGTAAAACTCACAAAAAACACAGGTTAACCATTTACAGATAAAAACAAAACTCACAGTATGAAAAAATACAGTTAAACTGTACTGAAATGCAGTAAAATGCAGTTAAACAGTAATTAATTACAGTAAATAGCAATCAAATGTAGTTAAATAGTAATAAAATGCAGTTAGGGTTACCACCTGTCCTTCTTTCTGTAGGGCATTCCCACTTTGGGCAGTTGTGTCCTGCGAAAACAACTAAAAAATGACAAATGTCCTGAGATTTTAACACAAAATATATTTCTTAAGTTTTCTTTTATACTTGCATAAAACAGTTATTTTTTATCTGGGACACGTAAATATTATATGAAATAGCATAAGCAACTCAAATGCTACAAAAATAAGCTTTGATTTTGGCAAAAAAGTGAAGTACTGTCCTTTACACAGGCCGTGGGTATGTTATGCCCTGCAAAATCTCACATTTCTGCAAAAAAATGTCCCACTTTGGGCATTTGAAAAGGTGGCAACCCTAAATGCAGTTAATCCATAAATTGCTTTAAGACAGTGCAAATGTGATAAATTAGCTATAAAACACAGATAAAAATGATAGGCAACTGCAAACAAAAAAAATAGAAGATTCTAGTAACACGGAAATCTAGCCAATCCCACTAGCCCATGCTTGCTTTACCAATCAGCTTGTGCCAGACCAGGTCCAGGCAGCCCTGCTACTCTCACTAGCAGAGAAGATAGGCCTCTACCAACACAAGATGGCTGCCAGAAACACAGAAGGCAAACACAAGATGGATGCCAAAAACACAGTAGGCAAAAACAATCTCATAGTCAAGAGCTGTATGATTCATGTCAATATTGATTATATGAGTGTCGTGTAAGAATGTATATTCATGACAACAGAACTAGAAATATATATTGAAGTAGTCATAATGGCAACATGAAAGATATTTGTGAAATTCAGTGATTATGCTATGCAGGTAGCCTTCCAGTTATCCAGCATTTTTTCTGGACTATCTATAAAGAAGTATGACATTTTTGTTTATTAATTCTTTTGTTGACCAGGTTAGATCCGGTAGTCTATATTTTTTCTACCTTGTTTTAACTATTATTCCTTATTTTAGAAAGTTTGCAGCTGCCTAAACCATTTGCCACCAATCCTGAGTGACAGCAACGTAATATGGTGGTCTGGAACTTATTTGCATAAATTCAGTATCAATTACATGTGCTGTGTGCACATTAGGCGGTTTTACACATATCTCTATGAACTACAGAACTACATCAGTGTGTAATGCAAGAAATCAACATATACAGCATAAACAAAATGCTGGAGTTTGTAAAGAAAAGCAACCTCTGTCTATTTTTTCACAAAAAGCATTGCTAAAGCAATGCAGCTGAGCCTGCAATAGTCTAAAAAGAGGAACACAATAAGAATAATGCGATGCACATTAGAGAAGAAAAAATAGACCAAAAAGGACATTCTGCCCTAATGACATTAACATTTACATTAACAGATAATGCCAATATACTGGCTGACAGATTCAGTGCCAACTTTACCCCCCCACCCCCACCCAAGGACCAATTACAATACCAGTAGATTGCCAGGCACCCAGTATTACTGCTGCACAGGTTAAAACAGCACTGTCCAAGGCCAAGAATACAGCTTCTGTGGGACATGACAATATCCTTGACTGTGTTCTACATGAACTACAGAGTGAATTGGCATCTCACCTGTGTGTCCTGTTCAATCACAGCCTCACCTCAGGCTTTGTCCCTACTGCATGGCACACTGCTGCAGTCATCCCTCTCCACAAAGGAGGAGGGACTACAGACCCTGGGAACTATCGCCGCATTAGCCTGATGAGTCTGATAAGCAAAGCTATGGAACACATCATCACTGACCTAATAAACAAGTATATAAGGAATCTCCAAACTCTGGATCCCACACAGTTTGATTTTGTGAAGGGTAGAGGATGCCTGCTTAACCTGGTTGACTTTTTTGAGTCAGACACCAGAGCTGTGAAAGAAGGCAGAATGGTTCATACAGCCTACCTTGATCTGGCCAAGGCCTTTGATACCATTCACCACTCAAGAATCTTAGAAAAACTCACTAAGCTAGGCTTCAACTCCTATATCACTAGGTGGGTTGCAAACTGGCTCACAGATAGAACCCACAGTGTGGAAGTAGCTGACTCCAAGTCAGACTGCCAACCAGTCATGAGTGGAGCCCCACAGGGTTCAGTTCTGGGTCCTCTCCTGTTGGTATCTACTTCTCTGAAGTCCAGGCCAACACGAAGAGACTCTGACTGACAAAACTCACAGACTATCGCAAGTTGGGAACTATTATTAACTCCCCAGGTGATGTTGATATCCTACAAAAATGCCTCACTGAGACCAACGACTGGTGTCAGAACCATGGCTTTAAGTTCAATGCCAAAAGATGTGTTGTCATACCCATTGGGAAAAAAACATTTCCCATGAATTACCACACAAATGATAGTCTACTGAACACAGAAAGTGTTATAAGAGATCTGGGAACACAGGTTGACAGCAACCTCTCTTTTGACCACCACATTGCCACTGTGGTCAGAAAGTCCTTCTATGTGGCACATCTCATTACTAAGGGTTTTGCATCCAGGAAGAGGTAATTGTCTCCCTCTACTCTTCCCTCATTAGGCCAATCATCGAGGACAATGCCGCATTTGGCATGTACCTCACTAGACTCCTGAAATAACTGGAGAGGCCACAAAAGTACCTCACAAAGAGGATCATAAGCTTTAAACACATGTCATATATGGACATACTCAAAAAACTCCAACTATTCTCTGTCTCATATTGCCTACTTAGAGGTGATCTCTGCTTGACTTACAAAGCCATGTCTGACCCAGCTCTGTTAGAAATGCTACATCTAAAGAAATCCCAATCCCTCCACCCCACACACTCCAGAGACTTCAACCTCATTACCACAATCAACAGAACATGCTGGAGGGACAGGTTCATAACCCAGAGACTGCCCATGCTATGGAATAGACTTCCCATACATGTCAAGCAGAGCACCTCACTGGGCTCTTCAAGAGAAATCTTGAGTGGATAGGAAATTCACCCCAGGGATGACTCCAGTGGCTCTCCTTGACAGAGGCACTGGGAACTAAGGTCGGGTAGCACGATGCCAGAGTAATCCTATGGGCTAGTCTTGTAAAGGCTCCAGGGCCATTAGCCTAGTACACACCTATGAACCTATGAAAATGGGAGTGGATGTGGGTGGAGATGGGTGTGGCTGGACAGAGTTTCGAGTAGTGCAGGGGTGTGTGGCTTTGGTCCAGTTCTCAGCATCACAAGAGGTGGTAACAAATATAATGCAGAATATTCTAGTCTGATGTACTGCATTTTAAAAGATATATTGTTGTGCCAAGATATATGTAGCTTTACTGGGGAATTTATGAGTGTCAGAATTCTGTTAGTAAAGTGCTTGCAATCACAGCTCTCAACCCTCCATCCCCAAAATGTGGATGGCTAAAATATGCTGGTTTTACTTATAAAAAGGATATTTTAATGAATTAATGATTAATTTCTATTTACCATGGATATCAGTTAAAAAATTCCTAACAGAGAATGTGTGACAGACCATTTCAATGTAGAACTTTGAAGGATATGAACTTTTTAAGACCCCAAATGAGGTACATTCCTCATAATGAGGTAGACTTGAGAGGTATGCTTGCAATACTGGTATGTATGTGTTGAAGGTGCTGCATAGATTAATGCAGCACAGCTTTAACTTGCTGGATACAGACTTTGTATATATAATGGTTTTGTATTCAGATTTTGTATTTATTTGTAATGCAAGCAGGCATGCTTTCATTGCTGTGCTGTTGGGCTAATGATTGCATCAATAGTTTCAGTGTATGGCTTTGGCATGTTGTTTTAGGTACATTAATAATGAAGCAGCAGAGATCCTGACAGCAAAAGGCCAGTTTTAGCCATGAGGAGAACCATCTCCTCATGGCAGCCCTTAGAACATATGGGAATTGATTTTTTTGGAAAAGGGGGGCCCAAGCAAGATAAGAGGCAAAGACCTGGAACCAAGTGGTTATGGGTATAAATGCTGTTGGTGGAATGAAATGCACATTAACACAGTCCAAGAAGAGAGATAATGATATGGTAAGACAGGCATGAGCAAGGGCAGGGCAGAAAGCAATTGGCCATAACAGTACTGGGGGTCCTCCTACACTTATCCCTTTAACAGTCAATGAGGAATACCTATTCTGTATTCATCTGGATGATTGTGACACAAAACAGCATTAACAGTGGCATAATACGAGGTGGTGTGGACTCTGGCTATTACCCACATCTGCAGCAATAACAGACACATGATATGGAAGGTTGGTGTAACACCAGCAGTATATTTATATAGAACATTTAATGCTGAAATGGAAAGATTGCTTGGAACTCATGACAATTGCTGTTAAAAAGTGAACCCTCCACTTCTGTACATAATGACAATAAACACAGTGTGGATGGTAAATGCCCTCCATATCTCCTTACACAGCATACAGTAGTCAATGACAGTATCTGATTATTAATTTAAATAATTTTTACAGGGTCAACAGAAAAAAAGTAACAGTTCTACCTTACCAGTACATTTAAAGGTTATCAACAGCAGAATGGCTGCTGCTGCTCCTAATGATGATAACGTAGTACATGGTGGCACTGGTCTACATGTTGAACAGGGCTAAAACCCACACACCTCTATACCAGCATTTTCAAACCCACAGGAACACCTTCTGGATGATAGTAGACATTCAGAGATAACAATGTCCACAATGACACCATAATAAAGGTGCAGGTATATGTCATAGCTACCTGAGGGAAAAATAAAACATTGGCCGCCAGTAGCAAATGTGCAGTGCCATTGTTAAGGCTCAATGCACTGCTGCAGAGAGTCACCTAAAAGTGGTTGCTGTCCTCCAGAGTGTATGTGAGGATTTCCAGCACTGCATGGAAATGCCAGAGAGTAGGGATAATGCCATGATCACACTGATGTGTGGCATGGTGGCACACCAAATATCCATAACTGCATCCATTTATACACTAGTGAGGACTTACCAGACTTAAATAGGAGTAGTGTTGGAAGGGGGAGAGGGCAGGATACTGTTTGGACACATGGGGGTAGATCACATGAGAATACAAGTGCTTCTCAAGAAAGTAGTAAAATTACTGGGGCGGGGCAAGCCAGTAGCATAGCTAGGATAGGATAACAGAGGCAACTACCCTGGGCACAAAGTGTTAGGGGGACTCAATTAGCTGATCACAATCTCTCTTTAATGATATAGCAGCTTTTAAAATCTGGTATTGTATTTGCAAGCAAATTTGACCACTGCAATACTCTGTGTGTTGCCTGAACTGTAGTAACTGCTTGCTACATTGAAGCAAACAGTTTACTACAGTTTAAAAGTAAAAACAAAAAAAAAAATTATTTTTTTGACTATAACTTGAGCATTGTAGCACTCCATTTAGATGTGGTATACACTGTAGCAACTGCTGTACAGTATAAAAAGAAGATTTTTTTTAAACTAAAACATGAGGGCCATAGTGCTCCTTGCAGGCAGGTTATAAACTATAACAACTGTTTGCTACATTTGTAGCAAGGGGATAGCTACAGTTTAAAAAGAAAAAATATATTTTTTAAATAAAATATGTTGAAGGAGGGTAGGGGCTGGAGGCAGAAATGGGACTTGAATGGCTTTGGTGGGGGTGTGTGTCAGTAGAAGGAATGTCTGTTTTTTTTTTTTTTGCTCTTCAATGAAAGAGCTGGTGGGGGGTATAGAACTAAATCTAGTGATTATTTTACTACAGTGAAGTGCTTTTTTTGCTCTTTATTTGAAGTGCTGAGTGAGAAGGGAAGTGGTTCATAGTACCAGCTCAGGGCACTGGTTAAACCAGCTATGCTTCTGGGCCAAGCACAACAGATTTCATGCAGGCCACATCAATGTTCATCTGCATGTAGCAGATCCTCTCATTCAAGGTTCTGGTCCTGCAGCACTGTGAGATCAGTGTCTGTAGGATCACGTGCATCAAGTAAGTCATGGCATCACAGCAACTCACCATCTATTACTCATGACAGCTACTCCTCAAGGTCACATGCACCTTCACCTACCCTATCTGTAGGAGATGTCATGTATGACACAGTTAACCTTGACCTAGTGTAATTCAGACTAGACTTTTCGGTACTTACAGTTTGACTTTTAACACAGAGATGTCAATGTTAAACTTTAAATAGTTATTAAATACAAAAAGCTGTAATAAAAAATGGAAAAAAAAAAACAGAACATGCAATTAAAGAATGTAATCCAGTTTTAAGACACTTTGCATCTGCATGCATTTCATTTCAGTGATGATACTGATTACTATTAAAGGAAATATCCAGAAAGAAAGCTGTGTTCATCACATTCAGATTGCACTGATTTACACCATTAGTGGTCTAGCCATTATCAATATTAGAGCTGGCAATTGATGAGAACATAAAATAAGTACTACATACTATTTAGAGAAACACTCCTTCAAAATTAGCAAAGATCACATTAGTATGCTAGGGTTTCTATCATCAGACCAAAGACGCATCTTTTCGAATGCGTCTTGGTCGAACTGATAAAACCAAAACTGCAAATTATCGAAGCGGCATGTAAGTGAATTCTTTCCCTGGGAAAGAATTCGCTTGGCCGCTTCAGTACTTTGTCGTTTTCGGCACTGTAGTGTGGTCTCAGAGTTGGTATATTTAAGTGGGGGGGTGTGGGGGGCACAGCCCCACATGTCGGTGGGTGTGGGCGGTGAAGCCCCCCACTTAATCTCATGTTTTAATATGCTTTCTTTCTTTCTTTTTTTTTTTTGTTGGAACAGCGATTTTTTTCCCTTGGGAAAAAAATAGCTGTTCTGACAGTTCAGTTTTGTAAGCTTTCGCTTATACAGGGTTGATTAATCACTGTACACTTACCTAAGCATTTGGTTATCTAATATAGACCCGTAAGCTATCGTGTAAACAAACACTGCTGCTACTTCACCCTCAGCACTGCACATATAATGAACTGCCTGAGGACACAACTTATTATCCAAGACAAAATTAAGTAATCTGATGTGCAGTACCTTAACAGAGAACAATAATACATTTCAAACATGTAACACTTAAAACTGAGCAAACATTGCATGATATAAAAATGCATATCCTACATTTTCCATTCAAGTGCAAGATATGAACATGGGAAATAATGAAATGCCACAATTTATTAAATTTACTACTTTGGGAGATTCAGTAAGATTATACCTAAGTGCACTACCTAAGGAGAATTTCTTATGCAAGACATTTAACAATGTAATTATTTCTTATATGATGTTTTATGATATCACAGAACAGGTATCAGTGAGCACTCAGGCATGACTTTATAAACAATAGTATGAATATCTATTCTGAAAAAAAAAATAAATTAGACATAGGAGGGAATATCTGATGAACAGTGACAGTAGAACATATACCACACAGCATAGCCTTCTTATATTACTGCATGTTTCAGTTAAACTATATGAATTTTTAACAAGAAGGGAAATGCTAACCTGAATGTCAAGTCCATAGTTCTGGACTAGATGCCTCCTCTTTACCTGTCCAGCCATATGCCATGCATGAGTCTTTAACTACTGCTGCCGGCTGGTCATCATTAGTCATTGTAGGACTGGAACTCAGTGCTGCAGTGAGGTTATGGGTCATTTCATCACCACACTGGCACATGATCATGTTATGCAGAATGCAACATGCAGTAAACATCCTGCATGCAGTAGTTGGACCATACTGCAGGGCACACCAGACTCATCCAGGCACCTAAATCTATTCTTTAACATGCCAAAGATCCTCTCAATGACAATATAGATCTGAGACAGCTCTGCTCTGGGACAGATCTGGATTGAATTTGCCTTTTGTAGCTCTACTTGGATTTCTCACTAGTGTCATAAGCCATGGCTTCAGTGAATATCAAACATCACCTGAAATAAAGGAAAAAGAAAGGGGGATGACAAAACTAAGAAAAAGTTATACATTTTGCCATGACAAACTACTTAAATGCAAAAATAAAAAAATTATCTTACGAACAAGGTAAACATCAGTTATTAGATTAGAAGTATTACAATTAAAATGGCAACTGACAACAGCAGCCAATAGATTTCCAGGGTTAAATGTAACTTTAACTATTGATAGTATTTTAAAATTGAAATTGAAACTGAATTGAAACAGCTGAGTTTATAAAAATGTATTTTAAATGGCATATTTATTGAACTGAATTATTTTTATCTTGTGTGTTTTTTTATGTATATGGGAATGTGGTATTGCTTTAAGAACTGTAAACATTATAAATGGAATGATGACATCATGTAACAAATATTATTTAAGAGGTTGGTTAATTAAGTGTTCTGAAGAAGTCCTTGAGTACTATGAGTTGAAATTACTAAATCAGTGTATACTTTAATGCTGTTGCTTTTGTGTTTTTAATAAAAGTGTCTTGTAGTCCATAATAAAGAACTGAATTGTAGTTATTATTTTTTTGTCTACAGTGCCGGTGTTTGTTTTGGTAAAGGTGACTGGTATTATAAGCCATGGCTTTAGTGGATATCGAACATCACCCAAAATAAAGAAAAAATAAGGAAAGAAAAATACTTTAGTATTAAGTAATGCACTTTGCCATTTTGCCATGAAAAACTACTTAAATGCAAAAAAAAAAAAAAACTTTTACCTACAATATGACCATCAGGCATCCTGCCATGCAGGAAAAGGTGGTAGAGTGGGCTAGTGTGCCAGATTTGGTAGTTTTGTGCACTGCCAAGATGCTAGGTATCTCACTTTGGTGATGCACCCTCATGCACATTACCTGACAATTGATGGAATGTTTGCCCTTCTTATTTTGCTACTGTTCTCCTTGTAGACTAGATGGGGCACTAATTGTAACATGGCTGCAATCTATTGCACTGAGCACCTCAGGAAAACATGCCACCCCATGAAAGGCACCATAGTCTAGGCTTAATCCTGATGTCAAGAGTAAATCTAGGAATTGCTGAAGTATCCTCAGGGCAGAAGCTTGCGAGCTACCTAACATATTCCCAGTCTACCCTGGAAACTTCTCATGGCAAGTATAATGAAGGTAATAAATACTTTAGTAATGAAGGTAATAAATACTTTAGTATCCACAGGGATAGGAAGGCCATGCATCCCCCCAGTGGTCCTCTGGGAGCCATACATACTCAATAACACCCTTACATTATCCCTGTCCATGGTGAAGCTGTCAAGGATTTCCTGATTATCAAAACTGTAATGAGTAATTCTCTGCCTATATTTCTACCTTCTTGTCCAGCAGGCGATGCTGGATGCAAGTGATTTTGACTCGGACAAGACAAGCAGTTCACACTGGGAAAGTAGCAAGGCTAGCAGCAGGGGAAACATCTTTGCAGATTGCAAAGTAGATAGAAAAGGAGTGGGTCATATTGTGACTATGAATTGCAAACACGCAAGAGAAGACAGCATTAGCATATGTAGGTTTACATAATTCTTCATTCGCATCTCATTTACATATCATTATAACTTAATTTGCTTATGCCTGTTCATGGCCCTCAAGTTTTGGTGCAAATGATATCTACCAATTGCTCATTTGCTGCAGTAATGCATGAGCAGTGCTGATAAGCTGTATGCATTTGTGTAATAACTATAAACACCACACTTTCTTTCACATCCTAAAGGTGTGTATAGAGAAATTGTCAGCACTTCAAATTCTACATAGGCATATATGTAAGTGGTGCGCGCGCGCGTGTGTGTGTGTGTGTGTGTGTGTGTGTGTGTGTGTGTGTGTGTGTGTGTGTGTGTGCGCGCGCGCGCGCGTGTGTGTGTGTGTGTGTAAGTGCAAGCCAGATTAGTGACTCTTCTGATGCTGATTTTAAGAAAAACTTACCAAATGATCATGCGAATGGGTATGGAATGAAGAATAAATGTGTAAATATGCATGAAGTCAAATTGCGGGTGACTAACGAAGGCAGTAACTAAGAAGTTCCATGAAACATTCAAATTGTCAAGATAGTACAAGCAGATGTGCAGTGAATTGGTAGGGATGTACATTGTGACAGGGATTTATTTATTTATTTTACATTTGTTGACCAGGCTAGTCTAACTGGATACATGTCCATTTTCAGTAGAGGCCCGGGGAGAAAAGCTCCAGAAAAAACATATATATATAAAAACATATAAAATATGACATTCAAAATTAGAAAAATGACATTAACAGATTGTTAGATCCTAAAGTTAACAATTTTCAAAAACAGTAGAAAAAGTCAAACATAACAAATAACAGTCATGACTCACAAGATTAGTAAAAAGGTAAGAAGGTTAGTCTATAGTGAGATGTATGAAACAGGATAATGGATAAATATATTATGGTTTTGAGAGTAACAGATAGTTTAAGGGTAGACAATTAGTCAGGGTTGGTACAAGAACATAACCAGTGGTTAGTGAAGAAAAGTCTTAGGTTAGCTTTAAATAGTGGGAGAGAGGTCTGGGTAGTTTGGTCATGTGGTAATAGATTCCATATTTTACCAACTGAGTTAGAGAATAGAGAGTCACCAGCTGAGTTTTTTGATAGGGTAGTGTGAATCAGCATTTTGTTAGAGGAGCGTAGATTCTTCAGGTTCTTATATGGCTTTATGAGGGTGGAAAGAATTGGGGTGTTATTGGGTTGATGTAGGGCTTTGTAAGCTATTATAAGTTGGTTAAATTGTAGTTGGTGGGGGAGTTCAAGCCAACCTAGTTGTTTTAGGTTCTGACAGTGATGAGCCCTATATGGAGAGTTTTTGGCAAATCTGGCTATATTGTTATATGATTTAGAACGTTTGTTGAGGTTGTTTTTGGAAAGATTGGTATATATGGGGGAAGCATATAATAGAGTAGAGATTAAGTGGGTTCTAGCTATTGTGGTTCTGGCTTCTAGAGTAAGGAAAGGTTTGATTCTATATAGGGATCCAAGTTTTCTGTTAATAGACTTTATTGTAGTATTTATGTGTGCGTCAAAATTTAGGTGGTTATCAATAGTAATTCCTAGGAGTTTGGTGGTGGGGTCTGGAGAAATGAGGGTACCATTGCTGGATATGAGTGTGAATTGAAGAGGGGTAGACAAGTGGGAGAGTGTGAAGAGCAGAAGTTTAGTTTTTTTTTTTGGGTTAAGGAGGAGACAATGATTAGAGAACCATTCTTCTATTGTGCTGAAAGCTTTTTGTGTGAGAGAATGAAGTTCGGTTTGGGATGAGCCTGAACAGATGATAGTAGAGTCATCTGCATATTGAATGCAAGTAGAGAGTGGAGTAGAAAGATGAATGTCGTTTATGAAAATGGAAAACAGTAGAGGACCTAATATGGAGCCCTGGGGGACACCTAGGGAGGTGGGAAGGAGGTCTGAAAGATGGTTTTGCCAGAGAACTGCCTGTTGTCTATTTTCGAGGTAGGATGTAAACCAGTTCATAGCAGGAGTGTTAAGATAGAGGGACATCAATAAGTGGAGGAGAAGTTGGTGATTAACCATGTCAAAGGCTTTTGATAGGTCAACAAAGAAAGCAGAGGTAAGGATATTTTTATTGCGATTCTTGTTGATATAATTAGTAAAGGATAACAAGGCTGTGGTGGTATTATGAAATGGTCGGAAACCATGCTGACAGTTAGCTAGGAGACTATGAAGGAGTATGTGGTTTAGTAATTGTTTGTGGATACACTTCTCCATTATTTTAGCAAGAGGGGAGAGTAGAGCTATTGGGCGAAAGTTGGAGAACTTAATGGAGTTTCCACCTTTGTGAAGAGGAATAATGTATGAGATTTTCCAGATTGATGGTATAGTGCCTTCTTTTATGGTTCTATTGATTAATATGGAGATGGGGTAGGCAATAGCTTTGGCTCCTATTTGGAGGAATTCTGCTGGTAGTTTGTCAGCTGAGGGGGTAGTAGGTTTTAATTTTTGGAGTAGGGAACGGATATAAAAAGTGGGTATAGCTTCCAAGTGGAATAATGGGGGAGGAGTGGAGTTAGGAATGGGGAGTTTAGAGGTGTCAGGGGTTAAATGGTTAGCTAGATTTAGTATAGAGGTAGTAAAGAAGGAGTTAAAGCCATTTGCTGTTTGTGTTGGGCAATCAGGGTTGGAGCCTAATGGATTAGGTGTGGCTGTTTTGCCTGGGGACAGAAGTGTGTTAATAGTAGTCCAAAATTTTTGTGGTTGTTTAAGGGATGATTGTTGTAATTGGATGTAAAAGTTCTTTTTATCCTGTAGGATAGCTTTTTTTGTTATATTTCTTAGTTGTCTAAAGGTTTGGTGATCGGAACTATTCTTTGTGGAATGCCATTTTGCCCAAGATTTATTTCTGTTATGAATTAGTTTCCTAGTATGATTTGATAGCCATGGAGCTGGTTTGGTTTTGATTCTTATAGAGCGAATTGGGGCATGATGGGCCAGGATTGCTAGGAAAGTGTTATTGAAGTGATTAACTGCTTCATTTATAGGGAGACATTTAAGAGGTGACCAGTTACACTGCTTAAGTTCGGTCTGGAACAGATTGAGGTCAAAATGTTTTTTGGATCGGGTCGTTCTAATGATAATTTGGATAGTAAGGTTTATTTTATGTCTGATAATATATATTAGAGAGTGGTCACTGAGGTCATCTGGGAGGGTTCCTGTTGTATATTTGTGATGTGGACTATTTGTTAGTATCCAATCCAGGATGCTTTCTTTATTATTAAGTTTATTTCTTCTGGTAGGGGAGTTTATAGCTTGTGAGTAACCATACAGGTTGATAAGGGTGGATGGGTTAGTGCGGGTACATAAATTCCAGTCTATGTTAAAGTCACCTAGGATTATGGTTTCCTGTGGGAGGTATGAAGAAAGCCAGCTTAGTATGTCTTCTAGTATACTTTGATTTTTACCTGGGGGAAGATAGGAGCAGATGATGTTTAACGATTTATTGGAGTTAAGCTGTAGTCTGGAAATAATTATTTCTGCATTATTATCTGAGGGTAGGTTGGGATTTAAGATAGTAATTTGTAGTCCTGATTTGTAGAGAATTGCAACCCCACCACCTTTTTTGGTTGGGCGGTCTTTTCGAAAGATACTATAACCTGGGGGGGGTAATTTCATTATCTTTTATTGTGGGTTTAAGCCAAGTTTCTGTTAAACAGAGGATGTCAAACTGATGGACATCTAGAAGGGCATGAACTTGAGGTATTTTGTTGCATATACTAAGTATGTTTAGATGGGCTATTGAGAGAGATTTGGAGGGTTTGGTTGTAGGAATGGGGGTTGTCTTGTACTGGTTGCTACTTGTGGTGAGTAGGGAAGGGTTTGGACCAGGATTAGGGTGAATGTCTCCATCTATTAAGGAGTGGAGTGATATAAAGTTCTTGAACTGTGGAGGTTTCCAATGGTAGTCAAATGATTTTCTATAGTTTGGACTGGAATATTTGATGTGCATTAATCGATGATATTTAGGTAGAAAGTAACTAGGTTTATAAGTGATATTAAAAGAGCATGTAGATGAAGCATGTATAGTTGTAAGAGCTTGTTTGATTGGAATTGTAAGAGTAGAGAGGAGGGGATGTTCGAAGGAGGTTAAGAGGTAGGTAGTAGTTAGAGTAGTGGGTAGGAAGAAGAGTACTAGTAGTAAATGGCAAAGGTAAGGCATAGCTAAGGAGTGTATAGTGGGTGTTTGGAGGGGTAGGACTTAAGAGCAGAGGTGAAATTATAAGAAGGCGTAGTCAAGTGTTGGTGGGAGGAGTTTTATTCCTGAGGGGAGTTAAGATGAAGTGTGTATGGTTATTGATTGAGGTGGGTGTGGCTAGGGATGGATTGTATGATTGGATTATTCTATAGGGGTGTGGTTATGGGCGTATAAGTTTAGGTAGACTGGAGATGGGAGAGATTTGGGGGTAGGGTAGGGCAGCGGAGTGAGGCCACAGGGTGAACGGAGCGGGTAGAGACACCAGAGTAGCTTGTCAAGATGACAATCAGTAAGGAGAGAAAATATGCAGGTAAGTCAGCGAGTAATAGAGTATGAAGAAATGTTGAGGTGCTGGCAGTGGTATGTGTGTATGGGGAGTAAGAGTGAATTGAAGATAAATTAGTTCAAGGGGAGATGAAAAATAGTCAGTTCAGAGAATGTTGGAGAGGGAGTTAGGTAGATAGGGGAGAGCAAATGAAAAAGGATATGTATACAAGGGCTAACATAGAGGCACCACCTAGTGGTTAGTCTCTGAACTACAGTTAAATAGATCTCCTAAAAGTGTGTCAGGCCAGGGAGGGAGGGGGCAGGAGAAGACTACTTCGATATAAAGAATGTCTGGGCCAAAGGTACAGTTAATTTAGAGAGAAAAAAGATTAGGGGGAGGGGGTTGGCTGCTAGCTGACCTAACTGAGAGGCTTACCTAACTGGCAATAACTATATCACTTTAATGTTAATACAGGTTGCATAGAAGTTATAGCAAGACATACTTCCACTGTCTCAATCTGAGTATGGCCTCCCAAGGAGCTGGAGAGTTAACTCCTAAAGACTGATTAGCTTTCTTGAGCATCCAGCTGGGTATATTCAGGTCAGCAGGTAGGGAGGTATAGGAGCAGAAGGCTGGTACAGACAGAGAGAGAGAGAGACAAAAGAGAAAGCGAGGAAAATGAAATGTTTGTTAGCTACAGAGCATGCAGACAAAATTAACAAGACAGTGCATTATATATTACAGCAGGAATTCACAGTATTATATTCCCTTTTTATAACAATATATGTCAGGTAGTTACTAGGAGAACAGCCATTCCTGCTATCGATAAATAGCTACAAAACGGAAAAAATGTGTTTACAGCTTAGTGTCTTTGTTGCTTTTCTTTTTCAAAAATACAGTGAGAAGCAGGATGAAAAAAGTCAGTGCCGAAATACTGCATTCCATAGTTTGTTATTTGTTTTTAAAAAACACAATTGTGTGCATTAAGATGCAGGTGAAAACCAGGTTAATGGCCAACAGGTTTAGTCACAGGTCAAAGGTACAGTCTCAAAATTCTATTCGGTAGGTATAGTAGTTAATAGAGCCGGTGGCATGTGACTAGGGAGTGCAACAAAGCTTAATTCTGGCTAAAACTATGCAATTAAGCAATGCTGCAGTATTTAAAACTGTTCAAGTTTTGAAGTAATTGCTGTTTTTCAATGCAGACAGTCTTGTAAGGGCAACGCTCGCTAACTTGGGCTTGCACTACGTGGCTGAGTAGAGTTACCGGGGATAAGACAACTTTAGGTTGTAATAGTCCTTCAGTTTCACTTAGCACAGTGTTTGAAAAGACTGGTAGAGCAATAGGACCTGTAATTATACCCCTGGGGTATGCAGTGCTACATTAAGTATTCACCCGTAAGGTTTACATGGACAGCATATGAGCGTAGTGTGTAGGATACTTTACTTTAAGAACCTTTACTCTTCGTTGGCTAGGTTAAGAGTAAACAGTACAGAGGTTCAAGCATGTCACTAATTAAGGGGAGCTTGATCAGTACAGCACACCTATAATCAGGTGGGTATTTGTGAATGGAATCAGGCTTACTAACGCAATGCTTGAAAAGTCTGATTAAGTTACGCTACAATGCTTTCATAAGCTCCGCAGCTGTTACAGTGGTAGTACAATAAGGTCGCTTTCGGCAGGTTGAGCATAGTATGTAGAGTATGCTAATTTAAGATCCCTTACTCCTCGCTAGCTTAGTCTAAAGCGTACAAAATGTAGGGTTTCAAATGCATCGCTAATTAATGTGAGATCGTACAATCGAGTTTAATAGCTAAAGCATACAAAATGTGGGGTTTCAAATATAACGCTAGTTAAAGTGAGATAATAAAATCAAGCAAACCCATATTCAGCTGGGTATTTGTAAATGCAGTTAAGAGTGCAAGCGCACTGCTTGAGGAGGCTGATTCACTTTTGTTCAGATGCTGAAAATAAGCTTCGCAGCTGTTAAAGGGAGTAGTGCAGTAAGGTCACTTTCACTACCTTTGTTATACCACTCCAAATACAAATTTTATGTTAAAATACAGTCTGAGTAGCATGAAACAATGTACAGGATACTGAACGGATTAAAGATGTGTCAACAGAGGTATTAAACCATTAGTTAGTAATCCATGTGCACAACGCTGAGTTGGTAAAGCGTGTGCGGAGAGAGTGTAATCAACAAATAAGACTTTACACAGTTAAATTATAATATACAAAGGCTAATGCTGCTAAACAGTATATTATAAACAGTCCTGGCCAAAAATTCAAGAAAAACATGAACTAACTTACAGTAGGACAAGCTCTGGTCAGGGCGCACAGCAGCCAAGTGTGGGTGGGAGAAGAAAGATGGCGACCCCTAGTTCGGGTTATATTTATAAGGTGAGTGAGGGCATAGGTATAGAGAGGGAGGGCAGCAAAACCATAAAGCAGGTATGGGGCAGATAGCTCGAGAAGAAAAGGCCACGATTCAGATGGAAGGAGGGGGAAGGGGATAGGATTGGGGGATGAGATTACAGGAAATGAGGGTGGGAAAAGGTAGGGAGCAAGTAGGAACAGTCAATTTGGGAAGAAAGGGAGAATGAAGTAGGGGTGTAGGGGAGAAGGAGAGTTGGATGTAGCAAAGAACAGAGGAAATTCAGTAAAGGTAGTGAGAGACGAAGACAGCAGTATAACTGAGACACCAGAGTAGCTTGTCAGGATGACAATCAGTAAGGAGAGAAAATATGCAGGTAAGTCAGCGAGTAATAGAGTATGAAGAAATGTTGAGGTGCTGGCAGTGGGTATATTTGTATGGGGAGTAAGAGTGAATTGAAGATAAATTAGTTCAAGGGGAGATGGAAAAATAGTCAGTCCAGAGAATGTTGGAGAGGGAGTTAGGTAGATAGGGGAGAGAAAATGAAAAAGGATATGTATACAGGGGCTAATATAGAGGCACCACCTAGTGGTCAGTCTCTGAACTACAGTTAAATAGATCTCCTAAAAGTGTGTCAGGCCAGGGAGGGAGGTGGGAGGAGAAGACTACTTCGATATAAAGAAGGTCTGGGCCAAAGGTACAGTTAATTTAGAGAGAGAAAAGATTAGGGGACGGGGTTGGCTGCTGGCTGACCTAACTGAGAGGCTTACCTAACTGGCAATAACTATATCACTTTAATGTTAATACAGGTTGCATAGAAGTTATAGCAAGACATACTTCCACTGTCTCAATCTGAGTATGGTCGCCCAAGCAGCTGGAGAGTTAACTCCTAATGACTGATTAGCTTTCTTGGGCGTCCAGCTGGGTATATTCAGGTCAGCAGGTAGGGAGGTATAGGAGCAGAAGGTTCCACTGTCTCAATCTGAGTATGGTCTCCCAAGGAGCTGGAGAGTTAACTCCTAATGACTGATTAGCTTTCTTGGGCGTCCAGCTGGGTATATTCAGGTCAGCAGGTAGGGAAGTATAGGAGCAGAAAGTTCCACTGTCTCAATCTGAGTATGGTCTCCCAAGTAGCTGGAGAGTTAACTCCTAATGACTGATTAGCTTTCTTGGGCGTCCAGCTGGGTATATTCAGGTCAGCAGGTAGGGAGGTATAGGAGCAGAAGGTTCCACTGTCTCAATCTGAGTATGGTCTCCCAAGGAGCTGGAGAGTTAACTCCTATAGACTGATTAGCTTTCTTGGGTGTCCAGCTGGGTATATTCAGGTCAGCAGGTAGGGAAGTATAGGAGCAGAAAGTTCCACTGTTTCAATCTGAGTATGGTCTCCCAAGGAGCTGGAGAGTTAACTCCTAAAGACTGATTTGCTTTCTTGGGCATCCAGCTGGGTATATTCAGGTCAGCAGGTAGGGAGGTATAGGAGCAGAAGGTTCCACTGTCTCAATCTGAGTATGGTCTCCCAAGGAGCTGGAGAGTTAACTCCTATAGACTGATTAGCTTTCTTGGGTGTCCAGCTGGGTATATTCAGGTCTGCAGGTATGGACGTATAGGAGCAGAAGGTTCCACTGTCTCAATCTGAGTATGGTCTCCCAAGGAGCTGGAGAGTTAACTCCTAAAGACTGATTAGCTTTCTTGGGCATCCAGCTGGGTATATTCAGGTCAGCAGGTAGGGAGGTATAGGAGCAGAAGGTTCCACTGTCTCAGTCTGAGTATGGTCTCCCAAGGAGCTGGAGAGTTAACTCCTAAAGACTTGAAGGGATTTGTGTAAGTAACTATCATGCTATACCATCAGCATCATATCGCCTGTGATTATGACAGTGTAGGCATGGAATGAGAAATGACAATGGGATTAAAGAGACTTTCTAAATGTCCATAATGGGAATTTTGGAGGACACATCTACCTCATATCATGCAGGTATATGAATTTTTGTAAATGATTACTGTAGTTTATTTTGATTTTTATTAAACACATCCACTCAACTCATCAGTTGACAAATACACTTAAATCAATAGACTTTACGTACCACATCACAAACTGCACATCTGTTGTGTGTGTGTATATGTGTCCATTTTACCCTGCTTTACAACCTTACCCACTTTCTATTCAAGTCTGGCTTCCTGCGATTCCAACATCCAATAATTTCTACAACCTCAGTCTACTGATCTGTGGATGAGAATTTAGAGGCCTTTCAATATCAATTCAGGCATTTGTCCAGAAGAACACGAGTATTGCACACAATCATTTTTTTGTATTCATTCACACAGTTCTTCTGGCAAAGTATAATTAGGACAAATGTCTTGTCTGTCAAAACAAAAAAAAAGTGCAAACATTCACTTTACTCACAATCTGATATATGTTATATTTATGTCATGCAAGTTTCACAGGGTCCTAAGAAAACTCATGACCTGGGATTATCATGCCACATCTCCAATGGGGTTGAAAAAGCGCAGGTATTATTATCATTACAATCAGCTACACTGGTGTTAAAATGGACATGATTTCATTTCTAGTTGACTGACTTTTCTTACTGTCTTTCTTCCATATTTGTCAACTGTTGGCCCCACACCAAGATGTTTCAAGTCTAGTTTCCCTATATGCAATGATAAGTGGCAGGATTAGAGTTCACTGTAGGGTGCTATCACCCAAACAGACAGCCTTCAGAGCTTTAAATTATAACAGAATTTAACCTACCAGTTTCCTGAAATTATTCAATCTTGTCGCTGATTATGCATCTGATTATGCAGGATGAACATTATTTCAAGGTAGACAAAGGAATTTAGAATTCACCCTAATTAAAAGTTAAAATTTTCCTTAATGCTTTCATGGAAGACCGGTTAACTGAAGTCACATGAAATTATGATGCTTTCACATTATTCATAGCTACATAAATGTGTTTAGTACTATCCACTTCCCAGGCAAGGAAGACTCTGGATAAACCAAGCATAAAAGAAAGGCGTCAGCAAATAATAGAAAATTAGACAGTTTCTCTTACTGCTTGCCTCCTATTTAACAGATTTACAAACACACACACACACACACACACACACACACACACACACAATTACAAACACACAGTGGTTAAATGTAGAAAGTGAACAAAGCTAGAGGCAATATGTGAAACATAATGAAAAACATAAGCAAAAATCTGTAACGGCATTCATTGTGATGTATTCTGCTGATGTGTTTTTCATGTTATATTACAGTGTACTGCATTTATTCTGAGCGATATCTTTTGCCAGTTGTATTTTACCCTCAACTCATGCTATATCTGTTTACTCTGTTTTATCTGCTTTAGTGAAGCCTCTGTTTTAACCTCTACTGAACCTATATCCCTACACACTTTTCTCCCTACTAACCTTTGCGCTATATACATGCATGCTCATAGCAACCCTATTTCAGGCTATTTCACGTATATGCTTCTCAGCAAACCCTTAGTTGTTAATTTCTTTCTCCCTGAGCTTTTAATTTAAGCAATAACCATTTTTTCTCTTCTGTATTGCAGCTAGCTTCTATAGCGTTCCAACCTCTTCGGGAGCCTCCCATTGCTCTAAGAACCACCCTGCCCTTGAAGTCACATCAAACAAGACTGCTGTACACCTAATATATATCTAGCCTCTTCTCAAGGATTATCAGAGTGTATGTAATTAAACTGTGCTATTTTTTCTTTTATTACAATCCTTGAAATGCTGTCCCAGTAAACGGCATGGCCACATTTTCGCTAGCAGCCTGCTACCATCTGTAATTCCCTCTTTTCCTTGTTTTCCTTTCCCATTCACTGGCCATTTTCTTGCTTTACCTTATAGTTATTTTAAAGTCTGGCCACTAGGAGGCAGCGTCGATCTTTCTCCGATTCTCACATTTAATTTAAAAAATTAAAAATTTAAAAAGCCTGCTATTATTTCTTCACCCGTGAATTTCTCTGCTTAGCTTTAATAGCATTACATACAATCCAAGCCAAATAATAATTCCTAACTAGGAGTTTACTCAGTTTATTGTGTGTAGCCTATGATGGTTTAAACAAATGTCTAACCTAAAATAACATATTTTTAGCTGAGACTCCTATTGGTGTACCCTGTTTAGCTTAGGATAGTCAAACAGTAACTCTAAGCAAAGTTATTATTTTTCCTAGCTAAAAGTCCATTCGGAGTGACAATGTTTACACTCTTGAATTCTGGCACAGCCTCTTCACTCTGAGCTTGCCCTCTAGCCCCTGGTTTATTTCCTCCACAATAATTGTTTTCTTACTTTTTCCTCCTTCTCCTTGGCTCTACCCACTCCATTTGCCCTGCTGGCTCACTCTGCTCCCCTTACCCTGCCCCCAATTCCCACCCGCCCCAGTACCTCTACACTTATAGTTAGTAAGTCACACCCACCTCCTCCCCATCCAATCAACGTATCCTCCCAACCCATACTTAATTACCCCTTCCTGTCCAACCCCTACATCTACTCCACCCCTCTCACTCCACCAACACAATCACTTTTAATATAGCCATCCCTACACCTCCTTATCTTATACCTACCCTTAAATCTATATTATACACTATGCCTACCAAACCAGCCACTCTTCTAATTCTAGTACTAACTCTTATCTCCTTATCCTACTTACACTATCTTACTAGACTTCTCTCTGCCAGTCACACTCCCCCATTTCATTCAACTATCTCATCCTGCTTACAACACCCACACTCCTCCACCTGCATATCACCTAGCCTCTACTTCCTCAATAACATAATGCTATTCCACTATAAATTCATATCTTATCCCAAAAAGACTACTCCAATCTATACTAGCCCCATCTTAATAAACCACAAATCCTATTACCTAGATACAAAACAACCTAAATACCTCTTCGCCCACATTTGCCACATTATCTCTATCATTGTCTCTGGGGACATACACCCAAACCCTGGCCCCTCTCCCTCACAAGGCTCTTCCTCCCCATCTCATACCCCCACTCAAGTGGTAAACCCATCTATTTCACAGCATTAAATGCTCATCGCTTATGCAAAAAATCCATAACCTCCACGCCTGGCTTCTCCACAACAACCCAATATTCTTTCCATCTCCGAAACCTGGCTCAAATCACACATAAAAGACTCAAAATTGATTCCACGCAACTATTGTATCATCAGAAATGTAGAACTCATAAAAAAGGGAGTGGTGTCACTCTCCTGTACTCCTCATCCCTGTTGTTACCTCTTACTCCAAACCTATTCCCAAATTTGGTAATGCTGAATTAATCCCAGTCCTTCTCATAAACAAACATAAATTAATCTGTATTGTCACTCTTTATATCAAACTGCGGTGGTGGTGCTGCTGTAGCATTGTAGCCTCACAGTAAGACGTTGTCCTGTTCGATTCTCAGCTAGAGTGTCTTCTGTGTGGAGATATGTGTGAATGGGCGTACCTTCGTTGAAGGTTGTGTGTCAGGGCTGACAACTCGGCACGTAAAAATCTACTGCCAATCATTAGCAGACCGGAGTTCCGCTGTGGCGACCTCTAACTGAGAAAAGCCGAAAGACACAACAACATTGTCACTCTTTATATCCCTCCTGGAGACAATGTCCCAGTCCTCAAGAACATTCTCTCCAGGCTCTCTACAAATATCACTAATGAAACTATAATCCTGGGAAATGTTAACATTAACTGGGACACAATTCAATCTCCAACTAACTCTCTAAATATAAATCTCTTTTAATAAACTCAGCGTATTACCTCCACAACCAGACCTTCCAAAGACTTCCTTTCTGGCAGCATTCTAGACTGGATTCTAGTTTCCCATCCCCACTACATCTGTGTTACCCTTCCAGACCCACTAGGGGACCACCTTCCCACTTTTGCACATTGTCTTCCCTCCTTCCTTCCTACCACTATCCCATACCTACACCTCTACTAGGTACCTAAAAAACTTTAACCCCAATGCATTCTCAGATGCACTAAAAAGAACTAACTGGAACCCACTAAAAACTTTATTCCTGGAAAATGCTATTCTTTACTTCAATTCAACCTCCTTAAATGTGCTAGACTCCTTTGCTCCCTGGAAAACTAAATGTATAAAAAGCAACTCCATCCCTTGGCTAACTAAGAATACCTTAGCCACCATGCGACTCCGTGACAAAGTTTGGAAACACTGCCATAAAACTAAAACTACTTCTTCCTTTAATTAATACAAAACACTCTGCAACAAAGTAAAAAAAAAATGTATTATCTCAGACCACAAAGCCTATTTTTCCACTCTCCAAACAAATCACAACAATAACCCTAAACATTCTGGGATGGAATCTCCTCTCTCCTCAACCCAGGTTAAAAAGAAAACCCCTGCCCTGACCCAAATGCCTTGGACTTGGATTTAGCTACTCAATTCAACTCATTCTTTGTTGACTCCATATCTAAACTTACATCTTCCTTCACTAATAATCCTGTTTACCCAAAACATCCTCCATACTTCCCCTCCTCCCCAGTACCTCTAGCTTCCAACCTCCTCCCTTCTCCATAAACCTTATTCCATTCTATACCATAAAAAACTTCTAAAATTGAAAACATGCTCCAATGCCCTTGATGAAATACCATCCTACTTCCTAAAGATAGCCTCAGAAGCTATTGCCTTCCCTATATGCATTCTAATAAATCGATCAGTTTCAGAATGCCATGTTCCCCAGCTGTGGAAAAAAGCCTATATTATTCCACTCCATAAGGGGGGCAAAAATAATGACATCTCCAACTTCTGTCCCATCGCTGTCCTATCCCCTATTTCAAAACTTCTCGAAAAATGCATCCACCTACAACTTCTACCGTATCTTATGAATAATAACCTTCTTACTCCCACCCGGCATGGATTTTGACCTGGCCACAGCACCACCACCATTCTCCTCTCCTTCCTAGAAACCATAAACAAAGCCCAAAACTCTGGTCATATTGTATTCACCCTCCTCTTAGCCCTCTCTAAGGCCTTCAACACCATCTCTTACAATCTTCTCCTTAATAAACTCACTAAACTAAATCTATACCACTCCTCTATTAACTGGTTCACCAGTTACCTATCTAATAGGCAATAAGTAGTTAAGTGGAACATAGCTACCTCATCATTCATAAACACTCCCACAGGTGTGCCCCAGGGTTCACTTCTAGGCCCCCTTCTATTCAATGTTTTCATTAATGACTTCTACCATGCCATCCCTAATGCCAACCTCATCCAATATGCCGATGACTTGACTATAATCTGCTCTGCTACCTCCATTTCCTCATTAACAAAATTAATCTAAGACACTTTCTCCTCTACTGAGCAATGGATGCTAGATAATTATCTAGCACTGAATGTTACCAAGACTAAACTAATGATATTTCCCCCTTCTAAAAGCATTACCCTAGACAAAAACTAATTTTCTATCACTAGCCAAAATAACACTTCTCTTGAAACAGTCTCAACTGGTAAACTATTAGGAATCCTCATTGACAACCAACTAAAGTTCGATACCCATCTACATGCAAACATCAAAAAAATACAAGAGACTTGGCATGCTTTACCACCACAACCATTTCATTTCTCCCTCCACCAGGCTTGCTCTTGCCAACACATTCCTTATCCCTTCCCTCTTGTATGGGGCCTCTATCCTTACTAACCTTCAAACCTCCCTCAAATCAAAACTTTTCTCCTGTTACTATAAAATTTCAAAATGTGCAACTGGCTACAGATCAAATACCCATCACTGCATCTCCCATGCCAGCTGAACTGGCTAGAGCTACCCAATTATCCTACCTACATTTAACTCATCCAAGCACATAAACTTATTTGTATTCCCTCTCTCTGTGCCTCCCTTGCCTCTATCTTCCAAATGCACCAACTTTTCTCCTGTTACTATAAAATTTTAAAATGTGCAACTGGCTACAGATCAAATACCCATCACTGCATCTCCCTGTGCCAGCTGAACTGGCTAGAGCTACCCAATTATCTTACCTACATTAAACTCATCCAAGCACACAAACTTATTTTTAGTCCCTCTCTCTGTGCCTCCCTTGCCTCTATCTTCCAAATGCACCTTACTAACAGATGCCTACTATCCAACTTCCAAAATCTAATAGAACTACATAAACCTACTTGCCCTCCAGAAAAAATATATTCTATCCTTCTGCCTAGCACATCACTGGAATTCTCTCCCACCTCCTATCCATACCACAAACAGTCTCTCTACCTTCAAAACTTTATTTCACTCACACTTAATCTCACAATGGGAATGTCTTGCTCCCATCCTTCATAACTTCCTTGACTATACTCATCTCTATACCTAACATATCTGCTAATAGCCTCCTACAGCCTCGTAATCTCTGCAACAATTATCATCATTATCATAATTATCATACTTAGTCGTAACTTAATTTGTTTGAATAGATTTTTCATGCATTTCCCCTTTAAATGCCAATTTTACTGCAACTGTTGTTACCTTGCATTTTTCCTAACTCATTTATTAATTTGCAAGTTTTGTAATTTTTCAATTTTGTAATTTTTGTAATTGACAATATCTGTATTTTTCTAGAGCTTTCCTCCCTATGACTCCATTGAAAATGGGCTCCCCGTGGCCCATTGGACCATCCTGGTAAACAAACTGTAAAGGAATAAACACATAAATTTCAATGAACAGAAGGTCAGAACTCGACATATGTTAAATGATGCTGTATTCTAGACATAAAAGACTTTAACAGCCTCTATAAAATTTTTAGGAAAAACAAAAGACTTCAAGACTAAAATTAGAAACCACATTCTTTCATTCTAAATGCTTTTTTCTGCATTGACTCTTTATGGTAGCATATGAATCCTGCAATGTCTGTCTGATATCCTGTGATTGTCTACCTGGATAATATCACCATTACAACTCACTTCTTGGTGGGACAACAGTAATGCGTTTGAAGAGCATGAGGAAAAAATAAAAATGGGGAAAGGACTATAAAAATTTACAAGGTGTTATGTTAATAAAGACATGTTAAATGAAACGGCATGCAATTTGTAGAAGAAACAACAAAGAGACCATTACAGAAGGGATTAGAGATTAGTATTAAAAGAGGTGTTATAGAGAATGTTTGTTCTTCTTTCGGCTTTTCCCGGTCAGGGGTCACCACAGCGGAACTCCGGTCCGCTAATGATTGGCAGTAGATTTTTTTATGGGTGCCAAGGTGCCAGCTCAATGCCCAACCTTCAATGAAGGCACGCCAATTCTACGCATGTCTTTCGAATGCCAATCGACCATGGGGAGGACATGCAGACTCCACATAGAAGGTGCTCCAGCCGAGAATTGAATGGTAGAACCTCTTGCTGTGGGGCAACAATGCTACCGCTGCACCACTGCGGCTTAAAGAGGTTTTATAGAGAATAAAAAGAAAAATCTGAAGTAACAATGAAAAATATTTAATTTGAGAAAGATATATGAGGAAAATGAAAAGATACAAAAAGAAAAATCTGAAGAACTAATGAAGGACTTTATAGTTATGTTGGAAAGTAACAATGAAAATTATTTAATTTGAGAAAGATATATGAGGAAAATAAAAATATACATAAATATTGTCTGCACAAAATATTTGGTTCAAGGGAGAAATAAAATTGCCTTTTTTTGATAAAAATGTTAATGAAGAAAAACAAATGAAAGGAATATAAACTGAATAAGGAAAAAGAATGTATAAGTAAGAAGCTATACTGTAAGGGGTAGTGAAGTGTATCACTAGGTCACATGATAAGGATGATAAGGTAGTAGGGCAAAGACAGAAAGAAAAAAGGTAATATGTAACACAAATATATTACTAACAAAATATATTACATTGATCAAATTGGATAAGAGATTATCAGTGGTGAATGTACATCTTGTACAAGGAATGAATGCAGTGGTTATATTTTTTCCTAAATATGGGGCATAAGAAAAAACAATAGAATGAGCAAAATATGTAAGAATGATAGGTAATGTATGATGTTTAAAAAACATTTGGTGAAGTTAATCATATACAATTATGTAGTATCCTAAAGAAATATCAGATAATAAAGAAAAATATACTCTTATGATATGGGTATGGTGAACATTCTGGTAACTGCTCATTAAGCAGGGAAATAAAGTAAAATGGGTAGAAGGCAGAAAAGCCCAATAGATATGGTTTTATTTAATTTAGCTATAAATGCTGATGCCTGTATATAACAGAAAAGTGAAGGATGTGATGCATGTCATGTATATTGCAAAGGAATAAGATGAAGTTCCATTAAAATGTTTTATGCTGATGATAATGTTTTGGTAATGAAGTTTAAAATTTGGGCACAGGATAAAATAAAGAAATGTAATTATTTTTGAGAAGGGCAGGATTATAATTAAACCAATAAAATGCAAATGTGTATGGGTAATTACTAAAATATTTGGTATGCATTATTCAAATCAAGATATTAAAATATTGTGTGTAAGGTTTTGTAAAAGAAAGTTGGTTATGGAACGCTATGAAAATTTATTCAAAATTTTTTTAGTATAATGCTGTTACTGAATTATTTTAGGCTAATCCTATAAGGTATTGCTAATAAATTTGCACATACTAGGAAAGTTAAGACAAATTTGTGAGTGCCTATTTTAACAGTAAAAATTAGTTGTTACATATTTTTTCTTTTTTTATGTGGGATATGTTTTAGTCCAATAAAAAGGATGTAATTTACAAAGGAAAATGGGTGCCTGGTTATGATAAATCCTATGCTGCACTTGGTGTTGTATTTATTTTGGATATTAAAGTGTATGAGACATCAAACAATGGTAAGGCAATTACAAAGACTGATAATAAATCCAAGGAATTTATGGAAAACAAGGTGACTAAAAGGATGGAATAACAAGGAGATAGAGAAATATCAACAGAATAATATGGGAAATAAAAATAGATGGGTTTGGACAGGAGTTCAATGTATGAGCAAACCGTTATTATCATTATTAGGAAAAACAACTGATGTTACAAAAAGGGCAATAAAAAGTAGAAAGACATTTTTAAGAAATGCAGAACAGCATTGGAATTTCATGATGAAGGTCATATTAGATGATTTATTAAATGTTCAAATTCATACAAAATAAGACAGAAAAAGTTATGTAATGTGTTGTAAAAATTAAGAATGTGCACTACTGGGGTGTAATAAGGTGAGGGAGTTGTGAGAAATGGTTAAATAAAATGAAATTCTGGCTGAAATACAGACAGTGAAATGGATATGATCCTGTATAGAAATTATGAATTGGTGAACATACTGGGTAGAAGGGGTCCTGAGTTTATAGTTATGAAGGTTTTTTTTGGGTGGTAGTTCATATCCTTAAAGCAAGAACACAAGAATCATTGTTTAATAAGAAATGGATATAAATATATCTCATTAAAGATATAAAAAATCATCAGTCCTAGCAGTGTTCCAATTGTCTGTAGTAGCAATAGTTGAATGAATATAATAGTCGAATATGTAGATGAAGACATTAACATAATTGGATGCACTTGATTAAATTCTTCTCCGAGGTGCTACAAATCAGAAACAGGGTATAGAGCTAATAAAGTTGCTGAACAGAATGGTGTTTGATGATTTGTGACACAACAGACTCAAATGCCCAATATAATTTATTTAAAAATAAAAGGGTCATGTTTTGATTACATTACTGATAACGGATAACGTGGAAACCTACAAAGAAATAATTTCTAGGGTTTTTTCATAGGCAAGGGACACTATTGTCTATCTGTTTCTCTTATCGTATTTCAAATGACCACTAAAGCAGCTAACAGCCCACGATACAGTCTTGTATTGTCTGATAGAAAAAGAGAAGAGTTTTGAGATACTGAAACATCTTGTACTACAGCACATTTCTTGAGTTTTCTGATGTGACTCTACTTATAGCTTTGTAAGTAGTTGACAGTGAGTAATGTTGCAGTGCTGTTACAAGGGAGTAGAACTAGAGTTTTGCATGCATAGAATTATCTGATTCTTAAGCAAGCCATGCACAGTTAGAGCAAAAGATGTTTGGTATAGTTAACGGTTGTCAGAAATTCCATGATTACAGTAAAGACATTACAACAGAATCAGACTAGAAATCTTCTTTTGTTTGTTGCTTAAAGCTCCAGTACATATATAGAAAATGTTACTATCCTTACAAAATATGATTGCAGGTACAGTACCCTCTATGTAAACTCAAGCTTTACTTTGATATCTAAATGAGTACAAGAAAGAGTTATTCGTGAAAAAAATACCTTGGGTAGTATTTCAGTCAGAACAGCATTAAAGCACAAAAAAACTGCTAGAGCTGAAAGCTTATCTTACAGATAACTTAAGGTCTCCATTTCTCTCTATATAATTGTGAAAAATAGCCTGATGGTGTGAAATCTCTACTTCCTCTCACGAAAACATCTTTGCCCTACTCAGATCTTAATCATTCAAGATTTTCAATTCAAAGCATAAAAGTACTTGGTTAGTCAGACTAAACAGGTAATAAATACCAGGCTGTGCTGTTAAACAACTCTTTTTTGTCCTCCTATCTTACATCAGAATGTACTTTCAAAGAAGCAGAGATATGTCAGAACCTTCTAGCTCTTTTAAAAAAGAAATTAACAAAATAATTTCTAAGTATCCTGAGGACAAGATTCATGGGCGCAGTGTTTCTCATAAGTGCATTTTTTGTAGTTGCATTCTTCCTGCCACACACTTTATGCCAACCCCCAACCCATAGGTAAGTGTCCTTGTGGGCCATTTTAAGCCCAGCCAATTTCCTTTGCAAAAGTGAGAATCAAACAATGTACTTTGTGTTTGTGAGGTAAACATCTTAACCACTATACCAATCCCCCCAGTGTGTGATATGTTATTCAGTTAAATATTATTTTGATATTTGTATATTAATTTACTAAACATTGACAAATATTTGCTGTGATTGTCCTCTCATGTCATTTTGTTATATCAGCAGAATGCTTGCAACTCTATTTTTTCATTACAAATTGACAACAAGGCATAGCAAACAGTGAAACAGGTTTGTACAGTCATTTCTGATAATTGTTTAGAAGTTTAGTCACTGATTATTGTACAAGGATTGAGTGCTGAGGCTTGGTGTTTTATAAAATGTTACTAGGGATTATGGCACAAACAAAATCAGTTCAAGCAAAGGAAAAAAATAGATCAGCAGGCAGATTTCCTAAACTTTCATCTATTGATGTGGTTGTATTCTTAGGAAGATAATCACATCACCTTAGTTATGACATAGATTTCTAAGCTTTGTTTGGAACAATGGACGTGTTACAGGGTTTGCCTAAATTACGGAACTAAGACACATCAAATTCACAGTCTTTTTATTAGGTTACATTTGAAAATGTTGCCTACACCAGCATGTTTATTGTGGAGGCTGCTTTCTTTAAGGGATCAGAAGTGAGCAAGTTCCTGTTGTTATTTGTATATCACTCCTTCAAGCCTCATTTAAACTTATAGTATAGTATGGCTTTAATAGCAGTCATAAATTATACACTGAAATGACTACACTCAGTTTTACAAAGGGAGGGTACGCAAAGCCATATGGCTTAGTAGAGGACAAGGTCAGCGAAAACTTATCTGTTCAGATCAGTGGCCTTATAAACTTTTCTGTGGATGTCATCAACAAGAAAATATGCAATTTGTGAAGTGGCTAGCAATCAGCTATCCAGTTTTAAACTGCAGTGATATATGACACATGCTATCTCCAGCAACAATACAGTTTTTATCAGTGCATTATAATTTGTTATTAAAGTTTCAGATATGCCTATGCCCATTTAACCAATGTATCTGCTTCTTAATTACCATGCACTAGAAATTATGAATGTCCTTAAAGCATAGTAAATGTTATACTTAGTCTGCTCAGCAAGAACCATCTGTCACAGTAAGGCCTCATTCATATAGTACGAAGGTAAGAAAAGGTAACCATAACATTTTAGTGAGACTGTTTGTGTCATGTTTTTTTTCTTCCTCACGTGTTTCCAGTTAATGGCAAGTCATGAAAATGCTCAAAAAAATCATTATTGCTAATCTTTCACTCCACAGTGGGAACCCGAGATTATCAAAAAATGCACATTACACAGATTTCCTTTCCAGGTAATGGCCATTTACATTTAAGGAACCTTCTCTTCAGTAGCTATCATCTGATTCTTTTCTGCAGATTTAATTTCTGTTTTGTCATAGTGAGCTGTATGTATCATGTGACTCAAGGTTTCTCACCAGATGTAATCTTTCTATTATCAGCTTCCCAAATTGAACACTTACTTTTACATTTGTGTGCTACTCGGTAATAATATAAAGGTATTCTGTTCAACCTTACATGGTACTTTACTTTTCCCCATGATTGTGTGACCATGGAGTTTAGTGAGAAGGGTGTGAGAGAAGCCCCATTATAGAGATTTTCTGCAGGGCTTACCACATTGAAAACATAAGAAATACTTTTCTTAAGGCAGTCACACACAATTTTGGTGGGTGTGCTTTCAATTAATTTACATCATTGAGTTCTGAGTTGCCCAGCTGTGTGCTGACTTCTTGTAGGGGATCCAGTTTCAGAAAATATAAATTTACTATTTATTTGTATATATAATGTATATTAATGTCTCAGTTGACTGTGGTGGTGGTGCTGCGGTAGCGTTGTCGCCTCACAGTTAGACGTTGCCCGTTCGATTCTCAGTTAGAGCATCTTCTGTGTGGCGACATGCGTGAATGGGCATTCCTTCGTTGAAGGCTGTGCGTTAGGCCTGGCAAGCCAGCACGTAAAAATCTACTGCCAATCATTAGTGGACCGGCGTTCCGCTGTGGCGACCCCTAACCTGGAAAAGCTGAAAGACACAAAAAAATTAATGTCTCAGTTTACTCTTCTCTGAGTAGTAGCTCATGTTGTTTCATACTGTTTCAAAGATGCTCTTTATGTTTACCAAATGTATATATTTTAATGTTTCTGGAGGTTTTCATCTTGCAGCTCCACTGAAAATGCAAACTTCCTAGTTAAAATTCAATGCTTCTTGTAAACAACTGCAAATAAATATGTAATACAATGGACAGAATGCTAATTCTGGACAGAGGAAGCTTAAAACGATTTTTGGGTTCCAACCTTACTTAAAGTATATAGGCCACTTTTACTTGCAAACATAAGTAACAGACCTTTAGAGCTAAAGAAAATACTATCAGATTGCATAGGATTTAATACAAATGTCTGTTACTTTTGCATTTTATATTGCTGATATGGACCGTCCCCCCCGCCTACAAATGGCACCATGAATACCTGAACCTTCAATGTATTCCTTAAATAAATTAAGGTGTAGGTTACTACATTTTCATGCTAAATGCATCAATAGGAACTTTTACTTTATAGAAAGACAAGTTGTTGACTAGGTCTTGCAGATGGAACATCTTGCATTGCAAATTAAGAAATTTGCTTTTACAGTAGTGAACCCACTATACAAGGCGATGTTCTTGTAAAGAAGTAAGTTGTTTTTGTTTACCCAGAATGGTTTGTAGTTCTTTGTAACCCATTGCTTAATACCCATCATGACATCACTTTGTAGGTGTTGTTACAGAGAAAAATGAGTAAGCAGAGAGAAACGTAAAACAATCAAAATGCATAGTATAATCTTCATTGTTTTACAAAATCACTTGCAACTTTAACATATGAAGTATAACTTGGAAATGAAATTAATTGCAGAACAAAGATGCTTCAGAAGGTGACTAATGCTCCTTAATGTGAATTATTTCTACAAGTTCAACAAGTAACAATTTCAGGCTGTACTTTGATTTTGCCTAACAATGACCATAAATATATTAGTCGGTTTCATTAATACGATAGTTTATGGATACATTCTTTGCAACCAACTGACATGTTTTACTTTAAGTCATACTGTTGTGTGTTTCAGTTTTTTTTTATTGTCTTCTTCTCTAAGGTGTACACTATATGTTTTCAGGACATCTGAAAAAATGCAAGCTAGCTGTATTGTAACCTTCTCTAACTTTGTTCCATACTAAATAAATGGCTTAAAGACATGCCCAAGGATTTAATAAAATCTGTGTAGACACAGTGTAGAGCCTACATGGAATGTTACCTTGTCTGGCTACATGGTTCCCCTTCAGTAGAGTGACATGCATATTAATGATGGTGTGTTGCCAAGGGAGAGATGAGGAACACAGTTATTGAATCAGTGCAGGGAGTGGTGTAGTGATAATTGTGTCTGCAGAGGAGTAAGAGACTTCCTGCACTGTGCTAGTGTTTTATTTACATCTAAATTTTTGTTTTTAAAAAGCATGTTTGCGCAGTGCACCACGGAGTGCAGCAATGCTAAGTGCTAAGCAGCTCACACAGATAAGACAGCAGACACCTGCCAGACATCTAAAAATAGAAACTGGATCTCATTTACTATTTATTTAAATGTGATGTTTAAGTGTATCTAAGCATGTTTTCATGGCGCGGCACAGAGCTCAGCACTGCTTATAAGTAGTTCAGTGGTATATGTGAAGGCAAACCAGATTTCTTAATATCCACATAGCTAAATGGGGTAGAATGATGGTTTCATGTGCAGTAGGGCCTGAGTTTGAATACATAGAAGAGAAATTAGTATTTAATTTTAATATCAAAATTTGCAGACTAATTTAAAATATGGCTCCTCTGCGCTCTACTAATCTCTGCTGAGACCTGCTAAGTGCCGCATAAATATGATAATGGCTGCCAATGTTTATGCACTGCTCAGCTCTTCCTGGTTGATTTGTGTGTTGCTAAGCTCTGCTAAGAATCCGGTTCTGTGAGTTTTCACACTTCTTAGTTCAGCTGCACTGATTTGCACAGTGCTAAGTGATACTGTGCTTTTTTGAATGTTGCTCAATGATGTATAAGGATGAAAAAACAGCCTATATCAATGTCAAAAGGCAGGAATACAGCAGAATCCATTGGAGTTCTTCTTCTGATGGGTGCTATGTCTGGTGTTGGTGGAGGTGCACACCTTTGGGTGCAGAGTTGGGGCATTCTGGAGTCCAGGGCCATGGATGGACTCCTAGTCAAAAACCATGATGACTGGTTGCTGCGGGTGGGAGTGTAAAGAGGAGGCCTGTGACCAGCTGGTCAAAGAACTCACCAGTGTTACTGGTATCCCCTGCACAGATGAGCAGTGCTGTCACCACCATCATGACCTAAAATAGTGAAAGAGGGAACTCTTTGACACCTACATCCAAGAAGCTTGGGGGGAATGCTCTACAAGTATGTAAGTAATTTTACCTCTGTTTCACCATTATCTAATCTGATTGTCTGCAAAACAGATATGCATAAGGGGACAGGGCCCAGCCTCCCCCTGAGAGTAGTGGAGGAGGGTCTGCAGACAACCAGGATCAACTGCTGGTCATGGTGTACAGGATTGTTTACCAAAGCTATGAACACCACCTTTGCCAGATTGAGAGCATGCTGCCCAACCTGGTGATGAAGGCTCGCCCTGGCACCCAGCCTCCAGCACAGCAACCCTCAGGCAGTGAAGGAGCAGTGTCGATTGTCCCATGGGTGGGGGGTGTGAGTCATACTGCTGCCAACTGGAGGCACATGTGACTTGGATTCCACAACAACCTCCCCATCCAAGATGTTTACCCCCTCATGTGTCACACAGTGCCCCTAACTGCTGTCTTGTCTGTCTTGTCTGTCTGCAAACGCATCCTCTCCTACTCAACTTACCTCTCCACATGTACCTATGTCCCTTCCCCTACATTCCACTTTCACCATAAAAAAAAATGGGCACCAATCCCAAAATAAATATAGCCTTATACACAGCTCTCCATGTTGTACTCATGTCCGCTGGACACTAATCTGGTCTAATTCACATGGCAACACAGTTATGTTGTCCTTGCCCCTCACTCTGGGGTTTGAAAGTCCAAATTCATTTACAAAATCTGTGAAAATGCACAGCTGTTGCTGTACAACATATAGACAGCTCTGGTTCTTTCCTACATCCTTCCTGCACATCCCTAACTGCCTTTCACTATGTTTTACCCCTGCTTGCCCCCATTTCACCACTTTCCTATCAGCCCCTTTTTCTTTAAGCTTAAATGAGCTTTAATGATTAAGCGTGTTTATTACATTGTTAGGCATATTTACCAAATAAACACCACTGCTAAGTTTTGAACTCAGGCCCATCTCACTTCCAGCCCACTGCATTAACCCATCATACCACACAGATCTGACTTAAAGTAGGTGTTTCCAGGAAAGCATACTGATTGTCATTTATAGTCATGAGGCATGTAACTAAAATAAAAACTAATGGAAAAAAATGGGAGTGCACCTTGTACTCTGGTAAAATAATATACCAGTAGACAGTCAAAGAGATAATAATGGCTATAAGTTAGACTTGTGATAGCAAGTATATGTGTCCTTTTATCAGCAACTTGTGGAAAGACACTTGCTAAGGCAGCAATGGCAAAGTACATTCACAACTGGGACCCTGATGCAGAAATACAGCCATATAAAGCCATGCACATTCTGATGGATGTAGAAATGTTTGTCACAACCTGTATATTTGCACATATATTTTGCAAATGCAGATGCTTTTGCAGTGACTTGGTAGTGCAGTCTGTTATGCTGTGTATCCAGTACATGTTGCCACACAGTCCTGGGTTCAAATCCAGTTTTGTGTTGCAGTTTAATTCCACTATTTTGAAGACAGCAAGTAATAAATGAGTCATGCAACCCTAATCCACACAGGTTACTGCAAGGTAATGAACTGCTATCCAGTTTTGCAAGTCAGAGGCCTGCAGGTAGAGACACACTGCATATATCCATATAGCCTAACTATATGTTGGCTACTACTCTGTTACTGGCACTGTTGCGTAACAGAGATACCTTAATTACATGGCTCAGTCGGACTGTACAGGGTACCTTTACCCTGGCTGTGCCATAACAACAGGGCTGCCACAGCTGCCACAGTTACAAGTACAGCTTGCTGTCCTCAAAAGTGTCCACACTTTCCCTTATGTGAGCAATGTTGCAGCAGCAGCTGCAGCCTGTAGCATATACAGCTGTATGTAAAGGTAGCTGCTACAGACTTACCATACCTTCCGACCTCCTAGAACAAGGGATGCAGACACAGCCAAATGTAATGGGGGGCTAAGACCCACAGATAGGGACATGTGTAACAGTCTGCCCCTACAAAGATAGTAGGTTGATAGAATAACAGCTATTGCATTAGCATGCATACTCTGGCAGGTATAAAGTCTGACACTCAAGTGGGTCTCTTTCCTTATTGACCTCAACCTACAATGTTTGCCAGTGAACTGCCAGATGACCACAATGTCATGGGACACTGACCACACATACGAGGCAAAACTGTGGACATACTTCACAAATCTTTACAGCTGACCATTACAGTACCCACCCTCTGTGATGCTGTACTCTCCACACCTCAGTAATGTCCATCTTAACAACTAAGAAAGGAGCCCAGGTCTACATGAAGGCCTTATATATTGCAGTGTGGTGGCATGTCATTGGCCAATGATGGTGCAATTCAGCTGTGTTGGCCACAATTAGCAATTCTAAGCCACAGACTGGTGCAGAGGCAATTAGTTGCTAATAACAGTACCTTAAAAAGGCAAGCAGCTGCTTATGGGGAACAGGACTGTATGAGACAACTCACACGGACAGCGTTTTTCCAAACGTATACCAGAAGCAAGGTTCAAAAAAGGAGTCTTGCACTCCAACGGGTATGTAATAGATTTCGCCATATAACAGGATGCAGATGGGAAGATGGAGGTATGGGGAATACAGATTACAACAGTAAGCCTGTTTTAGATCTATGGTAATGACATGTCAGTGATAGTCTGCTGTCCTACATCTACAGGCATGCCTCTCAACTGTCCCTGACACATCTCATCTCTGTCCTTGTCAATCCCTCCTACAACAGTTGGCTGTTGTAGGAAAGCTAATGGATTAAACATAATACATTGTGACAATAAGTAAGGGTGTACAATCCTTTAACATCAAACGATGCATTGTAATTCACCTACATCATTCAGTCACTGTCTCACATACATAATTCTAACATTTCAAAAGTATCCCTGAATGTCCCTGATGTACTCTGGCTAAGTCCCCATTTCTGTTGACATATGTCACTGTTTGGTTGATGACTATGGCCAACATACCTGTCAACCTCTTACAGCATGAAAGCAGGACAAAGCCATAATTTATGGGTGGACCAAGGCTCAAATTCAGCATCAGTGTTTAAATATGTGCCAGAAATCCACAAGTTTGTGTGAAACTGACCAAAACTATGAGGAATCATCCTGGAATTCTGCAAACATCTGTATAGTTGAGAGGTATGATGCTTACAGGGAACATATACTACATTGTTGTCTGTCATTGTGGCACACTGGTGTTGCTGGACTGTCCCTATATAGTTGTTGCAATAGCACACTGTTAATTGTCTGGCAGTGGCCATATGACAGTGGGAGTTTGCCCATAGGGGACACACCACAGTAGACTGCAGTGCTGGGTGTTGGAACATACAGCAGAATGTGTTACAGCACACAGGGACATACCCCAGTATTGCTACTATCTTGGTGGTATCCACACATGTAGAATGTTGCCAGACTGTGGAGTATGATGTGTGAGGAAGCAGGGGATAGTGCAGGCCATTATGGGTGTGCTGGATCTGTACATGGTGAACATCTACGTATATGGTCCTGTAATGTGCTACCCTTTTGCTGTCTTTCAGGAACCATGTACCACAGAAGACATGCTCCCCTCTCAGAAGCAGAGAATGACATAATAGTGGATGGACTGAGACAGAACCATCAGATCTTGTTGTCCAGGTGGAGGCATAATTGGGAGCAGTGGGCAACATTGTGGGCAGACTTTGTGCCCGATGTCAATCAGACTGGCCAACAGGGAAGGACCTATGACCAGGTCTGACACTGGGTGGGCCACAGACATGCTGAATGGTGCATGACAAAGGGCAGCTGCTGGTGCCAGGGATCATGCCACCACTGGTGGAGAGCCTGAGACAGAGCATCCACTCTTAGCCACAGAAGAATTCCTGGCAAAACTAGGAGCATATAACAGCTCCCAGGCCTCCATCGCACCATACATTGTGGATGTGGGTGTCACAATATGCACAGCAGAGGAGCATCCAGATAAATGTATTGTGTTCAGCAGTGTAATGCCTTATCAGTCATTGTGGCAGCCTGAACATAGCTGTACATGGGTGTTAGGTGTATTTGCATTGGGGGCAGAGTTAGGGTTTACACTCAGTTGTGGAGACATACTCAGAATGTCAGCAATACAGCCAGTATCATAGTAGCTAATGTACATGTGAAAATATGCACATATTACCTTGCAGTGCTGCAACCTTTGGTGGTGCTGGCAATAACTCTTCCTCACCTTTTCATAGATTCATCAGGTTTGGCCCACATCCATGGTCCTGTACTTAGTAAGTGTAATACTGTTTTTTGGATCATATATACCCCATGAAAGTTAAGGGCTGCCATTGCCCCTATGTAGAAATGTTGTGCTTAGCCAGAGTAGAACACTTGTATGTTCCATTCTGAAACAATTAAATGCAGTTCATAGACTGGTTAGTCACAGCTGTGTATTTGAATGACCATCGACACATCTGCTCTTATAGTTATGAGTGGCTACACAGTCTGGTGTACATGAGGCAATTACTCCAAGATGCCTGTTCAAACATAAAAGGGAGATGCCACATACCTGAGTCAGTGGCACTAGTACGAGCATATCATTCTCAAGATAGATGTACTGGGTTTTATGTGTAGTTCTTTCATGTATAGTGTCATATTGCATACCTTACAGGCAGATTGTACTGGCAACGTTACCTGGATTTGGCTGAAGTGTATGTTATAAATGGCTTGACTGGTCATTGTATGTTGGTGTTTGGGTCTCTGTTGCATGGGAGCAGAGATGACAAGATGTGAGACTGGTAATGTAGTTGTGGATCCTCATTTTTATGAGTTTGTGTGGATTACTATACATAAAAGTGCAGGTAGTGATGTACTCCTTTTGTCTTGGATTTCACAGGTAACCGGGGCGGGGGGGTGTTGGTGTCTGTACCCCTGACAACCTGATGTCAGTGTCTTATCGGACTATGATGATGATGGTGGCCATAGTGAGGCACAGGTGAGGTTCTCAGGGGCTTAATCTGTCCCAGAGGTTGACATCCTTCTACTGGTCCCATTGTCACAGCACACAGTCAGTATGCCCACACATACCCAGTCCCCAGAGGCCACAGATAGTGGACAGTCAGAGGATGATGACATTGAACAGGACAGTATGGCAACTATGGTGTCAGTGAGTGTAGACTCTGGTCATAGACAGAGAGCTGGCGAGGTCCCACACAGGTGGATTGACAGGGGTGCTCATAGGAGGACTGTTTCTATCCACTACATTTTGCAGGTATCACATCACAGGTCACTTGATGCATGTTTTGGGTCATCATGGAGGCATAGGCTGTGGATGCAGTACAGTCTGACATCTGTGACTGCCTCCACTGCATTGGGGACACCCTAGATTGGTTAACTGATGCAATGGACAACAGTGGGCTGAGACAGTGTCTGTCTTGGACCGCACATTGTGCTGGAACATCTGATTAGAGTTGGGCATCAGACAAGTGGATATAAAGCAGCAACACCATCTGCTAAGAGTCCGTGTGGCCATCCACAATGATGCTCCTGTAGTGGCACTACCTCCAGTGGTACAAAGAGAAGTGTGCTGTCCACATGACAATGTAGCAGGCCATGGGCACGTGATCCTGGGTGGTCCTGTGGGGGACACAGCCCCAGCATTTTGCAGTCACCATCAGGTAATAGCACCACATTTGACCTTGGGCATGGTGGTGCCAGTTCTACTCCTGCCAGACCCAGTTCCTGTGTTCATGGCCAGAGATGGTGAACTGTCCACTCTACCATGTACAGTCCACAGCTGTCCAACATACACATGTATAGGGCTAGCACTGGGCTTGACTGTGTACACGCACACACTCAAACACCACTGTCACATACAAGTCACCTACAGACACACACACAGCACCTTTCCAAGGTCCAGCTAACCCACACCCCTCCTGACTCGTACACACATGCTGTCAAATGTTTGGCAAAGCCTAGGCCTCGGGCACCCCCACACCACACCCTGTGCATGTGCTGATACCTATGAAACATCCCTGCCATCCATGCCATTGATGCAGGGAAATGCTACTATGTGTCTGATGTACAGGGTGTCCATATCACTTGACATGTACTTGTGCAGTGCAGTATAGGTGTGCTATGCCACTTGTTGTTGGCCACAACAGGTACTGTATGCTGGCATGTGTCATGACTGGACATCACACTTTGTGTATCTTTGTTGCATGATGTTGGACTGGAGGTAGTGTTACAGAATGACATTTATGTCACGGACCTGTGTATGTTCTGTTCCAGGAGTCTGAGGTGATACACTATGGGCACACGGCAGCAGTACAGCAGCACAGGTTGGCATGGCAGCACAACAGAAATGTTACATCAGCAAGGTACAGCAGTATACTTGCATGGCTCCCTAGATGCATATGTGTAGAACAGCATATCAGGGACAATGGGGGCAGTTAGCGTATTCATGCATTCATACTTTGTGATAAGGTCTGCTACCCTTGCTACATGTTACTTGGGTTATCTGAACTTACAAATCTCAGAGATGTGGTGATGGAGTTGACATGTCTACAAATATCCTGTGTCTGGGTCAGACAGGTGGCGGACATCAGTTATGATTATGTATAGGAGGGCAATTTAGGGTCAGCAGATAGTCACAGGGCCAAAAAGTGCATAAACATTGCATGGGGGTGGCCCATAAGGGGCATCTCTGCAGTGCTGCACAGGGATATAGTTACACACATACACACAAAAACAGAATAGGCTGTTGTGAGTATAGAACCCTCATTTACCTACTGTTACACACTATAGCTTGCAGTAGTTATTGCATGTGTCACATAGTTTACCTAGTATTAAACTGTCAGCCAGCACTCTTAAGGTGGATGACATCAGCAGGCCTTGTAGAGGGGAGCAATGTAGAGGCCAGCAGCTAGTCACAGGGCCATACAATGCATAACCATTGCACAGAGTTAGCCCATACAGGCTTGTCTGTAGTGCTGCATGGTGATATATTTTCACACACCCGCACACAGAGTTGGCTAATGTGAAATTACAACCCCATACCTATTTACTATTACACACTATAGCTTGTAGTACTTATATGTGCCACAGTGTTTATCTGCTCTTAGGTCATCAGCCAGTGCTCTTAAGGTGGATGACATCAGCAGGTCTTTGTTGAGGAGGACAATGTTGAAGCCAGCAGCTAGTCACATGGCCATAAAATGCATAACCATTGCACAGAGATAGTCCATAAGGGCTTGTCTGTAGTGCTGCATGGGGATGCATCTACACACACACACACACACACACACACACACACACACACACACACACACACACACACAGTTGGCTGATGTGAGATTAGAGCCCTTACTTATCTACTATGACATGCTATAGCTTGCAGTACTTCTCACATGCCATGGAGTTTATCTGATATTAGACTGTCAGCCAGCACTCTTAAGGTGGATGACATCAGCTGACCTTGGAGTAGGCGATATGCTACGGAGTAAAGTTGGAGTTTTTTGAGGCGGTCAGTGTAGGGCATTTGTTTGAGGCCAGTAATCCTCTTTGTGAGGTACTTCTGTGGCCTTTCCAGCTGCTGCAGATGTCTTGTGAGGTACATTCCAAAAGGGGCATTGTACTCTATAATGGGTCTAATGAGTGTCGAGTAGAGGGGAACAATGACCTCTTTTTTCCTGGATGAGAACCCTTTTATGATGAGGTGTGCCATGTAGAAGGACTTTCTGACTACTGTGGCAATGTGACTATCAAAGGAGAGACTACTGTCCACCTGGGTCCCAAGGTCTCTTATCACACATTTGGTGTTAAGTAGATTGCTGCCTATGTGGTAGTTCATGGGTACAAAGTTTGTACCAAAGGGGATGACACTGCACTTTTTGGCATTGAGCTTGAGGCCATGGCTCTGATACCAGGCATTTGTCTCAGCGAGGCTTTCTGTAGGATGTCTACATCATTTGGGGACTTGACTATGGCTCCTAGTTTGCAGTCATCTGTGAACTTTGTTAGCCAAAGGCCTTCTGTGTTTGCCTGTACTTCAGAGAAGTAGATGCCAAACAGGAGAGGTCCCAGGATAGAACCCTGTCGTACTCCACTTGTCACTGCTGTGAGGTCAGATTTGGAGTCTCCAACTTTTACAGTGTGGGTTCTGTCAGTGAGCCAGTTGGCAACCCATCTTGTGACGTAGGGATTTATACCTAGTTTAGTGAGTTTAGCTATAATTCCAGAATGGGGGATGGTGTCAAAAGCCTTGGTGAGGTCAAGATCGGCTGTGTGAACTACCTTACCCTCATCTACGGCTTTGGTGACTGCCTCAAAGAAGTCGATCAGTTTCAGGAGGCATGATCTGCCTTTCACAAACTGAGCTGGGCAGGATCCAGAGTTTGGTGTTTACCATCTGTGGCAAAGCATCATGGTCTGTCGACCATGTCATCCCAAGCAGACAGATACTGGATCCCCTTAAAATGACACCAGAAGCTTAGCCAGTTGTTGAAGTCAATCAATTTGCCCTTGTACTACGGTATCATTCTGGGCGATGGCAGAATGGTACTCAGGGCTAGGGTCATACCTGCCTGGGCTACAAGATCGGAGAGCTCTTCCATGTCTCTTTTCATGTAATCCAGGGAGGTACGTCTCAGGTCATTCACACCAACATGGACAATGACAGAGTCATATTTGTACTTGTTGCGGAGTGACCTGAGTGCGTGGGTTATATGGTGGATCCTGGCACCCGACAGGCAGCTGACAGTAACCTTCTCCTTGTTTAGCCTGATGAGTGGGACATCAGTGTGCCTGACTATAGAGTCACCTATGAATAATGTGTTGGGTACATTGTTTTGCCTTATTCGCTGAGGTTGAGTGGCACACTGAGTCTGTATTACAAGGTGACTCCAGGCCAGAGCTACCTGCTCTCCACGCTGGGAATTTTGTGTGCTACAGACATTGGCAGCTGTACCTGTTTCTGTAGAACAGCATTCCCCAGATGTGTGCTATAATTAATACATGACTGGGGTACATGGTGTAACACCTCATACTGGGTGACTGTCTACATCCCTCTCACTGTACATGTGTTTTCATAATGTCCAGCATTTCACTCCATATGTCTGGTCTGCTCCTTATGCATTTGTGGTGTTCTGGTAAAATGTTGTATAATGCAGTCATTGAATAGTACGAACTACAGACAGACATTTGAGTGTTGGACTTTATATCCTTCAGATATTCTGTACTGATGCAACTCGCTTTTATACTAGTTACCTTCTAGGTTAATCAGAGCATTTGAATGTCTGTCTTTAGGTTTGGCCTTTTGTCCCCCCATTCTTTCTGGCTTTGTCCAGCTTTCATGCACTAACAGATTGAGGGGTATGACAGGCTGTGGGAACACCACCATATGACTACCTCACATGCAAAAGATGTGGATACTGCCAGAATCAAACCATCAATGCCATCACCCAGCCTAATGTCTCTAGCCTACTGAGCCACACAGGCTGCCAGACAGGGATGTGTCTTTTGTCACACAATCAACAGGACATACATTCTCACCCCTGCATTACATGAGACATAGAAGGTGTGGCCAGGTTTTATGTCACAGCCCTGCAATTGGCTGGTCTGCTGATATATAATTGCAGATTTACTGTTACAGCAGTTGTATGGGTACACTGATGTGTTGGGGGTAGGGGTCAACCAGCCCATGCTCTGTTGGCATAGACAGTTGCGCGACTGTCATGTGACCCCACTGTTTACCATCTCTCTTGAATAGTGTAGTGGATTTTTCAGCCATGTGGCCTACTGCATATTATGGGACTCATACTATTTGACAGTGTACCTGTTGTCCCAAGTGGCTGTTAGATCTCTCCAAGAAGCCCATTACCCCACTATATTGCCTTGCATACATGCGGCAGGTCCATACATATGCTATCATATTCTAGTAGCCCTTACAAGTGGTGAATAGGTGAGTGACTAACCTTGTGAATGCAGCAGTTAACAGACCTGTAGTTTGGAGCTGATTCTTTCTGATGCATACAGTACACAGCCAATACATGGTTAGGCACAGGTTGTGTGGGCTGGCTGGCATCATTTTTACTAATATGTATATGAGCCGGAATAAGGTGTCATTGTCTAGGGCCCTTGGTTGTCAGTGCATGTGCTATGCGTTGTCTCTTGGCCAAGGCCAGGGCATACTGGGCATTCCTACATCTACCTACAGGGACAACCTAAGGGCGGTCTTCCTTGGAGTGCCCCTGTGGGTGTGGCTGTGGTGACCTAGGCCTTGGTGGGTGATTTGTGTATCCCTTCCCTTTGCTGATCCTGCTGCAGCTGTTTCCACAATATCATATTGTGTAGCATGGCAGATACTGTGAACATCTGTGCACATGTGGCAGAAGAGTACTGCAGGGCTCCATCAGATATATCAAGGCACCGTAACTGTGACTAAAGCAGCCCAAACACACTCTCTATGATGTTCCTAGTTTGTGCATGTGCCTCATTATGGCATTCTTCTGTGGGTGTGTGTACATTTCTGATGGGTGTAATCATCCATGGTTCCAGTGCATAGCCAGCATCCCCCCAGTAAATGGCCGTGTGAGATGTCCCCCTAGCAAACATCTGGTTGAGCTGTGATGTGTGCCAGATATGAGAGTCATGATAACTGCAAGGGTTGCAAGCACAAACATTCATGATAATGCCCTGGGCATTACACATGACCTGGCACTTGATAGAGTAAACCCCTTGCAGTTGACATAGATTCTACCCTTCTCACCGGGTGGTGCTTTGATGTGCACATGAGTGCAATGTATGGCGCCCAGTACCACAGGGTAGTGTGCTACATGGTAGAAGTGTTGCATACTGCTGTCCTTCACCTCAGGAGTGAGGGGAAAATAAATGTGCTTACTGGCATCTGGTAGCATGGCATCCAAGAACTGGTGGAGTACCCTGGATGCTGATGCCTGTGAGACTCCCATCATGCCTCTAGTTGCTCTTTGGAAAGTACATGTAGCTACTATACTAACAGCCACACATACCACTGTTTCCACTGGGATGGGTTCCCCTCTGTTGGCTCTGTGTCTGAGTTGAGGTCAGCAGAGCTCAGTGAGTTCTTGTAGTAAGTCCATGTCCACCCTGTAGTGCTCTACAATCTCCATCTCATGTAGCTCCTGGAAGGTTACCCTGGGCCTGAACACTCTTTTCCTTCTGAGTCTAGGCTGCCTAATGTCAGCAGCAGCACTGACCTCAGCATCTAGCACATACAGATGTAGCAGACCTGCAGCAGCCCCTAGCATTTCTTGTGTTAAACGTCCCAAGTCTGTTCTCCACTGGTGCAGAGTATGGGGGGGTGAAGTCAGATTGTAGGGCATATGCAACCTTTATAGTGCTCTGCTGTAGGTATAGCATTTGTGATTGGCTATCTATGATGCATTTCACCTGTCAAGTACATCATTAAGGACTTTTAATGGCCTTAGTGTAAGTGAAACAGGGATTACCAGTACTTAACATATCATTGCCTTTCTCAGCCAATTTTTTTTTTTTTTTTTTTTTGGACAGCCTTCCTCGCTCACAACTGCAGTGTGCCACACAAACATGTGGCATGAAGATAAACAGTGCTCAGCACTCAGTGTACACACCTTCATAAAAGGTCATGATCAGCACAGTGTTGAGCCACTTAAACTGATTTCTTATTACTCTCCTTCCTGACAACTTAGAAGCTCTAATCAAAACTTACTCCAAATTTATAAACCCAAAACTAAAACTGGATGTAAACTGTATAGCTATCACCCATCCATGTTCTGGAATAAACTACCTCAAGAAGTATGGTCCCTTACCAACACAAAAGTATTCAAGTCAGCATTAAAAGACCACCTCAAAAATCATTGGTACTGCCACTGTACTCAGCCACCATAAAATATATACATGTTTTCCCTCTTCCCCCTCTTCATTTCTAGCATACTATTCCACTGTACATCCCTTCATTCCCTTACTCTATAAAGCCTTTATTCTAAACTACCGTTTAATCAAATTGTATTATAAAGTCTGTAAGTAGTCTACTTTTTCTGTTGTGATAGTACTGTATAGACTGTTTTTAGAGTTCTTAATATTTTTTTTTCATTGCTTACGCTATTTGTTAGAATAAGCTGTGGTATATTAATACTTGACTGCTGCATTTTTATTTTTTATTTTTACTTGTACTAAATGGAGCTTTTCTCCCCAGGTCACTGCTGAAAAAGGGAACCTGCCCAGCCAGTCAACAAATGTAAAATAAAAAATAAATAAATAAATAAACATGCCCAAACACAATGAAACACATGGTCCAAAAGTAAACAAAGCTTAGCAGACATTGTACACACCCCCTGCTCAGCAGAGCACTGTGCCACATATATAAGTGCAGCTGAGCTCCAATGAGCTTACAAGACCTCAGACACTTTGATGTCAGCTACCTCTTCTGTGGACATCAGCACACTTTTGTGCCTACACAGACGGGAACTGCAGACACGCATACCCATTTGTGCTATTCAATAACCCCAGCTCATTTGCATAGGGATTTGTACACACAAGCTGAAAGCAACATGGTTCCAGGCCCTGCCTCCTTAGCAACAGATCCATTCCACCATTGTAGATACTCCATGCAGGGTCCTATAACACATTACTGTCACATACTAAATTGCTTTTTACACTATTTTTTTATTTATTTATTTTTTCATAAAAGCATGTTTGTGCAGTGCAGTTATTAAAAAAAAAAAAAAATATATTTTAAATTATTTTCCATATGGTTTCGGACACATGGTGGGTTGTTTTGCACATATATGTGTCTGCTATGCTATTTCCGCCCATCTAACTGCACTTTTACAGCCACTGTTGTCTGTTTTACATCCTTTACACAGAATTTTTCCATATAAACTATAGACACCAACACTGGGTCTGCAGGACTTCTTTTCTGCTTGCTGGAATGCTCTACCTCCCTCATTTGCATACAATTCACCTGCTTATGAGGTGATTTTCATGCTATGGATACTTCAGTGTTGGTGTGCTTGTGTGTGCCACTCAGCTTTGTTTACTGGATTGCAAACCTGCTTATTTTCATGTGAGCAGTGTGGCACTATGCCACATGGGAAAAAAGTCAGTGTAGGCTTTATTAAATTCCCCCCTCAGTTTGTTTTTATCTGATTTCCTGGATTCCACTGCACAAAACAAACAAACACAAAAAGATCTGCCAAGAACTTTTGCAATTTTCATGATGTGCCTAACAAAGTGAAAAAGTGAAATAACTATAGAGAATGCTAGCACGAAGAAGTGGTCAAGCAGTTAAATTCAGTTGTTTATTCTTCAACTAAGAACTTGAGAGTGCAAATAGAAGGTACAGTGGGTTGCACTGCATGGTTATGTCAGTAGCAAACTGAGGTGCATTTCTAGGCCATTATTTATAAATGTATTCATTCACTTGATTTCAAGCAGATGTCTGAGAGGTACAGTCATCCAAGTTGTTGTAACTGATGTGTGTGTGTTTGTGTGCATGCATGTGTGAAGAGTGTATAGTTCTCAATTTTGTCTGATTTTTTCCAGTCATATTTATGATCAATTCATCATAGAATGTGTGGCTTTCTGGTAATGCCTTATGGAATGCAGGCACTAAATAATGACTAAAGATATTTCCATACTACATACTTTTCAGAAAAGGCCTGGTAACACAATACATCTTATGCTAACAACTTCCTAAATAAACAAGACAGATATCTACACTCTGCTCCTGATGTTGGGTATATTTATCTTTGATTCTTAAGCTAAGAAGATGGAAGGGCATGGGAGTTCAATATGTTGCACTGCCTGGGTTGTACAGCAGCAAGCTGAAATACACTTCTACATTATTATTTATGTATTTGTACATCATTTGATCAGAAGCAAATATCTGATGTGTATTTAGTTACAAAATGGGTTGTTTTTGCTGCAGACTTTGAAACAGTTTTAAATGACATCTGAATCTTTACGATCATTGTAAAATTGAAGAAGAAAATAGTATGGACACTGGCAGGTTTGAATAACGTTTTATGGTTTTATGATAGGTGGGGAGAGAGAGCCAGGTAATGAGACATTGTTATGGCTGAGCCCCCCCCCCCCACCCCCCCCGGTCCATTACTTTCCCTAGGACTCCTTTTGAACATGATCCCACTCTGCTGTGAACATAGTCCAGTTGTAGTTTTTTTATAGCCTGTAGAGCTCTGCGTGTAAGCAACAGTCTTCATCTATACGTCACCTCCAGGCAGGTTAAATATACTCATTTACAAAATTGGTATACATTTCTAGCAAATGAAATTCATCCTCTCATTAAAATTCTAGATCCCCTACAGAAATACCATGGATTGTGAATGCTTCATTTAAACTGTAAAGTTTATTTTTTCTGTTTTTACCTCTGTCCTAACTCTCTTCCTTTTGTCTGATGTCTACCCTGTCCAGAAACTATAATGAGAATGATAGCAAACCACACCAGGAAGGTCAGTGACCTGCTGCATATTAACTTATTTTTGTTTCTCATGACACTATAACTATGAGTTATTCCTAGAAGAACTGAAGCCTGATGGCCCCATGCTTCCAAAGCTCTCTTTAACATGAGTTTATAGTATATATTACATTCTGTGTCCATCCTAAATAAGAGAATACTGGACAGCAGGATTCTCTGAGATAATCATCATGATTCCAACATAGCTACTGCAGTAAAAAGAACCTATTACTGGGAGAAATAGAAAACAATGTAATAATCATAGAGTCTATTGGTAATATGGCAGCTATCACTGATATAGATTGTCCTCAAAACATGTCAACTGACACTGTTGTTAGTATAAGTAATGTGTTATTTTACTCCCTTTTTATAACCGAAGACAGATATAGAGTTATGCTAGATGCATTTTTGTTGACTTTAGCATAGATATATATATATATATATATATATATATACAATTTATATATATATATATATATATATATATATATATATATATATATATATACATATACAATTTATATATATATATATATATATATACAATTTATATATATATATATATATATATATATATATACACACACACACACACACACACACACACACACACACAAGTGTATATATATATATATATATATATATATATATATATATATATATATGTACATATTCCTTAGATTGTGGACATTATAAGACTATAAAGCTACAGACATCTCAAGCATACATGTAGACATAAAAATAGAAACAAAGACCCTAAATACCTCCCAACCTGCAGACATTAAAAATTGGAACAAAGGCCTTAAATAACTCTCAACCTACAAATGTTGAAAATGGGAACAAAGGTCCTATATACCTCTAAACCTGCAGAAATTAAAGATAGGAATAAAGGCCTCAAATACCTCTAAACCTGCAAACATTACCAATAGGAACAAAGGCCCTAAATACCTTTCAACCTATAGGAATTAAAAAAAAAAAGAAACAAAAACCCTAAATACCTCTCAACCTATGGACATTGAAAATAGGAACAAAGATCCTAAATACCTCTCAACCTATGGACATTGAACATAAGAACAAAGGCCCTAAATACCTCTCAACTTATGGACATTAAAACAGAAACAAACACCCTAACTACTTCTCTACTTACAGACATTGAAAATAAGAATGAAGGCTGTTGAAAAGTAGGAACATTCAGCTTAAAATGTGGATATCTATTTAGTATAAATTGTGAATACCAAAAAGCTTATAACCCTTCCCGCTTCCAGTAGGACTGCAGGAAACTAATAAGAAATATGTTTAAAAAATAGACAATGAAAAAATGATGTCAAAATATAATCATGTTCTCAAGGAGATGGTGCAATCATTTCTTCAAATTATTGGTGCCAGTAGTATGTTGGTCACACAGTGCAGTTTTCTGTGTTCTGCAAACCTTCAAAAATTACATGTGATGAAGGGAGTGAGAAAATTGTGTGAAAAGGTAAACCAAGCCTGAAAATAGGGACATACCTCCAAAATAGGAACTTCCTGTGCAGGGGTAAAATAGGCCTGAAAATAGGAATATTCTCAAGTAATGGTAAAAGCACAGTAAGTTCAGACTGCAGGGTCACAATACCATTTCTGTCCAAAGCAGGAACATTAAATTATCAGTTTGTAACCACATATCTGTCCTTTTATATTGCAGAATTTCTGTCTTCTATCATATCCCTCCTCTTAGGCATCACAGCTGTAATATTTTTATACTGTCTCTGGTGGAGTGGAGCCATTGATTTGTTGGTTACGACCTATTTACTGCCCCCCCCCCCCCACACACACACACACACATTGTCTATAGCCCCACTGTTCTGAAGAACTGGATTTATTTGACATTTCTTGACCAGGATTTACATATCCCTGGGGCTTTCAGTGTTCTTCAACTGCAAGCAATTGTTTTCACTTTAGAATGAACATACATAGTTAGCTTCTGGAATGTGTCCTTTTTGTTTGCTGTAATTAATTTGTTTTGGCAGAGAATCAATACCCTAGAGTCCACACAGTTTGACTTAGTCTTTCTTCAAATGTTCAAGGTTGTAAACTTAAGAAACAGTCGATGCGAATGCTAGTTGTAATGAATTTAACCAAGAATGCTGGTATTAGACCACAAGGGTGAAGATCATAAATGTAAGTGAGTAAATGCTATACCCCCACCTTTGATTATTGTTACTATACCTTGGACAACAGTATTTTTAATGGTTCTGGTGTTTTATGTGGTGTCTTATGTGTAGTTTGTTGTTACATTTACTGAATGAACACATTTTAGTTAATGTACGTGTGTGTGTGTGTGCGTGTGTGTGTGTGTGTGTGTGTGTGTGTGTGTGTGTGTGTGTGTGTGTGTGTGTGTGTGTGTGTGTCTGCACTCCTGAATGTTTGCATGAGAAGCACACAACTGTGTGTTTGTTAAGTGTGGGGAGCTGCTGAATTTATTTCTATTTTTGTCTTGTTTATTTTCATAAAAATTGAATAAATGTACACTTTATTCTGCCATCATTGCTCATTTTAGAAAACTTTTTTTTTATCGCCCTCAACCGTATTAATACAGTAACAAGTTAAACTTTGCATAGTACATTTTTTCAAGGCCTACAGACATTACAAACAGAGCAACACATACATTTTAGTCATTTAATCTTGTACTCCATGTGGAATGGATTATAGTGAAAATCTAATTGCACGCACCTCTGTTTTTCTGAGAACTGAAATTATAAATTAGCTGGTGGACAGCTTCTCATCAAGTTGTACACATCTATGATGTTATTAATTATATATACAAAAAGCAGTTGTGGGGAAGAAGCCCCACCCAAAAGTCTTTCATTATATATTACAAATATATTTTTAATGTTGTTAGTTTCAATACTAAAGAAGTTGCTCCAAATAAAGCAGATTTAGCAAACGCAATAATGGAAATACTTACTTAACCTTAGTTTATTGATAATACAGTTGTTTTAATATTCTGTGACTTTTTCCGATTATCACCCGTGAAGCAGTGTTTATACCATGATGATTATGTGCCATGAAAAAAGTGGGCAGCTGATGAACTATTATCTTTATTAGACTCAGAGTCATGGTGGTGCAGTGGTTAGCATTGCCGCCTCACAGCAAGAGGTTCTCTGGTTAGATTCTTGGGTGGGGTGCCTTCTGTGCAGAGTCTGCATGTCCTCCCTGCGGTTGCGTGGGTTTCCTCCAGATGCTCTGGTTTCCTCCCACATCCCAAAGACATGCTGTAGGTGGATTGGACACTCCAAATTGGCCCTAGGTGTGAGTGCGTGCATGTGTGTGCCTTCTGTGGAAGGTTGGGCACCGGGCTGGCACCTCGGCACTGTAAAACTTCACTGCCAATCTTGAGCGGACAGGTGATCCGCTGTGGCAACCCCTAACCGGGAAAAAGCTGAAAGAAGAAGAAGAAGAAGAAGAGACTCAGAGTAATAGCTGGCTCAGTAAGTACCTAGGGCCATTCCACAATCTAGTGCCCCTTAATTTAGAATTGGAGAGCAAGAAAAAGGTCTGCCCCTTGATCTAGTTCTCCTAAAATATGAATTAACAAGAACCAGGTCCATTCTTCCCTGATCCGCACTAATCAAAGCAAGATTCAATGAGGAGAAAAAAAAGTTCCTTATCCGATCTGGCTCTTCTACCCTCTCTCCTAAGGAGCACCAGGCCCTCTGTAATCCTCAACTCACACAAAGTTGAGGAGCAAAAAAAAATGTCTTCTACCAAAAAAAACATAGCAAGACACAACCATGTTACTCCAACTTGTAGCATACATCTTCTCTTTCGGCTGTTCCCGTTAGGGGTTGCCACAGCAGATCATTTGTTTCCATTTCTTCCTGTCCTCTGCATCTTGCTCTGTCACACCAACCACCTGCATATCCTCTCTCACCACATCCATAAACCTAATCTTAGGCCTTCCTCTTTTCCTCTTACCTGGCAGCTCCATTCTTAACATCCTTTTCCTAATATACCCAGCATCCCTTTTCAGCATGTGTCAAAACCAAGGCAATCTCACCTCTTTGGCTTTGTCTCCAAATCATCTAACCTGAGCTGACCCTCTAATATACTGATTTCTAATCCTGTCCATCCTCGTCACACCCAGTGCAAATCTTAATATCTTTAACTCTGCCACGTCCAGCTCTGACTCTTGCATTTTGGTCAATGCCACCGTCTCCAACCCATATACCATAACTGGTCTCAATACCCTCTTATAGAACTTTCACTCTTACTGGTACTCGTCTGTCACAAATCACTCCTGACACTCTTCTCCACCCATTCCAACCTGCCTGTACATTCTTCTTCACCTCTCTTCCACACTCACCATTACTCTGAACTGTTGATCCCAAGAACTTAAACTCATCCACCTTCACCAACTCTACTCCCTGCATCCTCACCATTTCTCTATCCTCCCTCTCATTCACACACATATATTCTGTCTTAGTCCTGCTGACCTTCATTCCTCTCCTCTCTAGAGCATATCTCCACCTCTCCATGGTCTCCTCAACCTGGTCCCTACTCTCACTACAGATCACAATTTTTCTTTCTCATCCATCGCACACCCAACTTGTGGAGCATATGCACCAACAGCATTCATCATTACACCATCAATTATCAGCTTCATAAACATCACTCTATCCAACACTCTTTTCACCTCCAAAACACTCTTGGCATACTGTTCCTTCAGGATAACCCCTACCCCATTTCTCCTGCCATCCACACCATGATAGAACAATTTGAACCCTCCTCCTATACACCTGGCCTTACTCCCCTTCCATCTGGTCTCTTGCACACACACTATATCAACCTTCCTTCTCTCCATCATATCAGCCAGCTTTCTCTCTATACCAGTCATACTGCCAACATTCAAAGTTCCTACTCTCACTACTGCACTCCTAACCTTCCTCCTCTCTTTCTGCCTTTGAGCATGCCTTCCCCCTCTTCTTCTCCTTCGGCCAACAGTAGCCAAATTTCTGCCAGCACCCTGTTGGCTAACAGTACTGGTGGCGGTCTTGTTAACCTGGGCCTCGACTGATCCGGTATGGAAATCTGTATTGTTGTCCGCATATGTCATTTGGCAGAGGCTTTACATCGGATGCCCTTCCTGATGTAACCCTCCCCATTTATCCGGGTTTGGGACCGGCGCAAAGAGATGCATTGGCTTGTGTATCCCCAGTGGCTGGGTTCAACTTATAGCATATATGAATTTCCAAAACAAGCACTTGAGCACTGAAAGCTTGTAGTATATCATTTCCAATGAATACTTGTACTGTACTGCTAAATGATCAGCATCTGCCAATCACACCCTATACAACTCTGAGCCCTCTATGGCTACCTCCTTTACCTCATGGTAGCTACACTTCTGATTAAACTGTTGTCTTATGATGAGCATTGTTGCTGCTGGATAATTCTCCTTAAGCACTTTGTCTGAATTTCAGCTTTTCCTAGAAACTGATATCATGATAATTTTATATATTGCAACAAATACACAGCTGATGAAATAAGTCCTTTCAAGATAGCTATCTTAACATGAACTTTTATCATAATGCCCTAAATTTGCATAGCAATTTCATCGTAGATGACTGCAAACTAGGAGCCATAATCGAAACTCCTAACGATGTGGACATCCTACAAAAGGGCCTCACTGAGACAGATGCTTGGTGTCAAAGCCATGGCCTCAAGCTCAATGCCAAAAAGTGCATTGTCATCCCCTTTGGTAAAAAACTCTGTACCCATGAACTACCACATAGGCAGTAGTATACTTAACACCGAAAGTGTGATAAGAGACCTTGGGTTACAGGTGGACAGTAGTCTCTCCTTTGATAATCACATCGCCACAGTAGTCAGGAAATGCTTCTATGTGGCACACCTCATCACAAAAGGTTTCTCATCCAGAAAAAAAGAGGTCATTGTTCCCCTCTACTCATCACTCATTAGACCCATTATAGAGTACAATGCCCCTTTTGGTATGTACCTCACAAGACATCTACAACAACTGGAAAGGCTGCAGAAATACCTCACAAAGAGGATTACTGGCCTCAAACAGATGCCCTATGCAGACTGTCTCAAAAAACTCCAGCTTTACTCCGTCGCATATCGCCTACTCAGAGGTCATCTCTGCCTAACATACAAAGCTATGTCAAAACCAGAGCTGTTGGACATGCTCCACTTAAAGAAATCCCAATCCCTCCGAGCTACACGCTCTAGGGACCTAAACCTTGTCACCACAATAAACAGAACATGCCGGAGGTATAGATTCCTGTCCCAGAGACTTCCCACACTCTGGAATAAACTACCTATCTATATCAAACAAAGCTCCTCATTAACACTCTTCAAGAAAAATCTTGATGACTGGATGGGAAATAGGAAATTCACCCCGGGGATCACCTCTGTGGCTCTGCTTGACAGTGGCACAGGAAAATCATTTTCTTGGGTGGCAAAAGACAGGGTACCTTTTTGGCTGGGCTTGTATAGGCCCCAGGGCTGATAGCCTAGTACCTACCTATTAGAAACCTGTTAATTAAGACTAACTCAATGACACTCTGGGTCTGCTACAAATATTGCACGTTATTTGCTAAAGTATGTCCTCACACTAGCCCAAACATAATAAATGTGAAATCCAACCCTAAAACTCGCAATCATCCTTAATGTTAATCTAAAACTATGTTCCCTAAACTTACATTCTCTGATTGCCCTCTAACCCTAAACTTCAAGATCGCTCCCAAAACATAAATGCTCCAGTGACTTCCAAGCTGTAAAACTCCATCTCACTCCTTAACATTAATACCAAACCTCACTCCTTAATCATAAACTTAAATCGCTCACTGCCCACTAAACTAAAGTGCTAAACTCCCACTTCCTTTCATTTCCTCCCCACTGCCTCACCGCTTAGCTTACTCAAGCTCTGCTACATGTTCAGGTGATAGAGCGACTGTCTCTCTCTCTCTCTCGCTGTGCATTGATGCTATGCCTTGCCTGAACACTTAGCTGAGTGTAACCATGAGTAGCAGCCTATATGAGCTGCAAGACACTCAAGTTCCTAACAGGATGACTGTACTATTGGCATAACATGGACTCAGGCGCTTAACCGTGACCGTAACACACTTTGTATAATATGGAATGCAGCTAATCTGGATGTATAACAAAGAAGAAGAAGCTTATTTAGCATATAGTTGTGGAAACATTGCATTACACTGTGTTCCCATTACCAAAGTAAAGGCACTTTAACTGTACCATATTCAGTCTAGGTCCTCCGTTATTTTGTAACAGTAATTTTACTGTCCAGTCTCTTAAATGGTTTCCAGAAACCAAATACTAAATAATTGCTTTTGTGCAGAACAAAATATGTTGTTTATGGAAACAAATTCATCATTTTTAATGTAGGCAGAACAGCACATTTCCATTCTGTATACATTTCTTATTCATATTAACGGAAGAGCAAAAACCCATGTTTGTAGATCTTGTTTTCATTGGGGTAAACTCTTAATACATTTAAACCACAGCTATTTCCAGTGTCTAAGCAATCCTTGTGCTGCTATTCAGCAAGTCCCCTTATATGGTGCTGAACCGCCCTCCATCACAAAGTAGTGTAGAACAGTGAAAGGGCTGACTCCATGCTGAATGCTAATGAGGCATTTATATATGTTAATTAGCCATGTGCTATCTCCCTGGAACCACCTTGAGGAAGGCATCTACATGGCTGAGTGATTCAAGAAAGAACGCAACCATGTAGATCAGCATAGCCACCCATCCATGTCACTGAAATGAAAATGGCCAGTTCAACCGCTGAACATGGATATGGTAAGAGTGAGACCAGTAAACACCAGGGCTCACTTTAAACATGCTATAATGACACCAACATCAAAACAGGGATCAGAGATGGGGGATCCAGCAGATACTAGGGTTTAATGTTTAATCTTTAAAGTGCCATAACAGCAGTAGCACTGCTATGAAAATTGGGGTGGGGGGTGAACTACATCACCAGGGAATACTATGTCAAGTGCCCAAAACACGTACATCATAACTGGGATTGGGATGTGGGGATATACTAGATACTAGGGACTCATAAATATGTACCGTAATGGCAGTAAAATATTGTAGTGATTGGGGAAACCAGTGGATAGTAGCAGGGGCAGATACGGGGACGATAGTATGTATGTGTAATCATGTTGCGTATATTGTGTGTATGTGGGAGAGTGAGTGGGGGGATGCCACTGCCAACATAAGCAGCAGATTACTATCAGAAGGTGCAGATCAGCTTTGATCTGAATCTAGACTTAGTAACTGAGATTCAGGCAACATGCAAATTCGCCAGTAATGAAGCTAGCATGTTTTCACATAGCAAATGGGCACATTGTGCTGGAAGGGCCTTTCTTAGCATGAGCCATAAACTTTAATGTATTCCTGGGTATGTGTTAATAAGTTTGTGTCTGTCAAAGGAAAGATTGCCCATTGTTTTCACTCAACTAGCATATTTGTTGTTGTTCTAGCAGGGCATTTCCATTTGGCATGTCAGTGTTTTGGTATTTTAAGTATGCTGATCTTCTTAGAATTTTCAACAAAGCAAAAAAGAAAAAAAGATCAAAAGAAAAATAACTTTCTTATAGAGAATCTGTCTTTTTCCTTTTTTCCCTTTACGGAAGCCAGCTGCTCTTTGCTGTTTTGTAAGACTGGTAGCCCAACATCCTTCTTCAGGTGTAGCAGAAATGATAGCCAAAAGGAATGTTCTCCCCCACATTTCCAAAATTACCTGGTACAATATCCATGTTTCTTTATCTTGTTCTAACAAAGAGAACTCTGCTAGCTTTATATGTTTCTGTATTTATTATCCGTGGAGATTTATTTTTTTTACAATTTCATGTTTAAACATTAACTTAATATCAGTTAATTTCCTAAATAATTTTGTTTATACTACTCCCATTCCAGGTAAACTTACAATATGCACTTTTCACTTTCCTAACAAAATACTTGTTGCAAATACTGATGCAATTATAAGTGGGTTTTTTAATATCTCCATTAACTTCTAAAAAGTAGTCTTAGTGCTATATATCTGGATCACACATTTGTTGAAGTACCCATTTTTAAACTATATTTCTAATTATTTATCAGATTAACTACTAAGCCGTTTATGTGTGTGTGTGTGTGTGTGTGTGTGTGCGCATGTGTGCACATATATGTGTGTGGTGTGCGCGCGTGTGTGTGCATGTGTGCGTGTGTGCATGCATGCATGCATGCATGTATGTGCATGTGTGCACATATATGTGTGTAGTGTGCGCGCGCGTGTGTGTGTGTGTGTGTGTGTGTGTGTGTGTGTGTGTGTGTGTGTGTGTGTGTGTAGAACTTCTGTCACCTTATAGTATCTGCTTCTCCCCAGCAGATAATTACTTCAATGTCTAGGCAATCATTTGGTTTTCTAGCTCTTTAAGCAGTTTGCTGGTGTTGTATTTTTGCTATTATAACTTTTAACAATTTTATAGACTGCAAAAATGGAAAATTCTTTATATTTGTGATAGTCTGCAATTCCAGTTCCTTACAAGTTTTCTGATTCAAGTAATTTTTAAACTAACATAATTTATGAAAATAAAATATATTATCATGCATGCTGTCATGGATTTTCCTGTAATGTGCTATTATCTCTCAGAAATTTCAAAATCCCTTTCAGTAATCCCTAATATTACCTGCTATTTTTGTTTGTACCACATCATTTGTCAAAAAAAATTAACCATAAGGTCAAGTGTTGTCTAGTAGTATTTTACAATCCTCTTAGAACAAAAAATAATTGCTATCCAAAATCCATTAAGCCCAGATAGTTTTGAATAAATAAAACTAACATTTCAGATTCACTCCTGATTTAAGGACCTTTCCCATTAACTTTTAAACCTTGCACCTAAATCATAATGCAAGCATTCCAGAGTAATACAGCATGTCTCAAATGGTAAAGTTAATTTCTTGGCAGAGGTCTGGGACACTTTTATATGAAATCAAAATAAAAATGAAAATTGAATTTTATGTGGTATGAGGTCAGGCTGAAGGCAGAATTTTGATAGTATGTGTACGTGTGTATGTGGGTGGGGGGATTTGTCTGCTTTTGTGTAACACACACACACACACACACACACACACACACACACACACACATACACACACACACACATTTTTAATGAAAGAAGACCAGAAATACTCATGTGGTATCTAACAGGGGCTCCATGATCCCTCTGTGTTTAGAGTGAGTCTGACACACTCTGAAACTTGGGTTTTGGTAGTTTTCACAACCATGTGCATAAGCTGAATGTTTTGGAAAACAAAAGGAATGTGTGACTTGAATCAGCAAATCTTACAACTCTATTGCTTTCTTGTATGATCATATCTATGACCTAGCAGCACGTCACTGATATAGATCACTATTGATGTCATCTATTACTGTTACAAGCTGCGTACTATTCCAGACATACATGTTAATACAGATTCCTATATTATACTTTACCTCTGCATCAGTAGCATCCACAGTCAGAAAGTGTGCCTGAGCATTTTAATCTTTGATCTCATTTTAGACCTGAAATCAGTGATAGCCACGGTGGTAGCCTCACTGAATGTTCTTTTACATCTCAGCTATTTTTTCTGCAGCCATATTCATGTTCGGAAATGCAATACCCACCCTAAAACTATTAGCAATTTTAAGCCAAGTCGTTTTCCTTCACATTTAACCTCTTTCTTACATTAACAGTTAAAAACTCTGGTAATCCGATGCTGGAAGCAGGGACGGTGTTAGCATTTTGGGGGCCCCAGCAGATGTCAAGCTGGGGGCCCCTAGGCACTTCCAGTCTGTGTATCACCCTGTCATTGCCACCCTTCCAAAGCAACCTTTTAGTTCATGCTGCAAACTTTTAGGAGTAGTATGCATTGACTGACAGCTACAATATTCTTACATTACAAGACTTGCGTACTACACTGTGTTGGCTCATCTCGCAAAAAGGGACATTTACAGTTACTGCATTTAGTTAAAGCAATGATATATTGCAGCAGCTCTATGTACAGGTCTGGACATATGTGAAATGGTGTCCTAGGCCTACTGTTTCAGACCTCCCCCATACATACAATAGCCTCCAGTCTTCTCCAGCCCCCATCCCATCTTGGGCTCCCCATGCCGTGCACATTACTTTTTTCTTCCTTTTCTCACATTTTGCCTTACTTTTCAGCATTTTAAAAAAACTATAACTTTCTACATACTCTGAAGTGCATTTTAAATTTTTTTTTTCTTTTTACACACCTTTTCATCCAATAATAGCTTGAACAGAAATTATGATTAAGTAAAGAAATTGTGTTGCTGTTCAGCTTTAGTTTTCATTGCATCCTTTCAACATACATTTCCTGAGCAAAGACAGTACTATAATAAGCATTTAGGAAATAAGAAAAGAATTTTAGTTTTATGGAGTTTTTTTTTCTTTCAAGGAAGACATAAGTTGTACCCAAGGCTTAATGTTCAAAGATGACAAAACAGTAGCTCACAATAAACTAACAACCCTTTGTTGTTTGGATACACAGATCCTATCTGGGAACTGCCTGCCTCCCAAACCCCCCCTCAAAAAAAAGACTGCTTATGCTTTCCTCTGGTGTTAGACTGGGATGAAGGCAGAGGTTCAAACTGCCACAGTCGTGTATTTCAAGGGATTGCTGATATGCATATACATAGTAGGTCTCCTCACTACTCAACCCAAACTGTCAAAGGCAGCCACCTGTATATGTCCTAAGTGTGATTGTGAGAGTGAAAAAATAATGATGATAGTAACGTATTCTACTTTGTTGTTCCTACACAAGCTGTAGTAATCTTCTTTGTACACCTCTGAGGTATGTGAGAAAAGTAAAAGAAACAATTACCACACTGTCCTCAGCCCAAACAAAAGTTTTAATGACCTCATATGCACACCTCTGAGATTTGACTGTGAGGAATAACACCACAATCCCACCGCACCCCCCTCCATATAATCTACAGCAGCTTTCTGTACACACACATCCGGACGAGGCTGGTTTTAGAATGGGTGTAGTTGATAGCAGAGGCCATTATCAGCTATATCCTATCAGGGTCATATCACAACCCTGCTCAGGTTAAAGAGCATAATCAGAAAAAAATATGTGTGTGTGTGTGTGTATATATATATATATATATATATATATATATATATATATATATATATATATATATTCTTTTTTTTTCCTTCACCTCATTTTTCCTCAAACAACAGTGTTTGTGGGGCCCCCATACAGTCGAGGATGATTAGGAGAGCCCTCTGTATCCATTTATACAGTCTGGGGAGTAGGGATCCCCCAGAGTCTTAGAAGAGCTAAGTGTCTGAATGTTCTGAGATACATTTTATGACTTACTTTTGAAATATAATTTCTTGCTAGCTACAGTTTTTACTGACACTCAGAAGAATAATGTATGTGCCCTGGCATTATTGGTGTGTGCACAAATAAAACTCACCAACATTTTCACAAACACACACACATTATATATTATTTCAGCAATACATTGTGCAGCACTGGTACCAGCACACCAGATCAGTGACTGCTGTTAAGCAGTCGTCAAACAACAACAGGAGAGGGTCTTTTTTATTTACCTCAATGAGGAGTAATGCAAACCTGTCACTGTCCCTGATTTCACAGACCTTCCCTGATTTCGCCCATAATTTTGTTGTCCTTTGTTACAAGTTTGATTTGCTTGTAAATCATTCAGGATTACAGACAGTCAATAAATCCAGACATTAGAGTTTTACACTTAATGTCCAAAAAAAAAACATGTTGATGCAAAATGTGTTATTCCATTATCTTTTTCACTGAATCAGAGTAATATTTAAATGTGTTCCTGATTTTGAGCCTTTATTCTGTTATTATTGGTATTGCGCTGAATTCTTCAGTGAAGAAGTTGAGAGTTACAATATCTGGTATTCTGCAAGTATTTATAAAATTCTCTAAAAGAGAAAACCATCCCTGAAGATGAGAAGTATTAGCTCTTCTTAAAATCCAAGGTATGCATGGACACTGGTCACAGCGGGCGGCTGATCTCTCCAGTGCTTGCCTTACTCATGTTCATTATCAGCTTTATCCTAACAGGGTCATAGCACAGCCCTGTTCAGTTTAAACAAAATAATCATGAAATTAATACATTTTTCTCATTTTCCCCAACCAGCAGCAGCTTTTGTTGGGCCCTCACACAGTGAAGGATGATTAAGGGTGCCCCCTTGCAGCCACATGTATTGCAGGTACCTAAAGCTGGCTATGTTATTAGTTTTAGTATACAGAATGGCCACCAGCTGGGTTTAACTAAGCCATGGACACTATGTTAGTGGTAAAATATTTAATGGAATTGTGAAGGCTCCTGGTTGATAAAACACTATTACTATAAGCAAATATATTTTTGAATTTTAAAGGCGATATAAATAAGCATTATTGCCCACCTGGTTTATTAAGGATACAAGATTGATGTACTAGCTTTTGTTGGTTTGATAGACATGTTACAAAATATCAAGGTAAGATAACTTGCTGTGGTTGGGGGCCCCCAGCGACTGCAGGGTTCGCTGGTGCCTAAAGCCGGCTATGGCTGGAAGAAACCACCAAAAACCATGAAAAAAAACTTTCAAAGTAAGTCGCTACAGCAAAAACTCTTCACTCCGTACTTTTATTGAGAAACTTCCTTAAAAGCATAAAATGTTAGTGGTAATGCTACATTCAGTGTTAAGCGCTTTTACCTTTCAATGAAGACATCCTCAGAACCACCATTGAAAGATGAAAGCACTTAACCCTGGATGTAATATTACCATTGGTGTTTTGTGCTGTTAAGGAAGTTTGTCAATAAAAGTATGGAGTGAAGAGTTTTTGCTTTGGTTGCTTACTTTGCAAGTTTTTTTCATGCTCTTTCTTACATTGAAAGATCATGAACCACAAATTTTCAGTGTTGCATAGTAACTAAGCAGTGGTATACATAAATGCAAAGTCTTTAGAAAAATATAGTACATGGCATGGAGTGGAAAGGAGTGTATGTCTTTCATGTGAAAGTCAGGTTGGGTAAACAAAGAAATGTACTAAAACGATTAGACATTTTGGCTTGACAATCATGCTCTGCAACTGGGGACCATAATTTACTAAAGGAGAAGTGAACAAACTCTATCCACTGTTTTTATATGCAGTCTTCTAAGAACAGAGGTGATAAAAAATGCATATATAGATATACTTATGTTTGTATTTATCAGTCAGCCTTCCCATCTGCACACATACATATACACATATTTACACACACACACACACACACACACACACACACACACACACATTACTGATTACCGACAGACGTCCTATTAAAAGTCTGTTGCATATTGCTATATTGCTTGAGACATTTAATACTGAATATAAACAAAAACACTGTTATAAATGCATACTACTGCATATTATGTAGCTCACCCTATACAGAATGCATATAGAAATTCTAATAAAAACACATATTACTGAATATTACTTCACTCATTAATACTGAGCAGGTACAGAAATCATGTTAAAACATTCACGTATATTACTAATTTTAGTTTTTATAGAGTACATGCAGATGTCTTGCTAAAATGCATACCACTGCATATTATTTCATACTGAGTATGTTTTCAAAACCTAACATTGAGGGCATGTATGAATTCTGTTAAAAACATATATATTGATTTATTACTGTAAAACTGCCTTGTTATAAGTCACAGTCCTTGTCTGTAGAATGGAATGAAATTCATATTCTGTGGCATCCTTCATTTTGGCTGGTCCCCATTTCAACTGTAAATCCCTTCCAATGGGGCCTGATTCCAGTGGATAGATGACTCATCTTCTGCGGGCCGGTAAGGAATATGAGAAGGAATAGTGGGATTCACCCGCTATTCAGGAGTCAAGGGTCAAAAGCAGAATTATGAAATGGAAAAGAGATTAAATGAGGGTTAACAAATGGAAAATTAATGGGATTTATTAAGTACACTACTAATGTAAACACATATGTTTCAGTGGTGAATGAAATTATCTAAGTAGGTGCTGGGCTTTTAAAGCTAATTTCATGAGAGTTTGATACGTGATTTGATTAATATTAAAGGTTCAGTCCCAGATCTGTAGAGGCACTCCCTACTTAATTAAATCATTGCTGGACATCTCACTGAGCAGATACTTTAACATTTTGTGAAATAGCTGACTAAACAATTCTTCAAGCTACGATTTGTACTTTAACAATTCTTAATGGCTGTAACAAAATATGAAAAGCTGAGGACCTTTTTCGTTGAAATATTGTGTCATGCCATACTCATTCTTTTTTTAATACTGCTATTACCTTCAGCTGACCAGTACTTCTTCTGTAACACCACATTACGAAATGCCTTTTGGTACAGTACTGCCCATTTCAGTTTGTTATAATTTGAAACATTTGTTTCTTTGTTATAACAGTCTTCTGTAAATAAATATTCTTGTCAGTGAACTTTCCATGATAATATATGCATTTTTGTGGAGTGTCAGTATAATCACATACAATAATTTAATTATAGGGAAACAAAAGACAAGGTCATTCTTTACACCGACAAACTACACAGTGTTCAAAAGAAAAAGAGACATTCTGTGCAAAATAAGAAGAAGCCACATTGTGAAATATGTTTTGGCTTTGCATACTGCACAGATCATGCAACCAGATGCAACAGTATTCACCTATAGGAAACAGCATTGGACTGCTTATAATATCTGTTTGCTAATCTATCATGCATGTTGTTGTGTTTTTTTTACATTAATTTTGAGTCTTCTGTGAAAAATGTTAGTTTTATTTTTAATGTTTATGTTTTAATTAAGCTGCACATACTTTTACCAAATACAGCTTGTTCAGTTATCCAAATAAACTGTGCAGTGGTATTCAAGCAATCTGAATCTCTGAACTCTTTGTAATATGTATCAAAGAGAGCTTTTAGACTGATTACCAACTCTACCATGACTACATTGAAGTTAAACTTTAACGGTTCACAGGTAAGTACTTGGCTAGTTGCCTTTGTGAGACATTTTAATTAAAGCCAGTTCTACTTCCTTTGGTAACAAACAAACCTTATGCTTTGTGTTTGTGAAGAAAACATCCTAATCATTATGTCAACCTCCAACCACACATATAACAATACCATTGGGATTTCAGATTTAAATATGAAATCCTTCTACCTTTGGGATTTCCCACCAGTGAAGAAGGGGAAAATTATCATGTACAATATTTGAGTTTTAGATATTTCGGTTTTCAGTCTTCTAAGCGTTCAGTTGTATAATACAGATATATATATATATATATATATATATATATATATATATATATATATATATATATATCTATATATATATATATATATATATATATATATATGGATCTATGTTGCTATATCAAAACTACATTAAATTGAAATGTACTACAATGAACTCGCTTTCGCAAAAGTGCATTTTAGCGAAAATGCACTTTCACTAAAAAAAAATAAAAAAACACAAAACGCCAAAAAACCTACAAAAATAAAACACTACTCATGTTTATGCAGGGGGGAAAGCCCCCGTGCACCCCATGTGGGGGGCTATGCCCCCCACCCCCATTTTAATATTCTCACTCCGAGATCGCACTAGAGTGGGGAAAACTGAATATTCCCTTATCCCTGCTTTACTGCGATCTAAGCAACAGTTTGCTTACTTGTACAATCAACAGTACATGTTGATGTACATCTAAATCTACATGCAAACTGTGTTGTTTGTTTTTTCTTTTCTTTTGCGAAAGTGCATTTTTACTAAAATGCATTTTTTCAAAATTGAGTTTGCTGTAGTGCGTTCAGTTTAACGTACTTTCGATGTTCAGGCTAGGACCCATATATATATATATATATATATGTATATATATATATATATATATATATATTTATATATATATATACATACATATATATATATATATATATATATATATATATATATATATATATATATAGTAAAACTTAAATTTAACTTACACATCCTCCAAAGTACGAAAAAAACCCACCAGAAACTGGGCATGCTTTACCGCCACAGAAAATTCCTAACATCTAACTCCTGACTCTCCCTGGCTCAGGCATTTCTCCTCCCTTCCCTTCTCTATGCTGTCCCAATCTTAACTAACATTCAGTCCATAACCCTGGCCAAACTCCAACAAACATACCACAAAATAGCAAGATTTGTCACTTACTCTCCTTATAACTCACACCATTGCCTTGCACTTAACTCTCTCAATTGGCTAGAACTTCCACAACAACTTCTACTATCACAATTTCAAATTATACACTCCACACTAAAGGCTACTACTACAAAAACTACTACAACTAATAATGGTACTTACATTAATGTAGTCCATTATCTTGGTCTTAGACAGTATACTGCCCATAGAAAAGTTATAATTTCCTTCTGTGCATATTTCTGAGGTCTGATTGTAAAGAAGGTGATCAGGGATAATTTTAGACTGGGTAAGGCACTGGCAGAGGTTGAGGATGAGAACCCTAACTAAGCCTGTGGCAGAATCTCACAGATTTATGTTCACCCATCAAAAAATTACAGTGAATGGCTAATAATCAAATGTTAAACACCAAAAGATTAACGTACCAAAAAAGGTTAACAGTGAAAAATAATTCATCGAATGGCCATAGCTGGACAACAACCAGGAAGTACTGTGATGCATAAGGTAAGCAAAGTAAACCTTTTTAAATGTACCATATTCCCCACTGTAGTGCAATTTTGGAGTTGGTATCTATAGTTGGGGGGCTGTGAGAGGCATAACCCCTGACATTGGGGGTGTGGGGTGCAGAGACCCTCACCTTGGTTGCTTGGTTGATTCATGATGTAGGCCAACTATGGCCATTTGAGGACTTATTTTTTGTAGTTAAGATTTTTTTGGTACATTAATAAATGTTTGCTGTTTAATGTTTGGTTATTAGCTATTTGCTGTATTTTTTTATGAGTAAACATAGACCCAAATCTTCCTATGTAGCTGAAGATCAGGGAAAGGAATCTAGAGCACCTGGATAAAACCCAAACAGAGACAAAGTGGGCATGCAGACTCCATATAGAATGAATCACAGCTAAGAACACCATCAGGGAACCAAACTATTTTACAAAGCAACAGTACTCACTGCACAGTTGTGCAGTGATCACTTGCTTTCTTGCCCAAGCCACCAGAGACAGTTACTTAATGTGTACAATGCCAATGTTTGACTTTGATGGCAAGTGAAAGACATTAAGGCCCACTTGTTACTTTTAAGACTGTCTGTAGCACTCTCTCATACACTTAGCATTTTCATCCATAGAAAGCCCCATGCTCATCAGTTACAGACATTTTAATGATTGTGCACACCTCTGATGTCTGATTCTGTTAAAAATGGCTACAGTGTAATTTTCCAGTAGGTTTCATACAAATGTACACTAGATCTACAAAGCCAGAAAAAAAGACTGTTTAACCTGAGCAATAATATTGGTTTCAGTCACTTTTACCTACAGATAAACCTATTACACAGCCATTGAAGCAACTTTGTTGACTGTGTACATCACACATGTCTGATTGTGTTAAAAATAGCCACAGTAATGTATTGAAGTAGTTTTTACATAAAAACACACTGTTAAATAATGTTTCAAGTGCATAAATGGCAGCAGGATTAGTCATTTTCTTTCACAGAGAGATCTGTACCCAGCAACATTAGCTACTCATTTGACTGTGCTTACCACAGATGTCTGATTGTGTTGGAAAGTGGCCACAGTAAAGTAAAGTATAGCAGCAGGTTTCAAACACATGCATGTTATTTCATCAAAACAGAATATGCATGTTTAACATGAGGAAATAAGCAGGATCAGGTCTCCCCTCCATAGAGAGCCATAGTACTCCACAATTATAAAAACATTATTGACCATGTATACCTCAGGATTCCTTTTATAATAAACATTGGTCAGAAAAATGCATTTTCCTTATTTCACATAAACAGAAGCCACAGCAAAATGTTTAAAATTGTTTCATGCAAATACATGTTAGTCCTGCAAAGCTTGCATAATGGCTACTCAACTTTCTCAATTGACAGCAGAGTTAGTTAGGCTTATTTTCATCCACACACAAATCCCATACACTGCAAATATATCCACTTTGTTGACTGTGTACACCTGGGATAGTATATTGTAGTACATTAAAAGTTATCATAATTAGGCACAGTAATTTACTTCAACCCCCTTCACATACACATACACACACACACACACACACACACACACACACACACACACACACACACACACACACACACACACGCAGATGTGTCACTATTTACAGCCACCTATCTACTATGTGCATCTCAGATGTTTGGGTGTTGTCAGATAAATGAATAAATACAAAAATAATAGCACCAATAACATATTCCCGTCTGATGCTCTCAGACACATGTAGTACAAACCACTGCAACTCCCCATAATATAAAAGGAAAAAGCAATAAGATGCGTACGCTGTCAAACTGTCAGTAGGTCAGCTGGTAAGAGTTGCATTCAAAAAAAGAACTGGAATAGTAAGGACATGATTTAATAATAATAATAATAATAAAACATTTAATAAAAATATTCTTTTTCAGTGCTCATACCTCCATTACTTCATCCACTACTTTAAATTTTCTTGAATTTGTCTCAGTCACCTGTTATCTGTGAAAGCTGTGAGCAAATAGTGAATGGCTTTTCACAACAGCCCATCCAGAATCCTCTGAAGCTCCATTTCTGCTCCTCTTAAAAAGGCAGGCAGACCTATAATAAAGTGAAAACATATTATTCTGTATTTGGAGCAAACAGCTCAAGCACCTAATTTCTTTTTCTTAATTTAACAGAAATCCAAACTCCAGAACTGTAAAGTAGCACATGCAGAGTTTTGATATCCTAAAATAAAACAAGTAAAATATGATCTTCTGATAGTCAGGGGAAGGGACAGTAGCCCATGTGCGAGTGCCACGAGCTGCCATGTGAAAGTAGGAAACATGCTTTTTGTTACACTCAGATTTAAATAACGAGTGAAATAATAAAAGTGATGTAGGTCCAATAACAATGAAATTCTAAACATAAAATCAAATATGCCCAGGAATAAAATGCTTACAAGTTGTTTGAATGTTAAAGTACCTTATTAGACAATTTTGCACTCGCAGAATTATGCCTGTCATCTCATTAGAAATATCACTGAGGGCAATGAAAATGTGAATCTGTGCAGTTTAATAATAATGGAAAATGTGATGTATCCTTTCCCAGAAGGTCAGAGTTCTTGGGAACCCCAAACAGAAATGCAAAAAGACCCCAAAATATGGAATATGTGGAGTAGATAAAATTAGATACACCAGAATGTTAAAAAATGAAAAATTCTGGAATCAATATGAATGATTCTCATGACCTTGCCTTATCTGTAGTCATTCACACAAGGAATTAACAAAATGAGTAGAGATGCACTTCATTTGATAATCTCTGCCCATACCACTAGATAAATTAAATAAGCACTACAAATTTATCATGATGTTGTAATTGTCGGTATGCTTGAAATGAGCATAGCTTGAGTTGTGGACAACTGAAGAGGAATTTAACTCATTCTTTCCAACAGGGATTTGGCAATGCATACTCAAACTTCCAGTGCTTACATCCTTGAGTTTTGTGACAAAATCAAGTTAAGTCCTCACATTTCAGATCAACGCACGTATCTGTAGAATCAAACAAATTACTAGATTACTAAAGAAATGCAAATGACAAACCTGTTCAGCACAAACTAGCCATTATAGTGGTAGCACTCATTATATTCTAGAATTACACTGGATTTTCAAAGTCATAATAAACACTGTAAACATTAGCTTTGTAATATAAAATATCTCATTGGCCATTCTCATGCTACGCACATACCATCAGCAGAATTTTATTCACCCAGTTTTGAGTACTCATATGGAGTTAAGTTTCTGTCTGCAGATATGCAGCTATATGTTATTATGATGGTTAAAATGAAGGGTATCACAGTAGTACATGCTATGACTGTTTATTTTTATTCTGCTTAAAAATGCTGCACATGTAATACTGTTTTAAGATAATTTTAAATAGTCTAGCTTAAACAAGATTGTATTACACTATACTGAATTTTTCTAGTTCTGCACTATTAGACAGAACGCTAAGGTTACTTAAAATCTCTGATCTTCTGCTCCCATTTCATACAAACTAGAACACTAGGAAGAGTATCTGACTGAACCTTTAATGACTGCTATTAAAAAAAACCCAGCTATTTCTTATATGTTCTGTAAAGGAATCCTATGCTATGGTTGCTAAACATATTTTCTGGTTACAAATACTCTTATTACTCTGATTAACTGGTCCTGCAAACTTATTAGCCATGCATGCCATTAATGATTAATTTCTACGTATATCTAAAATGAAAAGTTCAGAGTTTACTATCACACTTATGCAGATATAAAACAAAATAATGATAACACCAGCAGGATTTTATAACTATTTTCCTGTAGTTAGGTTTTTTGGTAGTTGGTATTAAATCCATTTATTTAAAAGGTGCAGGATTAATAATGAAAGGAGTCTGTTTTTAAAGTCTGCTAGAATTTTCAGACAATATACCTTTAATATGTTATGGTGGGAGAAGCTATCCCAGTGGCATAAACAGAAAGACAGAGAGACACAGTAAGAGAGAGGAATAAGAGAGAAAGAAAGAGAGAGAGAGAGAAGAAAGACAGAATATTCATGGCACAAGTGACTTATAATAGATATCCCAAGCTGCCATTTGAGGGCTATCTGGGAGAGGGAAGTGCAAACAGGACTAGCCACATGCATTCTCTTCTTGGGGTAGGGGTGGGCTTGCAGTCTGGACAAGTCTCAGACTAGAAGGTCTAGATACTGCAACAGTTACTCTAGGGCAAATCTCAGAGAACAATGTCTGTGCCAGGAGATTGCCCCACACATGGTAGCAGATCTTCTCACCCTTATTGATGTCATTCTCTGTTTGAGCTGTAATGAATAATGAGTTGACTAGAAGTAAAATATGCATGCGCTCCTAGCATGGCCCTGCAGTGGGGGACGCAGACTCCTTTGGACCTTGTCTTCGCGATGATATAGAGGAGAATGTATACTCTACTACAAGTCTATTCAACATGCAGATGAATTCCTGATGCCTGGTCATCAATGGATTTATAGATCTTCTGAGGATACGTAGGAGGACAGCAATGTTTTCTATTGGCTCTGTTGTGATGACCAATAAATACTTCAGAACAGAATATTGCAGGTCTTTAACATTTTATTACTGTTGTTTGAGGTTTGTCATTTATGAAATAATTAACACTCAATAGTTATTGCTAGCAGATACAAATAAATTAAACAGTGCAAGCAGGACATGCTCCCATTAAATGTTACATTTTCATTTGGAATGCAATGTCTGCTGGAGTAGAATTAGAATAGGAGTTGGTATATTACGAATAATCAAAAGGCACTGGTGTCATAACTATTTGCATTAATTGTATATGGTATGCCATAGATCTGAGAAATCATATGTGTGATTTAACAGCTATAAAGGAATATAAATTCCACAGTGTCATCTAGGAGAAACTCTCAGTTGGATAGCTCACCAGGACTTTGAAAAGCAGATGATAAAAGAGGAAAAATTGGTATATGAGTAATACATGCACAATAAAATATTTGCATAATTTTTGAAAGGGGTCAATTATATGATTTGTGCTTTATGTTAATATAAGTTAATATTGTAACATTAAGGTAGGGCATGCTAACCACCTAGTTTTGTGCTTCTTGCTTTACCCAAAAGCTGCACACACACACACACACACACACACACACAGACACACAGACACACACACACACACACACACACACACACACACACACACACACACACACACACACACACACACTGTAAAAGATGCTCTTTATATGTAAAAAAATCAGCTAAAAATTACCACAAGATTACAAATCACTTCTCAACATTAAAGCTTATTTAAGTTCAATTGATTCCATCAGTGAGCAGGCAGAGATGTGAAAATATTAAAATGTACAGTATTTCATCACTGAACAAAGTTTTAGATTATAGTTTTATTAACCATTTGCATATGCAAAAAGGCATACAAAGTATGAAATTACAATACGTTTGCACATCATCAGAAGAAAATACCAACACATTTCTTTCCCATGTTTCATGAAATTATGGATGAGCTTTAAAAAGATTTGTCAAAATTTGACAAAGTTTATGTATGCCACAAATACAAGCTGAAATGTTTGCATAATTTCCTTCTGGACAGATTTGTTTACTACACTAAAAGCTTTAGATCAGGAGTTAATAAGATTCATAGAAATAAACATTTCATAATAGAAGATAAATTCGAGGATTTTTAAAACAATGCCAGAAACATATTTATTCAGAAATGCTATGAGGCTTAGATTGTACAGTGAAAAATACACATGAAGTCGAATGAGCCTGAAAACTTCAACATCTTCAAAAGAATCTGCCAAGAAATATTTGTTTCCGATTTTACAGCAAGTTGTATATGAACTGTAACAGGTTTGTAAAAAGCTAACATTGTTTAGGCATGCTCCAAACACAAAATGAACATAGTTGCATAATTTGATTCCTAACAGGCATGACAATTATTTGTTTTCGAAAGGGAAAGCTTTAGATCAGAATTAAGAGACATGGAAATAAACATATCATAAAAGATATATTTGAGTATTTTGAAAACAAAGCCCAGATAAATCAGAAATGCTAAAGAGATTAGATGGTTCATATTTACTGCATTTTGCTGACACATTCATGAAATACATAAACTTCAACAAATGTGTTACATTAACTCTTTATGCAATAAGCAATATAGCCCAATAATAGCTGAAGATGCCTGAAGACTGTGGCAGAGATAATAGCGAGGTTCTGAAAGACTTCTGACAAACCGTAGCAAAAATGTTGGCTATGTTCTGCATGGTTTCTGACAAATTAGTTTTCACAAACGGTACCACAAAGAGATGTCATCTCACAACATGCATATGCTTCAAGAAAACTTAAATCATTACGTTATTTAGATAAAAAGCAATAAGCATGACTCGTGTAAGTGTTCAAAGCTCAGCATCTGTGGCAGCTGTGCTCCTGTTTTGGCTGGGGCTCAGGTGGCCTCATACCCTTGTAATATTACTTGTATAGTAATGCGTATTGCATTAACAATCATAACTACTAGTGTGGAAAAAATTCAGGAATGTTTGAGATTTGACAAACAGAAAAGAGCAAAGGTATAGGTAGGTATCAAGAGCATCTAGTTATAAAATTGTGAATTGAGGATAAAACACACTCAAGAAAAGTGCTGTGAACATGACAACATTATCAGAAAGTAATGCAACACTGCTGCACATCCAGGGTCAGTGAAAATGATATTTAAAATTTGAGTTTCTTTTCTTTTTTTTTCTTGGGAGCATATGAAGAAGAATGATCCACAAACGTTTCTCCCAAACAAGCACATAAAATGTTGATTGAACTATGTATCTTGTATGGAGTCTCTTAAAAGCATGTGGACCTATTATGATCTCTATAATAACATAAAAGAATAATACTCTTAGTTTGATATCTTAGCTCACCTTAGGACAGAATTACAATTGGCTATTCTAATGACTTAACACTTGCATGGTATAACATGTTAAGTGAGACAATACAAAGAGCCTTGGCTCTGTTACCCGTGAATAATTGTGGTCTTATTAAATATATAATTCATCAGGAAAATAGACATATTATAAAACCATAATGGATTTCTCACATGCAACTATATTCACTATTTCCAGGAATTATGAAGATAATGATGTGTATAAAAATCAGGAAAAAATTATTTTCTTCCACTGGCAAACGACAAATGTAGAACAATATGAAATTTTATTTGCTATACCCTGTTACTCTGACAATTGGTTTATTTTCAGATTTGAAAAGTGGCAATAAGCTTCTGTTAGCTTTGCAATAGCTTTTCCCAAAAATACTAATACAAATAAAAAAAGAATAAAACTGAAATACCCTGATGTCTGAGAAGGATACGTTAAAGCAAATAAAAATGAAACATGAGCACAAAAGTTCTCAAGCAAACTTATTGGCTCAGATTCGTGAACACCTACTCATCACCCTAAGCCAATTTGCATGACAAGCAGCAGCAAACAAACTGTCTGCAGTTCAGCAAACAACTCCTCATGTCACACCCAGTGGCAAAATAAGGGTTAGCAGCTGAATATGCTATAGAGGAAATAAAGAGTTGAATTCAGTGAAGCAAATCATCATGGTAGAGTAATTCCTAAACACATAAAACAAGAGGCTGTATGCCATGTTCCCTTTAGCCCTGAATTCCAAGACTTCTTGGAATACAGCCACAAAGACACTTTAAGAATGTATAGCCACAAAGACACTTTAAGAATGTACAGCCACAAAGACACTTTAAGAATGTTAGGAGTCATTGCTGTTATCATAACTCTGTATATGCAACAGCCTTGAATGCTGCTCCTCCTGCTGCTGTTGCAGACCTCAGTCTAGGATGTTTAGACCATGTTTGTCCTACCTTGGACTTCATAAGATAGAAATAATAGAATGCTACAGAGTTGACAGGGATAACATAGAGCAAATAATCAACATTTGCCTCCGTCACCTGTAGCCCTATATTAATCATGGAGAAATCATCTCAGTGGAAGCCAAGGTACAGCATGATGTATACTAGCTACAGGGATTTTCAGAGACCCCACAGGGGAAACAATGGAATCTCACAGGCCTCAGCCTCAAATTTCACAATGCAATAATGCAACATGTAAGGAGCATTTCTGATTTCCATGGACCCCAGATGAGAGTGCTACCACCATGCAAAATTTCTGTGCCATAGCACATTTTTCTGATGTTTTGGGGGACCATAGACAGTACACACATTGAAATAAAACAGGGAAGGAAGAACATTAAGAGAAAAGGCTATCACTCCATCAACTGTGACGTGGTCCTTAATGCACAAGGTATCATCTGCAATGTGTGCAGGAAACCCTGGCAGTTTCCAAGACTCTGACATATGTCACATCTGTGACTTGTATCTAAGGGTTTCTAGGGGTGACGTCCCATATGTTGGGGATGCAGGATATGTACTGGAACCCTAGCTCATGACTTCCACGGGAAACCCAACAACCCCACAGAACAAGTTTACAACAATGTACACACTCATGATGAGGTGCATGAGAAATGCAAGATATCATTTGGGAAACATGAGTAAAAATGTCAATGTTTCAGGATAATGCCATAAGTGCTGTTTTCAAATCTAGATATTTTGACATGCCAGTGAAAGTAGCAATCCTTGTTGTCAACATTTCATGTGTAAAAGGCCATCACTTGGAAACATCAGCATCCTGTTGTTTTTCATTTTTCTATTTTTTGGCTTCATCGTTTGCATGATGCTTGGCATTGTGCAATGGTGACTGTCAGTGGTGACTATCAGTGAACAGCAGCTCACTTTCCAAGGGAAAAACTCAATATTTTTTCACATGCTCCTGCTCAAAGAGTTAGCCATCTGTAAAATAAATGACACTAGTGGAGGTGCACGTCAGTCAGTAGTCTGGTCAGTGCTTAGTGTAGAAAATATAATGCTATGTAACTTTCTCCGTGGATCAAAGTGTTAATGTAGTAAGTTCTGAGAAACAGCACCAGAAATGAAGGGTTTGGATCTAGATTAGTTTTAATGGAGGGATAAGAATAAAGTCTTGCCAGTTACATTTAATTAGTAATTGAACATGAAGTGCAATTTGCAAGTTGCAAAGTGAAACTTGCAACACAAGTCTGTGCAATGAATGCTAAATTGGTTAACTGAACTACACTGGGTGAAGTCTGTTAAGCGTAATGCTGATCATAGTAAATTTAATAGTAAATTTAAAGTACGTTTGTGTATGTATGTAAGATGTTACCAGTATTTTTGGGGATAAAGTATGACTCATTACAATTAGTATCATTATGTGTTAGGCAAGTCATTAAGAGTTGAGCAACAGAGGGGGACATGTCCAAGATGCTAGACTGCTAGCAGCACTGAACGTTAGCTCTGATTATAACATTTTTATTCTGACAGGAAATTTAATCTAATTTTTGGAAATACTAATCCAAAAGTATATCAGAGAATTTGTGAATATAGGTCCTTTATTATTTTTCAAAAATTAGTACTAAAACATACCTTTTTATTATTTTTTCCTGTCAAGAAGTTTTTCCTCAAGAAATCCAAGTATGAGTAACTCGAAGAACTCTCATCAGGACAGTGTGGTAAGGAAGGAGCTGCAAACATTAATAACTACTATTCAAGAACTATCTATAAAAATGGACAAACTAGAGAATAAAATAGATACTATTAAATAAGACTGTAGTAAGCAGCTGGACATTCTTAGTGAAATGGCTAAAAAGCATTCTGAACAAATTGCTTAACAGATATGGATGGCAGACTGATGGAATGTGAAAGTCAAAATGAGTTTCTTTTGAAACAGAATACAAAACTAACAGAAAAGCTGGAAGACCTTAGAAAGTAGGTCATGGAGAAACAACATTAGAATCTATGGAGTACCAGAAAAGGAAGGGGGACCTGATATGATACACTTTCTTAATAACTGGCTTCCAACAGCACTAAATCTTCCTGAAGACCTTTCCTTCGGTATAGAGAGGACTCCCTGGTCTCTAGCAAAACCTGCTTCAACAACAGTTTCTCCTAACCCCAGATCCATCATTGTTAGATTTTTGTCCTCCCAAGATAAGGATTTGGTTCTGAAGTCTGCATGCAATAATTCTCCCATCAAGATAAAGGACAAACTCGTTCGCTTTGACAATGACTATACTTCTTCTGTCATATCTAGAAGGAAAGAATGTGTTCCCTTGATAAAATCTCTTAAAAAAGTTAACATCAAAGCACAAATTCTCTTTCCCTCCAGGATAAAAATATTTTTACCAGAATGTGAGAAGATCTTTAGATCTTTGTCAGAGGCTTTGGACTTTATTCACAAGAAAAAAATACTAACTGATATAGAGGGCATGGAATGGTCTACACAGAGTCTGAAAAGACATGCAACTAAGAACACTTGGACTGTCAAAGAAAGTGCAAATAAAAAATTAAAAGAGAAATAGGATTGTTATCAAATAATACTAAATACTTTCTTGCAGAACTCTTTATTTAATGTTTTATTGGAGAATATATACGCAAAGCAAAGATAAACTGTCTTTATTTTACATAATATTTCATTGGAATACATATACAAAACAAAGGTCTTTATTTTGCATAGGCATATGCATATATCTATATATGTATGCATGTATGCATGTGCATATGTATATATATATATATATATATATATATATATATATATATGGGTCTAAGACTATTCACTGAAAGCACCTTTGACTGTGCACAATTCACTGAAAGCTCAATTCACTGAAAACACAATTCACTGAAACACATTTCACTGAAAGTTATATATGGCCTTTTTCCCACTGTAGTGCAATCCTGGTGTTAGAATATACAGTGAGGGGGGTATAAGGGGCACCACCTCCCACATTGAGGGGTGTGGGGGGCATAGCCCCCCACCTATTTTAAATATTTTGAACTATACACATGGATACTTGTAATTTCAATAAATTACTCTTTTCTAAACTTAATATGCCCCCCACATCCCCTTACTATATATTCTGACTCCAGGGTCACACTACAGTGGGGAAAAGGCCATATATAACTTTCAGTGAAATGTGTTTCAGTGAATTATTTTTTCAGTGAATTGTGCTTTCACGTATTTGTGCAGCCATTTGACTTTCAGTGAAGTGTGCTTTAAGTGAATAGTCCTAGACCCATATATATATATATATATATATATATATATATATATATATATATATATATGTGAGTGTGTATGTGTGTGTGTGTACGCGCGTGTGTGTGTGTTTGTATGTACATATGTATATATATATATATATATATATATATATATATATATATATTTGTTTTTTTTTCTTCTTTCATACCATATGTTTATTATAACCAGGGTGCAGTTAACTTCAATATATATTCATTTGGGATACAAAAGTCATGCTATCTTACTATTAATTTATGATTTCCAAAGTAACGCATTCATGTGTGTTAGTGGTGAGATAACACTTTAGAGTTTACTGTTTAGTCTATTATGGTTACACTATATGGAATCCCCACAACAAAAGTGCCCTTAGGAGATGCTTTACTTAAGATAGTTTTGTTTCCTCTTGACATTTTTGAAAAATGTTCATATCATGATTAATATATATATATATATATATATATATATATATATATATATATATATATATATACTTAAAATCTGCATTTCTTGGTGTAATATATCAACATTCAGTGCTTAACCTAATTTAGTTTAAGGGATGTAAATTATTGATTTATGGGGACAATCCTAGTTTCCCAACATTTTTAGAGAAGGGCTGTTTATGTTTATTTTCATTGTGGAGGCTACTTGTGCACTTTTTAATCTTGTTTAGAATGGAGAAATCTTAGTTGTTTGAAATTCCTGCCAAAAATGCCTTTTCTAAGCCTCTGTGGCTGATTCTTCACATGCATGAGCATCTACAGGGCACTAGCACAAGCTAGAGAAGCTGGAAGCAAGAATACAGTGAGCAATGACATCACACAACCTTTGAACTCATGCATGACTCGGAAACCAGGAAGTAAAGCTGAAAATGAAACTAGAAGAAAAAGTAACTGTTTTTTGTTGTTGTTGTTTTTTCATCTTTTATGCATCTAAAGGTATGGAATCACTTTGAATATGTATTTTTAAGAAGCTAGGACTTTAATAGAGTGATTATTTTACTAGTCTAGTGAGGAAAATTGCATTTTAATGCTGCTGCATGTCTGTTGCTTTGAAAGTCTGACAGGATACCATTCTTTGCTTTGATAGTATGCCCTAAATGATAATATATTAATATCTGACTACTTAAACAACCAATTTCTTAAATATTGTGAATGCAAAGATATATATATATATATATATATATATATATATATATATATAGGATTGCATCTCCTTTTCCTTCTTCTGCTTTCATGCTTAAGCAACTTTAATCTATATTAGGTATTTTCATTGATGCAGACTTAAAGCAATATAATCAGACTCAGTTGCAATGATAGTTATGATACTATGATTCAAATCTTTGTATGACCACATACACTGTAGGAATGGATTGTTAAAATGTTCTAGGCCACTCTATTCTGTTCAATTAGTATTAATAGACCAACATATGGTCCCCCCTTTTTTTTTCTTCCTCCCTTTCTTCTTTCCATTCATGACTACCGTCTACTTGAACATATAAAGGTATAAAAAGGGAAGGGGAAATAAGTAAACTGGTATAACTACTGTATTGCTATAGTTACAAACACAAGAGACTGTAATACATGTATAAAATATATAGGTATTAGAAGCATATGCTGATAAAGCATCTACGTTAATTGTGAAACTCACTCCTTGTTTTCCAATACCCAGTAGTGGTTTACACAATATTACATATGAATCCACTGTGATTGCCTGATGGACTTTTTAATGTTCATATTAGTTTGAGTTACCTTAGAAATGCTTTACTGTTTATATATACTACATTTAAAGCAGAAGCAATTTATGTATGTTTTTGGTGTGTGAGATTGTGTTAAAGGGTGGTTTAGTTAATTTATTAACTAAACCTGGAACTTTAGGTTCCATGTATGCATGTTTTCTTAGCTACTGGTTTCAGAATTTGTTTTTAAAGATTTTTAATTCATCCGTGATACATAACTTCATGAATTACTTCAAGTCATTATACTTGGAAGGTATTATTGATGCTCTAAATATAACTTTAACAAATAATTATATATAAATATTTATCATTAAATATTAATGGCTTAAATAACAATGTCAAAACAACTGGTTTAATTAAATTCATTAAAATGCACAGAGCTCAGATAATCTTCTTGCAGGATACCCACTTGCTGGAGAAGGATTTGCAAAAATTATCATTTAATGGTTTTACAGTTCTCATGGATTCTTGCTTTAGAGCCAAAAGGAGAGGTACTCATACTATGGAATGATACTTATACACTACCTAAAATTTTAAACACCTTTTCAGATAAAGACAGAATGTTAAGCTTAGTAGTGCTAGAAGTTAATACGAAATGATTCACACTGGTAAACTCATACTGGATTCTTGGTCTAGGAACTAAATATGTGAAGAAATACTTGGATCTCGTTACTTTACATGCAAAGGGAGAAATTATTCTGCTGGGAGATTTCAATTGCTTGTTATAAGATGAAGACACCTCTAAAAATAGTAAGGTTAAACTAAACTACACAATCTAAAAAGGTAAACAGTTTTATAGCCTCAATGAATTTTAGAGACATACATTATTTAAGAGTTTGAAATTCACTTCAGTACACTCATTATTCTTTCCGATTCGGCACACAAACTAATATTGATAAGATTTTTGTGTCTAACACTCTTTACTCTAAAATAAGTGATGTTGCAATCCAGTCTATGACCACAATGCCTTTTTGTTCAGCTTGACTGTGAAAAAAGATATGATAATTTTTCAAAGAATCCCAGCCTATCTTACTAGGTTAAAATGTTTTAAGGAGTGGCTATCCAAAGAAATAAATGCATTTATGGAAAACAACAATAATGGTGAAGTAACAGATATCATACTCTGGAATCATTAAAAGTTCACAGCTTTAGTGGAGTTAAAGCTTGGTATTTTCAAAGGAGAAATGAATGGGACAAGGATCTTTCTGATTTACAAGCCAGAATAGACTTAACATCAAATGATAAAGCAGTACTTATTGAAATTTCTAAGATAAACCACAAATATTTAGAAATATTGAATCATAAGGTTGCTATAAGCTTAGAAAAGATTAAACTACAGTCCTATTCAGTAAACCCCAGATATTTACATAAACTAGCTATCAGATCCAAACAAATTAATAAAATCACATTAATGAAATTAAATACAAGAATAATAACACAGTATAAAGAACACCTGATTTAGGAGGTATATTAGAAGCCTTTAGAAATCATTATCAGTCAATCAATGACATGCAATCACCACTAGATTCAGACAATGTAATAGATACATTTCTACAAGAAAATATCAAGACTAAACTATCAAAACAACAAAATAGTACCCTAAATAAACAAACAACCTTAGCAGAAGTGAAAGAACAAGTTAAAAATCTGAAGGATAATAAAGCCCCAGGGTTAGATGGGATAATCCCAGAAATATATAAAATTCTTCCAGAGCACACAATAAAGTTATTATTAAACACATTCTCCATGGTTAAACAAGACTTAATTTTCCCTCCCTTGTGGAAGTACTCAATAATTTCCCTCATTCTGAAACAAGGTAAGGATCCCCAACCATGTGCATCCTATAGACCCATATCATTGTTAAATATCGATTATAAAATGTTTATGTCTATCCTGGCCAAAAGACTAAATAATATATTACTCAATCTAATACATTTTGATCAAACTGGCTTTATCTTACAGAGAAAAGTGCACGGCAATATTATTAAGCTACTAGCTCTAATAGACATTGCAAACAAAAACCAAAAAACAATTAACTATTATTAGTCTGGATATCGATAAGGCGTTCGATTCTCTTAGTTGGTCATACTTACAAAAAATCTTTAAAGGATTTAACTTTATTTCAGATTTCACTAAACTGATATTAAATATTTATAGTGATTCTAAAGCATTTGTTAAGATTGGTTCATGTCTATCATTCCCAGTAAAAACTCACAAGGGAACTAGACAAAGTTGCCCTCTATCCCCATTATTTTCGCTTTATCAGTGGAACCTTTTGCTTCATTTATTAGAAATAACCCAAATATCAAAGGATTTCAAGTTAATGAGGGATACTGTCCAAAAGTTCAGCTTTTTGCTGACAATATTCTACTAACATCCAGTGACATAAAAGGCTCTTTACAACATATCACAAATGCCATAACTTTATTTGGAAAAATCTCAGGGTTCAATTTTAATCAAAATAAAACCAAAACACTTTTAATCAATAAGAAAATAAATAGCAATTTGCAAAAATACAATACATTCAACTGGGAAAATGATAAGATAGAATATATAGGAATAAGTATTAAGAATAAGTGGAATGAGACTATTAAATTTAACTTCACAAAATTGGTAGCTATAATCAGTAACTTGACTAAAAAGTGGAACAAAATGTTTTTCACCATGGAAGACAGACTTACATTAATAAAAATTATTATTTTGCCCAAGATTTTATTTTACATACAATCATTGATTTTACCTCCTCCTAAGAAATTCTTTAAACAAATAAATTCTCTATTACTAACATTTTATGGTTCCCAAAGAAACCAAGAATAGCCTATAAATGGCATGTTAGAGTCTGGGACAGTAATGGGACTGGCTTTCCCAACAAAGAATTATATTCCAAATCTGTTATTATTAACATAATACTACACTGGATTTCATCCATATACACCTTTAGCTGGAAACAACTGCATGAAATACATATAACTTCCTCTGAGAACTCAGAAACTCAGTTTAAGGAAACCTTTGGAATTAACAAAATATTTTGGATACTGCATGAATATTGCTTATATAATAAGAAATATAGCCACTTCTCACATGATATAAACCAAATATTTTATATTTTAAAAAATATAATCAACAACAATTATAGTCTAAAGAACACCTTCTTCATTGCATTTCCCATAGCTTATACACCAGATTGCCTAGATAACTTCAATATCAATAAGATGCAGAATCTTAAAGAGAATAATCTAAAGTTTTGGCACCAGTTTATAGACAATAAGAACATCCAACCAATGAACTTTCTCTTAGCCAAATATAATGTCTGTCAGGATAATTGGCTCTTTATTCAATCTTTAAGACAGTTTGTTGAAAATAAAGTGAGAGTGTCAATAAATCTGGAAACTGATATTATACCAAGATTGATACAACTATTTATATGGTATAGTTCAATGAACATTGAACATAAATTAAGCATATCACCTGTATATAAAATCCTACGGGAAGACTTGATTACTTTTGACCAAGTTTTTTGGAATTACTCCATAAAGATTAATGGTGAACCTTTATCTAACGATAATAAAAAACAGTTATTAAAGTCAATAAAAAACACTTCATCATCTTTATATTGGAGACTATATACCTGGAGATTTATTCATAGAAGCTTTTACACTCCACACAGAATTGAACTTATAACCAAGAGCAATGAAAGCAAATGTTGGAGGTGTGGTGATATTCTTGAAGCCAACTAGGTTCATATGTTCATCGAATGTAGAACTCTCACACTATACTGGAGTGATTTTAGACATTTCACAAAAGCCCTGTGGTCTGATAACTGTCATATTACTAGCTCTTTGATATTATTCAATGTCCCTACCCCAAGTGTAATTCCTAGACATCAGTTACCTGTTCTTTGGTTAATTCTAGCTATTGCTCGCAAAATAATTACATTGAACTGGAAAAATAAACAAGATCTTATGTTTACTGAGTTTATTTCAATAACAAAATATGTATGTAAAAAAGAAATGCAAACTATTTATCAGAGATCATCAAATATAACACACAAAAGACTAGCTTGCCAAAAATAGGAGAGATTGTTAGATAAGTATTGATTACCTTTCTTGGATAAAACAAATGTTTATCATGGATGTTTGTATATAGTGTAAATAGTTATTATTGTTTTATATTGTTTATTTTGAATACTTTATGTCCATGTGTATTAACAAAATGTAATAAAAATGTTTTTGGAAAAAGAAAGAGTTGAGCAACACACATTTCAATGTATGTCTGAACGTGGCTGCAGTAGAATGACATTTGTAATTATCCTAAGTGTTTACGGTACCAATATATATATATTTTATACAACAGCAAGTAATGTAAAATATATATGCCCCCTTCCTCAGTATGTGTTACAGAAATTACTCAAAGCAATACAAAGGAAACTGTTTTACAAGAATAAATAATTGCTCAGAATATAAGCTCAATAAAAATAACTAATCAAAGCCCAAACATAAAGGCTTTAGAGAATTAAATTTATCTTCGGTCATGTTCAAATTGATACATCTCAGCTTATACCTTAAAAACATCATTTGACTTGTGGCAGTCACAGTTCATATACAGAATGCAGCAGATTAGCTTCCTTATTGTCATGGGTTTGATTCCCAGGTGCTGTTTGTAAAATATGTTTCCCACCATGGCATTGTGTCCTACTTAACATAAATGTATCCAATAATATCATGGAATGACACCAACATAACTGAGTGTCATATTTTATTTGTTTGTCACAAGAGTCTATTTATGAGAATGATCAGAGGAGTAAATATATCATTTCAAATATAACTCAGATCTCATCAAATATAACTCAGATCTCATCAGTAAAAAAAAAAAGATCTCATCAAATATAACTCAGATCTCATCCGTAAAAAAAACATTTCATGAAGATAGAGTGGAACATGTGAATATACTCTGGGCATACAAATGGCCAAGTCTCAGTGCTAAATTTACAGTATTTGTAAATGGATATTTCTTTAATTGGAATGCATGTATGAAATATTCAGTAGTCACAAAACTGCTTGCCTATTGTCTATAATAAAAATGAGATTGACATGTCTCTTAAGACACGTGTGATTTCACATTTATATCTGGATATGTCAAAGGTTAACACATTTATGTTCCAATTTGGATTGAATGTGAAATATGAAGATGACATAACATTGGTGGTATTGTCTGTGTTTTCTCTTCCCCACTCTATTTTTCTCTCTCGCTCTCATTTTTTTCTTTTGCAACATAATTTCTGCTGCAACTCAAATGACCATCAGCACAGGAAGCTAGACTTGTCACTAGGGATCCACTTGCATACCTCTATAGGTGACTGTGCAGGCACCACCAAAGGCAGCAGGGAAACCCAGCATTTCTGAGTTCCCAACCTGTCAGCATTGCCTCCATAACTCCTGAACTGTCTGTTCCAACTGCATCAGTTTACTCTGCTCCGGAGCCTGGTGCAGTAGTACTCACCAGGAGCGGTGCCAGTGGAGGTGGTGATTGTCACCTGTTAGGAGCTGACAGAACTGGTGAAGGACATTAAGGAGTGAAGCCTCAGTGTGAGTATTTATAATTGAGAAAGTCCTGCACTGATAGCCACTCCAATGCCCTGTGCAGTACTGTCCCAGATGTCTTCTACATGTGATAATGAGAAATGAGAACTAAATTCTTATTTTACCCATGCTAGTGAAGGATATGCCTCTGATGTCCCCAACCTGTCTCCAGTCATGGTGTCACCCAACATTTTGTGTTCATCACCATCTCTGTCTGTCTTGTATGTCTTGCATATCTACACCTGCAACTTAACCCACCCTACCTACCTAAACCTCTCATTTTTAACCACTTTCCTTAACACTCCACTCTATCCAATAAAAAATAAAATGTGCACCTGTCCCACAAAAAAATAATAATAATATAAATGCCCCATACATTGCTTTCCATTTAATTTATATTCATGTCTGAAACACATAATTTAGTCCAACTGGCCACATAACATTATTAAGCTGTTGTCACACACATATTTAATGTGGTTACTATGCACATTCTCCAAATTATTTGTAGAATTACACTATCCTGTGAAGAAGTTGATAGCGCTTGTGCTCTCTCAACAAAATCCTGCCCATTCCTTTATTCTTCCCCCTATATCCTACACCCTGCTTGCCCCTCATTTTTACTAGTGTCCTATCAACCCCTTTTGGCACATTTAATCTAGTCAAAAATAGAATGACATGAAAGATAACCCCAGTTTTAGTCCTCAACATTTCCCTGATGCTAGAGATTATGCAGCAGTGGTAAATGATGATAAATAAGGTTAGGAACAGACCAGTTTGTCCAGGGACATCTTCAAGGGGGGGGGGGGTTAGATAAATAGAGTAGCTGGAATTGGGAGGATAGGGGGAGGATAGGGTTAAATAGAAATGGATGAGGTTTGGGAGGAAGTGAGGTAGGGGTAGGGAGGGGCTTAAAGTATGTTAGGCAAGTGTAACTGGAGTAGGAGTCACATTTTGGTGTGACCTTGCTACATGGCAGGTTTATGTCCGAGACGACCTGTAGGTACTGGTGTGGTCGGGTAGGCCATGGATTAATGGTTGGGGGTCTGGAACAGGTGTGAAATTTTTTTTTTCTTTTGTACTTGAGTTGTTCAGTGTGGTACAGTTTGGTTGAATGCAAGTAGCACTGTTCGAGGCTGTGATGAAAGTATGTAGAGGTGGGTAAGCAATGACTGCTTAACTGAAGTTGTACAGATGCAGATTTTATAGAATAGTCCATATGTGGAATTTTCAAATTGTATACTTAAAGAAAACTGCTGAATCCTGCACAAATGCACTCTATAAGCACTTGCATGAGTGCATGGATCGTGCTATCCCAAACAGAACCAAGACGCTATCCTTCAAAAAAAGGAAGCCAATCTGGTGGTCCCCTGCCATAAACAAACTGTACAACAGAAGGAAGAAACTGTTGCAAAAGAGAGTAAAATCCCATGAGTGGAGGAGCTCCCTGGTCAGCTTCAGTAAGAAGCTGAGATCCCTTATAAGATCCTCCATAGCTAGCTACGAAAATAAAATCGCCACTAATTCCAAGGACAACCACAAAGCATTCTACAGCTATGTCAAGAATCTCAATGGCATCACCCAGATCTGCTCTGAGTTACAGCACAAAGGCATGAAAATTACAGAACCAACTGATATTGCCAACATCCTGGCAGATAGGTTCAGTGCTAACTTTACCCCCCACCCCCTAAAGGGCCCATATCTATACAGGAAGAATGCAGAGTCCCTGTAATCACAACTACACAGGTGAAAGCTGCACTCTCTAAAGCCAAAAACACAGCATCCATGGGACCGGACAACATCCCAGGCTGCGTTTTACATGAACTTCAGAATGAACTGGCTCCCCACTTAAGCACCATGTTCAATAATAGCCTTGCATCAGGCTTTGTACCCACTGAATGGCGCACAGCAACAGTTATCCCACTCCACAAAGGGGGAGCCACCACTGATCCCGGGAACTATAGACCTATTAGCCTGATGAGCCTGGTCTGCAAAGCCATGGAACATATCATCATGGAACTCATAAACAAAGTCATCGGTAACCTCCAAACTCTGGATCCCACCCAGTTCGGGTTTGTGAAAGGCAGATCATGCCTCCTGAACCTGATCGACTTCTTTGAGGCAGTCACCAAAGCCGTAGATGAGGGTAAGGTGGTTCACACAGCCTATCTTGACCTCACCAAGGCTTTTAACACCATCCCCCATTCTGGAATTACAGCTAAACTCAATAAACTAGGCATAAATCCCTACGTCACAAGATGGGTTGGCAACTGGCTCACTGACAGAACCCACACTGTAAAAGTTGCAGACTCCAAATCTGACCTCAAACCAGTGACAAGTGGAGTACCACAGGGTTCCGTCCTGGGACTGCTCCTGTTTCATATCTACTTCTCTGAAGTACAGGCTAACACAGAAGGCCTCTGGCTAATGAAGTTCGCAGATGACTGCAAAGTAGGAGCCATAGTCAAGTCCCCAAATGATGTTGACATCCTACAGAAGGGCCTCTCTGAGACAGATGCCTGGTGTCAGAGCCATGGCCTCAAGCTCAATGCCAAAAAGTGCAGTGCCATACCCTTTGGTAAAAACTCTGTACCCATGAACTACCACATAGGCAGCAATCTACTTAACACTGAATGCATGATAACAGACCTTGGGACCCAGGTGGACAGTAGTCTCCCCTTTGATAGTCGCATCGCCACAGTAGTCAGGAAGTCCTTCTACGTGGCACACCTCATCATAAAAGGGTTCTCATCCAGGAAAAAAAGAGGTCATCATTCCCCTCTACTCGACACTCATTAGACCCACTATAGAGTACAATGCCCCTTTTGGCATCTGCTACACCTAAAGAAATCCCAGTCCCTCTGAGCTACACACTCTAGGGACCTAATCCTTGTCACCACAATAAACAGGACATGCTGGAGGGATAGATTCCTATCCCAGAGACTTCCCATACTCTGGAACAGGCTACCTATCTATGTCAAGCAAAGTTCTTCATTAGCACTCTTCAAGAAAAATCTTGATGAGTGGATGGGAAATAGGAAATACACCCCGGGGATCACTTCCGTGTCTCTGCTCGACAGTGGCACCAGAAAATAACTTTCTTTGGTGGCGTAAGCCAGGGAACCTTGTTGGCTAGGCTTGTGTAGGCCCTTGGGCCAATAGCCTAGTACCTACCTATGAACCTATGAACCTATGTACGCATGCTGCTAACTTTTTACAATGAGCCTCATCCGTAGGGTGAAGCCTTTAAGTAAAGATGGCATAATAATGTAATTTTAGTAGGCAAAATGCTTAATTACAACTGAGGTTGAGATCAGTATTTGATTTTCTGTAATTGTTTAAGTGAGGTATTTGATGCCATGCCATTTTCGGAGGTATTTTCCCCAGCTGAAGGTATGCATGACTTTTCATTTTCACTGGCTTGAGTGAGGTAGAGTAATGGCTCCTACTGCGCATGTGTGGTGTTGCACTAACCACCAATGGAGAGTGGCGGTAGTAATGGTACAGCTTTTCTGCAGATGAGGGGCATTTTAGAAGGCAGACTTCACAGTCCTGATGAACTGGTGTAGGAGGGTCATTCTCCTTCACTTCACAGTTTAAAAAAAAAAGTTAGGCATGGCACTGGTTCCCTCCTACTCTATAAGCTGATATGAGGTTAAAAGCAGTCTTTAGGTGCTACCTCTGTGTCATCTTCTAATAGAGTCTCCAAATAGTCGAAGACCTATTTCAGTTCTGGCTGAACTGTGGGATCATTGGTGTTGGGGGTCTAAGGCAGGCATTCGCTAAGTCAATTTAAATATCGGAAGCCGTGATTGGCTTTTTGTGGGCCCAGGGAGATGCTAAGCGTGGTTGCCTCTGCATGTGTGCTGTGTTGGGTTAATGAACATGGAGTGTGGCCGTGCTTGAGGCTGCGCAAATTCATGGAGGGTTTTTTCAGCTCAGCTGTCCTGATTCCCTACCTCTCCCACCACTAATAGGTGCAAATAAGAAGAGTTATGAAATGCAGAATCATGCAAAAGTCTTAGCAGGCATTAGGACTACAGTCCGATTATTACAGGAAGACTCAGCAGGTTTCCACTGCTTTAAAGGATGAAAAGGCAGAAACCTAAACCAGATACTTGAATGTGCGTCCATGAACCCAGTGCACCGGAGCTCAGACAAAACATTATGGCCAGCTGTGGTGAACACTCCCAGCTGGACTAGATTAGTTATTGTTTTTATTTTACAGGACATTTTCCAAGACCAGCAGCAGCCAGAGATACACAAAAAAATTAGAAGTGAGAGAGAGAAAAAGGAGTTCTAGAGAGCAAAAAGGATTGAAGATGAGAGGTATGAAATTATTTAGGCTTAATTCCAAAACAGTGTATTGGTTGTTCGTGAGGTGAGGGAGTGATTTCTACTTTAACGACAGTAACTGTGTGGGGTGCAGTATTATCAGGGTTGGGTTGTGTTCGCAGTAACGTATCATATTGCTGGTTTTTCTGAGTCCCTTTTTGGTCATTTGGTGGCCTCGGGGTTTGTTTTGCTTACTGCTGGTTGCTTTGTGGTTGGGCTACATTGCAGGATGAGATAAAAACCACAGGAATGTTTGAGAGGCCCCTCCCCCCCTTTTTTTGACACCCCTTTGCCATTCTCTGTGCCACTGTCCATGCAGTGCCATGCTGGGCTGGTGCTTTGTGGGGAGACATGGTGTGGTTGCCATGTGGGGTTTTGGGATTGGTGGTCCAGGATGTGCAATTTTATTCATGGTCCACTGGATGCTGTTTGGAGATGCTGCCACTCACCTTGAGACAGTGTCCTGGATGGCACCTGTTGTTGAGAGTCACAGTGGTAAATTATTTATTTTTATTTATTTATTTATTTATATTTGTTGACTGGGAGTGTCCGACTGGACGTAGGTCCATTTTCAGCGGATGCCTGGGGAGAAAAGCTCCACAGTTAAAATAAACAGACAGTAGTTACATTGGATTACATAGCGATTAACAATTTACATAGCAATTACTTACAACATATTTACAGATGAAGAACATAGTACATCAGTAGACAACTAGAATATTTATCTGTGAAGTACATAACAGACATTAACAAATGTTACAATAAGATGTTTCTGCTGTATAATAAGTACTAGGCTTATGAGCATCTGAGCTTGCTATAATCAAGGTAGTTAGTGGAGTGGAAAGAAAGGTTGTGGTTGGATGGGGTGGGTGATATTAGAGTGGGAGTTGCAAGGGCATAGCCAGCATGTTTTTAGGTGCGCTTTTAGTAAAGTGGGGACAGGTTTTTGTTTGGCAGGTTTTCTGGCAGTAGTAGATGGAGGTGGAAATGCTTTGGTGCTGCTATGTTTGAGGTTGGTTAAAGCTGAGGGAGCAGAGGTGCAGGCCTGTTGGTGAGGCAGTGGTTTTGGTAGCCTTTAGGTTGCTCTACATTTGCTTGAGTGCCTTTGTCCAGATTTCCTGCAGTCAGCGGAGCACTGGCAGTTTGAGAGGGTTATTGCTTGTTTGGATCCTGCTGAGGACAGTCTTGTTACTGTGGGGTGATTGGAGAGAGGGCTGGATGTGTTCTGTGTTTCTTGTGAAGCTGCAAGGAATTCATGCCTCTCAGCGGTACAGATTTTCACAGAGCATACAGATTGGTGTTTCATATTTGGTCCATTTTTTATGTTGTTGTGGGTGTTGGGCAATTAGTAAGAAATCATTGAAGACTCAAAAGAGGTCATTGTGCCCCTCTACTCATTGCTCATCAGGCCCATCATAGAGTACAACGCCCCATTTGGGATGTATCTTACAAGACACCTGCAACAGCTGGAAAGACCACAGAAGTACCTCACCAAGAGGATCACTGACCTCAAACAGATGCCCTATGCAGCTCGACTGAAGAAACTCCAGCTGTACTCGGTTGCATACCGCCTACTCAGAGGTGATCTCTGCCTGACATACAAGGCCATATCCAACCCAGAACTGATCGACATGCTCCACCTAAAGAAAAGCTTATCCCCTCGAGCCACACGCTCTGGGATCTAAACCTCACCACAACAATAAATAGGATGTGCTGGAGGGATAGATTCCTGTCACAGAGACTTCCCATGCTTTGTAACAAGATTCCAATCTACATTAGGCAGAGCTCCTCACTAACTCTCTTCAAGAGAAACCTTGACGAGTGGATGGGAAACAAAAAGTTTACCTCGGGGATCACTTCAGTGGCTCTGCTGGACATAGGCACAGGGAACTAATCTAAGTGGGCGACGAAAGCCAACACATTCTGGCTAGGCTTATAAATGCCTTCGGGCAGATAGCCTAGTACCTACCTATGAACCTATGAACCTATAAAGTCGGATGTTATGCGCTGTCGTGCGAATGCAGGGCATACTTGGTAAGCTTTCTAGCTTTGTAGGAGGAATATTGGCATACTAGGGGTGGGCTAGCGAGGGAGATGTTTTGGATTCAGGGGTTGTTTCATTGGTGATTTCAGCTTCACAGGCTTTAATAGATGTTGTTTGCTCCCAGTTGTGAGGGAAGGGAGTAGTTGCATATGCAATGGTGGCCTGTGCCATCCAGCTCAGGCATAATTGCATCATCAGTGGCAGACTACCTCTCAGCTGTCTCTGACGTGACTCAAAGTTTAGCTCTGTCTCTCTTAATCCCTCCTAACACTGGTGTCTTTTGGACAACATTGGTGAATTATACTCAATACATAATGGCAATAATAAGGTTACAGATTTGTTTTACTGCAGGAAATGCATATTCACATTCTCGCTATACCGGGTACCACACAATAACGTCTTTATTTAAACAAAGTAAAAAGGAGAGGTGAGCGCTTTCGCAACCTTCGTTGCTTCATCAGACAAAGAATTAACTGTTCAACTGCTTGTTTTATATCACTCTCAGTCAAAACATTTTTTTCCAATTAGTGACATCATACAACTTTTGAAAATTTAAAGGCATATATGACAAGAATATTGTGAAATACACATATGAATATAAGATATATATACAAAAATGTATAATTTAAAACAGTTAAATAATCTCATAAAAATGCATATATATAAAAAGTGCATATAAATAAAAATGCATAGTATATTCATATTTATGCATATCTAATTTAAAACAATTAAATAATCTCATAAAAATGCATATATATAATATATATATAAAAAAGAGAATGCATAATACAAAATATATAATAAGAGAAATATATGTATATATATATATTTTTATTTTATGCAAAAAAATTAATTGTGTTGAAGGCGTCTAGCTTTAAGAAATGGAACCAGTGATGTACAACCATTTAAGCCTGGATATCTATCAGCATTGAGCTTGATAATCCATCTTTGTTCTCGGCTCTCTGTGAAATTTTCTATATCTCCTCCCCTCACATTTCTATGTATATGTTGTAAAACAAAGAACTTGAAAGAGTGTGAAGGGTCAGTGTTTAAAACATGTTGAGCAAGCGCACTAGTAGTTTTGTTATTTCTGATGTCTCTTATGTGTTCCAATATTCTATCCTTTAAGTTTCTATTTGTTTTTCCTATATAGAAGGCATGACATATTTGGCAGAAACAAAAATAAATAACATCTGTGGTTTTACAGTCTGCATATGAATGAGAGTATAGTGTAAAATTTCTAACAGGATGAATATATGGTGTAGTACTATGAATATGTGTACAAGCAGTACAAGACCTACAAGGAAAAGTACCGTTGCGTCTGGAATTATAGGTAGTTTTTTTGACGTCTTTATTACACAATTGCTGTTTTAATGTTAGATTATTTCTGGAACTGAAACTAGGTGCATTACCAATGAAAGAATGTAAACAAGGAATCTCATGTAAAATGTGCCAATGTTGTTTAATAATATTAGTATACTGATTAACATTACTAGCATACTGAAAAACCGCTCTAATGCTATTATTTTGTGTATTATTTCTCAAATTACTGCTATCTGACGTAATAGAATTAGAAGATTGAAAATACGCTTTACATTTAGAGTCCCTGAGTGTCCAAGCATCAGAAATAGTTCTATCTATTTCATCCATATGATATCCTCTTCTTAAAAAATCAGTTTTCAATTTATTCAAAGCTAGTACTGCATCATTATCATTGTTGTGTAATCTTAATGTTCTGTATACCTGCCCCTTGAGCACATTTCTTGGAATGTGTCTAGGATGCATACTGGTTTTGTGAAGGTATGTATTTATCTTCGTGGGTTTGTGAAAAATTTTGCTGGTAAAACCTGTCAACTCTGATTTGATTATATGTACATCTAAGAAATCAATCTCAGATGTAGAAAATTTGTATGTGAATCTCAGAAAATCATTAGTTGTATGCAAATAGTTAATAAATAATATAAGCTCAGATATATTGCCTTTCCATAATAAAAAAACATCATCCACAAAATGTGTATACCATAAAAGCTGACTAATAAATGGATTCTTATCAGAAAAGACGTGTTTGTTCCCAGAATGTAAGAGATAGATTAGCATAACTATTTGCACATGGTGTGCCCATGGCAACGCCGATCTGTTGCAAAAAGAATTGTTCTTCAAAATATACAACATTATTTTCCAGAATAATCTCTAACAAACTGCATATAAGTTGTACTTTTTCATTGGTGAAGCAATTATTTCTTGTAAGAAAATTTCTAATCATATTAATGCCCCATGTATTCGGGATACTTGTAAACAATGACTCTATATCCATAGTAACAAGAGCAAAGTCATTAATATCTGATAAACTTTCAATTCTAATATGTAATTTCTCTAGAAACATTTTGGTGTCTCTTAAAATATTTTCACATTTGTCTAAGAGCACATGCAGTGTACTTTCAACATAAATAGACAGTTGTTCTGTACACCAACCAGTGCCTGAGACTATGGGACGCATTGGTGGCAGACTTCTGTCTTTATGAACCTTTGGTAAGCCATAAATCTTAGGAATAGTTGGATTCAAGACATTAAAGTATTTAAACAGTGGTTCATCTATTAAATCAGTAATTAATAAGTCAAAAATCAAAAAAGACACTTTATCAATGATGGCATTCACTGTAACTTTTGAGATTCCTCTGTATGTATCATTATTAAGCAGTAACTTATACATTTGTTGTACATACAATTGCTTATCTAAAATAACAATACCTCCACCTTTATCTGCCTGTTTAATAACGACAGAATTCAAGTTCTTTAGTTCATTCAGTGCTCTATATTCACTTGTATTTAGATCTCCATAGTAATAGTCACTCAAATTATCATCATATATCTGCCTAAAAGATGTTTCACATATATCAAGGAATCTTTGTATACTCGGGGGAGTATAAGGAATGAAAGTGCTAGGCTGTTTAAACACATTCATATTATTTGTAACATTGTTTGGGAACAAAACTTTTAGAGACAAATTCCTGCCTAATAATTTAAGGTCTTTAATCATTTCTGTAAGATTAGCCTTTCTAGCAGGTATAAATGAAAGGCCCTTATTTATATGCATTTTTTATATATATGCATTTTTAATGAGATTATTTAACTGTTTTAAATTAGATATGCATAAATATGAACATACTTTACATTTTTGTATATATATTTTATATTCATATGCGTATTTTACAATATTCTTGTCATATATGCCTTTAAATTTTCAAAAGTTGTATGATGTCACTAATTGAAAACATTTTTTTGACTGAGAGTGATATAAAACAAGCAGTTGAACAGTTAATTCTTTGTCTGATGAAGCAACGAAGGTTGCGAAAGCGCTCACCTCTCCTTTTTACTTTGTTTAAATAAAGACGTTATTGTGTGGTACCCGGTATAGTGTTTTCTCTCATATACTTCTCTTTTTATATACTGGGTTTTACCTGTATAGCCGTTTTGCTTTTCGTTTATTATATTCACATTCTCTTTTGTTATGCTGTAAGTTAAGGAAGTGTATGACTGTACAGATTTTCACAATGTCCATATTTTTGCCTCATATTTTTGGGGGTTTTGTCATGAGATTGTAGTTTTCTGACAAATTAGTGGCACACTAGGGTAGACTGAAGTTCGAAATGTGACATTCGAGTTTCAGACTTCATACATTGCAGAAAATGCAGTTAATACAAAATCTGTTACTAACTTTGTAGTAGCAGTGCTTAAAAAGTGTTTTTCTACCTTTCTGGGGATGGGGATGGGGATGGGGCATATATAAAAATAAATATTCAGGGACAATCAGAGATACTTTTAAAATACTACTAACTTGCAAAAAAGGAAGGTGGATTTATTGAGGGAACTCAGAGAGTGGGCAGGTAGTCTTCAAAGGCTGTTTATGTATATTAGATGATATATCTTTTTCTTTCAAATAGTGGTGTTACACTGGGTGTTCCACTTGTGGAGTGTTGCTCAATAGAGTCACAGAAGGTGTCAATGCAGAATTCATATCAGCCAATGGGTGGAAAGAAGTGGTCTCATCAGGTGATGGATGTTGCAGCAACATGGGTTTTTGATTGCTAAAGCAGCATGGACTGAGGTCACAGGTATTGTTACAATTTTCCCTAGTCAGTTTACAGGTATTGTTACAATTTTCCCTTGTCAGTTTGAGATGAGAGTGTGTGTGGTATGGGAGTACTTTGGGGACTAGTATGGATGAAATACATCAGGGGTTCGGGGAAACTGGTAGGGCAGTGTCAGGCTGAAGTAGGGGAGGCAGGGAAATCTTGCAGGGGCAGTTCAGGAGCATGGTGCGCTTTGACATTGTCTAATGTCATTTAAAAAAAAATGTGATTGGTGTATGCAATGTATGCAGAGAATTTACAGTGTTCTTTCTTTTGCAGGTGGAAGCAGTTAGGGGCATGAAGGAAGTAGAATTGGAAGGTGATGGAGTTGACAGGGTGGCTTCTGCTCGTCTGACTATACCAGTCACAGGAGACATCATGGTCACCAGAGTGGTGTGTAACAAGGTTATAGAGGGCAATTAACAGTAAGCAATGGTTAGTTGCTTGAAGGAAGCAGAGTGAATGGGAAGGTATTCTGTTGGAGTGGATGTTCTGGTGTGACACAGTGGGGTCACAGGTGATCCTACTTTATTTAGGTTCATTAAGGTATGTCTCAGTACTTGTATCACAGGGCTTTTGGCGTTGATGACAGGGATCTAATTTGGTTTACAGATGATGGGTACACTGAATGATGCTTGGCTTCCACCCTCCTTTTATGGGTGGAAAGATGGTTGAAAATTTTTGGTTGCTTGGAGGTAGCTTATTTAAGAGGGACATGTGTGATTGTTGGGATGTGGCTATGTGTAGCTTTTAGGAAGCATGGTAGGTAATGGCTGTGTTGGGATAGCCAAGGGAGGATGTGGTGGGGTGGATGTGCAGTGATTAAAGGCATAGGAAGTCACTAGGTTACTGGTGCTAGGGCTCTTAAAAGTCAGTTTATCTATATTTGTTTTATTTATGGTTATTATGCACTTGCATTTGGAGGTAAGGTATTATGCTGGGGGAGGCTGGGTTGATGTCTGGTAGATGGTATATTAACAAGTGTTTGTTTTGTATCATTAAGGCATTTCAAGGTAGGTAGTGTAAGGCCAAGGGAGGATGTTGAGGGCAAGCAAGTTATAGCAGGGTTTGATATTTGCTTGAGGGTAGTTTTGGGTTCTTACTGGTGGGAGGAGCGGCACCAATTTCAGGAGCGGGGGTAGTTACTAGGTTAATGGCTCTAAGATTTTGATGAACTAGCCAGCTTCAGGTAAGTATGATTCCTTAATCCAGTGTGTACTGCATGTTAATCTTATTTAAGAGGGACATGGGTGATTGTTGCTCGTGTCCAAAGGGATATAGGTAGAGCTGTGGGGGAGGGGAATTTACACCTCAGGTTTGGTTATCGGCTATAATAGCATGACTATGGATGTTTTTTTCTTTGCCTTAATTATGGTTAACAATGTTGTTGGGAACTACTTGGTTTGAAAAAGAGTGATTTATTTATAGAATAGGCCTTTTACTGCATTTATTTGTTTTATTTCACATGGGTGTCAGTTGTATCATGATTCTGTGAGGTGTGGAGGAGATCTTACGCATATTTATGTTAACACATCTTAAGTTTCATTGGTGTTTTGTATGCGGTAGTAGATGCATTTTATGCAGTTGATGAAGGAGATATGCCAGTGGTGGTGCACACTGTCATTAAGAAGTTGTGATCATGTGTGAATGAAGTATTTACAGTTTTTCTTTTACAGATCCCTCGGAGGTTGCAAATGGAGACGGGCTGATTGGGCATTACTTAGTAGGTTGAAGGAAGGTGGCTTCGACAGGCGAGAGAGGGGGTTGAGGATAATGTAGGTTGATGGAGTGGTGTGAAAAGAGTTCATGGTCTTCCAGCAAGGCAGCCACATATGGAATTGTTGTCATATTTTCTTCCCAATAGCCACAACATAATGGTTTGTTTGCTTGTTTTGGCTGGGGAGCATCAGGAGTGAATTTACACCGTATTATTGGTAACTGGGGGGTTTTCTTGGCTGGGCTTGGGTAAGGTTGCAGCCTTCAGGGGTAGGGGATTACTGGGTTGCATTGAGTAAGTGGGTTTAGGTGGTGAGTTAGATGGGGTGTCCTTGCATGGGAAGTGTGGCTTTGATTTACCGTACTTGAAGGAGAGAATGGGTATGGTTTATTTTCTACATTCTGTAGGGAGTTGGCATGTCACTAATCTTGTTTCAAAAAGGTGGCATAGGGTATTTTCATGTTTGGTATATTCAAGGGTACTGATAGAGCTAAGAGGAGTCAGATTGCTAAAGCTATCATAGGGTTTAGGTGCCTTACTGTTTATAAAGGGTAGTTGGTGCTGGCAAGGTGGCTGTTAAATGGCATTTGAAAGTTTTCAGGTTGTTCTACATGTCATTGAGCAAGTAAAAGGGGTTGCTATGGGAAGGGTGGTTTAGGTGGTTGTGGGTTGAGTATTCCTGCTCCAGTGGCAGGTCATGCTCTCGTAATCATTAGTTAATTGCCAGGAGCTGGTAATGTCCTGGTAATTATTGTACACCGAATGATGTTTGGCCTTATCCCCTACTGGTGTCTAGATGATGGAAGTTTGGTGGAGAGAGGGGGAACAGCCTGGTCAGGCTGGTGGGCAGAGAAGAGGGGCAGGCTTGCCCTCTTCTGTTTCCACTCTGGTGTTGGATGGTCAATTCAATAAGTTGGGAAAGGAAAGTGAGCGGTTACGCTGCTTGATAAGTACATAAGTAAGTGAAGGAAGCTGCTTATTTGGTTGATGGTATAATGCACTAAATGGTAACGGAGGTGAGCGGGTACGCTGCTTCATAAGTACGTGAGTGGAGGTATGGATGCTGCTTACTGATCAGGATGAGCATGTTTACGCTGCCTGTCCTATGATAATGTTACATGGAAGTTATTTCACCTGTATCATGTCTGGTTGAGATGAATGAATATTGGTTAACATTTATGTTTATGGAAATGTAATAAATATCATCAAATGTCATTCAGTGTGATGTGTTTCTTGAAGGGGACTGGGACAAATGTTGTTTTACATCTTATGGCAATAAACTGAAGAGTTTACCTCCAGCTGCAGTAATATTATTCTTGTCACATGACTGTGCATAGACCCACTGTACTATAGAAAGAAAGACTGGTATCTCTATGAGGAGACAGTTAGTCTTACAAGTTTAATAGGCTGCAGGATGTCCAATACACCTTATGGAATGTTAACAATTCTCATTACTGTGATGAAGCTTGATGTCTATATTCTCCTTTGCTTCAAGCTTTTTTCCTTGTCCCTAAAAAAATGTGATCTTTACTATGTGAAGTACTAGTTCTTTTTAAGTTCTCGAAGTGTTTTGGGTTACTAATACCATAACAGGAATGGACCCTATTCTTAAGATAGGGTATGAGTAAGTTCATGAAATTAGTATTGCTTCAGTCTTTGATGTTATCTAAAAGTGCTCTTCTCAACACTTTCTCTGAACTGCCTCCTTTTGTAATTTATATGGGGTTACATGCATTGGTAGCATATCTTAGAATGACTGTAAATTCCTTTATATTAGACCCATTGCTCCTTCTAATATTGGAGCTGTCTGGGTATCTTTCTTTGACAGAACTTCCATTTCTGCCTGTAAATCCTAATATTTTATGACTTTACGCACTCTGTATGTGAGACACTGATATCACTGGGTATAGCAATTTCAATGTTTAGTGCCACTTTTGTATTTTTAATAGACCACTATATGCATTGTTTTCCACATCTACTTTTTGAATTGTTGGTAATAGGTGATCCCATGTGATATAAACTTCATCCATCTCTTTAAAGTTTTGTGGTTCATGTTTCCAATACTTCCCATATACTTCTATATTGTAGTGTTTGCACAATCCTCAGTGCAACAGTCTTGCCACATTGTTGTGTCTTTCAATACATAGACCTTTTGCAATGAGTGTATACCATCCTGCAACAGCATGTGTCTGTTTGCAGTTCTTTATTTATTACAGAACCTGTGTTTGCCTGCTTCTCCCACCTTTTCAACTGATTTTGTAAACCGATGTGTACATAGCCCGTTATTCTGGGCAGTCATTATTAGCCTTTCATGTCTTCGTTACACTTCGTTTCTTCTTACCTATTCCTGTGCTAAATCTTGGACAATATGAGGTTGTTCCAGGAGATCTCTGCACACGTCACTATATTTATAGCTTTTCTACATTTCCTTCCTTCTCATCTGAGATTTCTCCTTATATTCTTTTGTTTGCTTTTTTTGGGACATCCATTTGCTATCTGACTTTTGTCTTATTTCTTGTTTGAGTTCCATTCCTGCCAAGCACCACAATGCCTCTGCTAAACTAAGCAAAGATGCCGTCTTAGACTTCTTCTCATTTTTTAAAACTTTCATTATGTTCTTATCTGATGAGGTCAGCAAAAATGTCTGGAGTCGAACAATTGTAAATCTATAGATGTATTCAATTTCAAGGAGGCCCATTACTCCTTCAGAGTAAGGAATATGTAATCTTGGTATTCAATGATTTTTACATATCATTTGATAAGCATGAAGAATTTTTCTTGATTTCATGTCTTATCAATCCAATACTTTTTAGAGCTAGCTGCTCACCCTGAAACTGTAAGTTAGTACAGGAAGAGCAAATTGATTTATAACTTGGACTTTACTCCTGGATGTCAAGGCTGTTTTCAAACTCAGTTTTAGTCTTGTGAAGTATTCTTTACTGAGCTTTATTTACATTTGCTCATGTTTTATTGAAGATCCTTCATCTATTCCCAAATGTTTATATACTCCCTCCTGCTCAAGTCCCTTTATATCTCATTCCTGTCCCAAGTTCATATCTTCTTGCTTCTGCAGCTTTTAAATGTATTTGAACATTTATCTAGATAAAATGTCACTCATATCATTTGACAAATGTGTAACCATTTGTAGTTGTGCTTTCAACTCCTCATCAGTTGAACATATACTGGTATACAGATGATGTACAGTTTTAAGTCATACACAAAAGAAGATGAGAAATCTTTAAACAAGGTTATTTTCTGGGATCCAAATGTAACCATTGCCTAACTTGTGGATAAGCACAAGACAAAACAACAGTGGTGACAAACAAATCACCCTGGAATATCCCATGTTGAATTTTTATTCCTGAGGTAGTAATTTGCTCTTTGTCATGGCTCACCCGCAAAGTGGTTTGCATTGTTTCGCGGACAATGTAAAGTAATCGATTGATATAGGGGGTATTTTATACATCTATAAGCATTTCTTTATCTGTGAATGTGGGGTGCTGCCAAATCTTATTTTGTAATCTATCCATGCCATATTCAGTTATTTCCTTTTTTACAATCCTCTATCATGGCTTCATTTCACAGTAGATGATATTTTATTCCATTATTTTCTTTTCTTACCCTTTTATTCTATTTCCACAATTTATTTTTTTCTAAATAACTATAAACTATGCCTGCATCAATTTCATTTCATAGTTTGTAAATTGTCAGAAGGCATGTCATTGGTTTATAGTTATTAGGATGGCTTGCATGTTCACTCTTAAGAAGAAGGAGTATATATTTGCCTCTTGTTAATGACATTGGAGGTTGAAATATGTCATATATCAGCTTTGTACAGGTATTTTCAAATGGCATATAAACTATTTATGGTACTTTATATGAAAGGTCTGTATTCCTTAGAGGAAACTCCACTAATTAGACTTCAGTCAGAGTCAGTCCCAAATGACCCTCCAGCAATGAGACTGTACAACCAAGGTCATGGCCTCAGGCCTTGGAAAGACCTTCCTTCCATTTCCTCAAATACTCTTTGCCTGATCTTTCTATAAGTCACATTAACAGCAGACCCTGAATGAACCATCTAATTCCAGGAACTACAAATCGTTAGACAGAGCCCTTGCTCTGATTCAGGATGACCCTCCCAATTGATTGACTAGATTCTTGTCTTTCTTGTTTCAGGCTAGATCCATTTATATACAACTAAATGGTAATAAGATTTCCAGTATTCAGATGCAATCAGATTGCTTGTGAATTAGAATTTTAAAGATGTAAGTCACAATTAAAGACATATTTCCCATTAGGCACAGACACGCGGATGCACACGTGTGCACGCGCACGCACACACACACACACACACACACACACACACACACACACACACACACACACACACACACACACACACATGCACACTTCTTCTTCTTCTTCTTTCAGCTTTTCCCGGTTAGGGGTCACCACAGCAGATCACCTGTCCACTCATGATTGGCAGTGGAGTTTTACGGTGTCGAGTTGCCAGCCCAGCACCCAACCTTCCACAGAAGGCACACTTACGCATGCATGCACTCACACCTAGGGCCAATTTAGAGTGTCCAATCCACCTACAGCATGTCTTTGGGATGTGGGAGGAAACCGGAGCACCTGGAGGAAACCCACGCGACCACAAGGAGGACATGCAGACTTCACACAGAAGACACCCCAGCCGAGGATTGAACCGGAGAACCTCTTGCTGTGAGGTGGCAACGCTAACTGCTGCACCACTGTGGCCGCCCACACATACACATGCACACTACAAAACAATTTCAAATGTTAAAGGATAAAGCTGGAAACTGCAGGAATAATTCATTTGAATGTTAGTAAGATTAAATAATATATGTTATTGCATGTTTCAAAGAGTTGTGCATTTTCATTGAAACAGTGAATAAGTCTAGAAAAATTGACTAATGCAAAGTATTGTGTTATTATATATATTAAGATACAACAATTTGAAATAAAATTAAATGAAAAAGGTAAAAATCATGTCCTGTATCCACTCTCTCTGTGTGAAAGATAGCTAGCTACACAGGTACACATCTTGTATAGCAGGAACAGGGAACATGATTCATGAAAACTGGTGAAAGTGCAGGTCATAAACGAAGTTCCCTGATAATATTAGACAAAGAATTTCATGCATCAGACAAGCAAGACAAACATGGATTCCATTTAGCCATCTTTATTTTTTTTTGGGGGTGGGGTTAAGTGTTGCTCTCAATAACTTCAATTGCAGTGTTAATAGAGTATGCTATAACAGAACAGATCTTTAGATTGTTTGCACAGGATTTTATACAGGGTCTTCTATGTGCTTTTCCACTTTATTTCTGAGTTTCTTTTTAATATCTTATTTTTATTTTTAGGATCAGATAATATTCAAAGTATTTGAGTGGCACTCGTATGAAGTGACAATTATATGTCATGAAGGTCTAGATTTATAGTTTAGTTATACATTTTTGTTAATTTATTTTTAGCTAATTTAGACAGATTCAGATCATTCTTCCAGATAATAACATTTTTCTTCGGCTGCTATCAGAGTATTACCTTTTGCTTTTGTTTTACTTTTATTTTACCATTTTTTTTCATTTTTAATATGTTTTTTTGCTTTCCTCCCTGCCTACTGGGAATCAGTTTGGTTATTTGTTCTTTTCAGGGCAGGGAGGCCTTCTCTTGTATGAGGTGAGAGCAAACTAGAGGGACCATTACTCAGGTATGGATGAACCAGAGGCACCATTATTCAGGTATGGATGAACCACTTTGTGCCACACTATTCTTACATCTACTACTGTGGGAACTTGGAATGTCCTCATCCCAGCAGCCTTCCCCTCAGACTGGGTCTATCTGCATTTAAAGATGGACCCCAATCATTCTCAAGCATGGAGAGAATTCATCATCCATGCTGCAAAGTTAAGAGTTGTAGAAACATTCTTAAATATATAGAAATATGCTATTCGGTTTTGGAGAAGTGATGAGGAAACATTAGTGGTAGAGCTGAAAGAAATTAGTATCAGATAATGTCATGACGTTCAGGAGAGGTGCTACAGGTTACAGACAGGTATGTGGATAGCAGGCAGAAAAGAGGGTAATAGGAAAGTTGTTGATGAGAACAGCATTACTGAGAAAAGGGGATGTGGGAAAGTGTGAGGACTGAAGTATAAACTAGGGGGTTATTCTTGAAGGAAAACTCCACTTTCTCATACAGTTTAAACTCAATCCCTAGGTTGCTACAGTATGATTATAGTTTTGTGTAGGTGCCAGAAAACTGCTTGCACTTTAGAAAACTTTCATTTCCTTGCCTTGGACTTAAAGGAAGGGAAAGAACATCCACTTTTTTAAGTTTAACTTTTCACATAATTTGCAGAGGAATTTGTCTACACCTGCATGACATACCACAGAGTAAAATCTGTAGTCAGGTACTATTGGCAATCTTATTTGGATAATTACTCCAGGTACTACTGTCAATCTTATTTGGATAATTAGTCATACTGATGTGAGCAGCACAGCACCTACTGTAAAAAAAGGCAGAGTGGTGTGAAAATATTGCCATTGTCTTTATTGTAGAAAGGAAGAGAGCTTGCACTGACTCACAGCTACGCAAAACAGCAATTAGATCAGTCAATGAGTCAAAGGCAGTTGTGACCTCTTTTGACACATTTACATAAACAACATCACTGTATTGAAATGCTAAGCTTTAAACTTTAAATGCTTGCTGTTTATACTACTTTACATTTTAAGATGACTTGAATGTAGTATCAAATATGTCTGTGACATTTAGAGAAAAGTCAGAAAATATTTTTTCTTGTAAAGTATCAGCAGATTTACCAAAGTGTAGGGGGAGAGGCTGTCAATTCATCCTTGACTACAAAAGATACATTGAACAAAGGCCTGCAATTTACAACTGTTTTGGTTGCAGCTGTATAATTCCTTAGTATACTATAAAACAAGCTCTGAGGAACACACAAATGAGGGCCATTCAAGGAAAAAAGAAGCAGTCCTGTTACAGACATTTTATAAGATGACAGCACTGACCAGGGCTGTAGCCAGATATTGACATTGTGTACTCAAACCTGATGTTGTTGTCCCCACCACCTTCCCATCATTTTAAAAATGTACTCACCTGTCAAAATGTATATTATATTCTCAAAAGCTGACAATGTCGAATCTGACATTGTTGAAATGAGAATATCGAATGCTCTGAATCTCGAGCATGTAAACGGAAATCTCCATAAGGAGAGATTTCCATTTACTGCAATATAGTGCAGTCCCGGGGTTGGTATATTTAAGTAGTGGGGGGTGGTGGGTGCAGGGGGCTTACCCCCCTTTTTAAACCCATTAGGGTACTTTTTTCTTTTTTGGCCTTTTTATAAGGTCGATGTTTGAAAACATCAACCATATGGTGTCGACCATATGTTGTTCGATGTTTTCAAATGTCATTCTTATAATATAAACCCTTATTTTCAACTGTTACCATTTATACCCATAAAGTACTATTTTTAGAGGTGATTTCCTTTCATACAAACATTCTTGATATACCTGTCTACCATAAATATTTGTTTATACAGTTCTAAACATTCTGTGCTTTTTGAGTGTTGAAGTTTCCAAGAGATGCTCAGAAAAAATGTACTCACTTAAGTACATTGAGTATGCCTAGCTACACCCTTGGCACTGACACTAATCCAGTTGAATGCCAATGGCATGGAAATACACCACTACTTCCTCATGTCTAGCAGGACTCATATAAAGCAGACTTAAAATGGATTCTAGGGAAGAGAAAGGCATGAAGAAAACAATATAACATTGACATGTCAAGCCCCGTTGGTACCCATTTTGTGGAAAACATATTAACATTTTATAAGAAGCAGTCAGAGTGATTCTGTGATGAATACGTATTTTAACAAGAGGGAGGAGCATAGGGTGACATACAAGAGTGGAGGAAGATGCACACAGGTGGATTATATCTTATGTAGAAGGGCCAGTCTGAAAGAGATTGGAGACAGTAAAGTGGTGGCAGGGGAAAGTGTAGTTAGGCAGCATAGGATGGTGGTTTGTAGGATGACATTGATGATCAAGAAGAGGAGGATGAGTGTGAGGGCAGCGCCAAGGATCAAATGGTGGAAATTGAAAAAGGGTAATTGTGAGGTGATGTTCAGGGAAGTGTTAAGGCAGGCACTGGATGGCAGTGAAGAGTTACCAAATAGCTGGGTAACTACAGCAAAGCTAGTAAGAGAGATGGCTAGAAAGGTGCTTGGTGTGACATCTGGAAAGTTGAAGGAGGACATGGAGACCTGGTGGTAGAATGAAGAAGTACAAGAGAGTATACAGAGAAAGAGGTTGGCGAAGAAGAAGTGGGATTGTCAGAGAGATGAAGAAAGTAGACAAGAGTATAAGGAGATGAGGTGCATGGCAAAGAGAGAGGTGGCGAAGGCTAAGGATAAGGCGTATGAAGAGTTGTATAAAAGGTTGGACACTAAGGAAGGAGAAAAGGACCTGTACCAATTGGCTAGACAGAAGGACTGAGCTAGTAAACATTTACAGCAAGTAAGGGAGATAAAGGATAATGAGGGAAACATACCCACAAGCAAGGAGAATGTGTTGAGCAGATAGAACGAGCACTTTGAGGGGCTGACGAATGAAGAGAATGAGAGGGAGAGAAGGTTGGATGATGTAAGGATAGTGAATTATGAAGTGCAGTGGATTAGCAAGGAGGAAGTAAGGATAGCTATGAAGAGGATGAAGAACCGAAAGGCTGTTGGTCAAGATGACATACCTGTGGAAGCATGGAGGTGTTTAGGTGAAATGGCAGTGGAGTTTTTAACCAGATTGTTTAATGAAATCTTGGAAAGTGAGAGGATGCCTGAGGAATGGAGAAAAAGTGTTTTGGTACTGATTTTTAAGAATAAGGATGATGTGCATAGCTGTAGTAACTACAGATGGATTAAATTGATCAGTCACAGCATGAAGTTATGGGAAAGAGTAGTGGAAGCTAGGTTAAGAAGGAAGGTGATGATTAGTGATCAGCAGTATGGTTTCATGCCAGTAAAGAGCACTACAGATGCGATGTTTGCTCTGAGAATGTTGATGGAGAAGTACAGAGAAGGTCAGAAGGAGTTGCATTGTGTCTTTGTGGAGTTAGAGAAAGCATATGACAGGGTGCCTAAAGAGGAGTTGTGGTATTGTATGAGGAAGTCGGGAGTGTCAGAGAAGTATGTAAGAGTGGTACAGGGTATATACGAGGGTAGTGTGACATTGGTGAGGACTGTGGTGGGAGTGACAGATAAGTTTAAGGTGGAGATGGGATTACATCAAGGATCAGCTCTGAGCCCTTTCTTATTTGCAATGGTGATGGACAGGTTGACAGACGAGATCAGACAGGAGTCCCCATGGACTATGATGTTTGCAGATGACATTGTGATCTGTAGTGAGAGTAGGGAACAGGTGGAGGAGACCCTGGAATGGTGGAGGTATGCTCTAGAGAGAAGAGGAATGAAGGTCAGCAGGACTAAGACACAATATATGTGTGTGAATGAGAGGGAGGCTAGAGGAATGGTGAGGATGTAGGGAGTAGAGGTGGCGAAGGTGGATGAGTTTAAATACTTGGGATCAACAGTTCAGAGTAATGGTGAGTGTGGAAGAGAGGTGAAGAAGAGAGTACAGGCAGGATGGAGTGGGTGGAGAAGAGTGTCAGGAGTGATTTTTGACAGATGAGTACCAGTATGAGTGAAAGGGAAGGTCTATAAGAGGGTAGTGAGACCAGCTATGTTATATGGGTTGGAGAAAGTGGCATTGACAAAAAGGCAGGAGTCAGAGCTTAACGTGGCAGAGCTGAAGATGTTAAGATTTGCACTGGGTGTGACGAGGATGGACAGGATTAGGAATAAGTATATTAGAGGATCAGCCCAGGTTGGAAGGTTTGAAGACAAAGCCAGAGAGGCAAGATTACGTTGGTTTGGACATGTGCTGAAGAGGGATGCAGAGCATATTGGGAAAAAGATGCTAAGGATGAAGCTGCCAGGTAACAGGAAAAGAGGAAGGCCTAAGATAAGGTTTATGGATGTGGTAAGAGAGGACATGCAGGTAGTTGGTGTGACAGAGCAAGATGCAGAGGACAGGAAGAAATGGAAACAGTTGATCTGCCGTGGCGACCCCTAACAGGAGCAGCCGAAAGAAAAAGAAGAAGTCAGAGTGATTCTGAGGTGTTAAAATAACTCAGAAAACAAAGACAGAGTAAAAAAAAAGATGTTTTAGTTCTAAGGTGAAGTTATCATTAAAGAATGAATTAGAGCTCTATGTAATTGTTATAGTATGCAGGTTTAAAGGTTATATTAACTGCAAATATATAATAGCCTGACACTAGGCAGTTGCTTGTAAATTATTTGTATTTGGCAGTTTCTTTAAGTTACATAGCATACTAGGCATACCATTATCTAGGGCCTAACAGCAGGATAAATAATAAATATAAAAGCATGTTTTACAGTCTGCCAGTAGGATAAATTATACAGGTTGTGATGAAAAATATAATTTTATCTTAAATTTATCACCACTCTAGCCCTGTCATCAGCCATGTGACCTAATTAAAATTAATTAAGTTCCTAGATACAGAAGCAAAAGTAAATTCAAGTGCAGTATTAAACATCCTCATTTTCAAATCATGAGAATCTATTAAAACCTGCCCTATAAATGTACTGAACTTGCAGGAAGAAAACTTGCACTATTGCTTTAAATTATCCATGGAAACTATGATTATTACACCCCCCACAATAAAACATTCAGAACACTCATATAAAAATGAACAAACGACAAAAAATTCTATCGACAAATCCAAAAGGTACAGAACCCTGGATGAAAGAAGCTTATGAAAACAACAAATGTTAAAACAAGATTTTGCTTATAATAATGGTTTCTCAAGTCTGTAAAAAAACAGGAATAAAACAATAAATGAACTGAGCCTGGTATTCAGAAAGAATCCAAATGCAAACATAAATCGCAATGGCTAAAAGTGACAATTTTTTACAATTGAGAGAAAAAACTTAGCTGCAGTGAGGAAGACCTACTTATCGGCTAATTTACATATTTCTAAATTTGGAGTAATTATCACCAGTGCTAAGAAACACTTTCCAGTAATAATTACCACTGGTGGCCCATAAATCACATTTCAGTAGGCAGTCCCCTCATTCACTCTCCCAAATAGATGCAGATAATTCATACAGACATACACTCACACACACACGCACACACACACACACACACACACACACACACACACACACACACACACACACACACACACACACACACACACACACACACACATGCAAATGACATTTTCACCTCCCCCACTGAATCAATCAAATTCATCAATATGCTCATTCATTCACCCATATACACATGCACACACCAATACTATTGATCTCCCAACTAATATCCCTACTGCGAAAACAAACACACTCACACACATGCATTTACTTCCAGACACATGCACATAATCACACATCCCACCACCACTACAGTTTACCTGCCTATTACCTGACTTTACCTGTAATGTGATATCCCTATTGACTATAATGGGAGAGGGCATCATTTTGGCTGAGTTAATTAACATGTCTAGCTATGCTAATTTATGTAGATGAGTGATTTTCTGAATCTGAAGGCATTTCTTGGTAGGAGAAGATGGCTAATTAGCTTTAACCATTCCCACAGAATGCCTTATTAACATTTAGCATGGCAGTAGAGATTACCCACCATAATGAGTCTACCAGTCATGTAGCATCACTGCAGTGGGACTATCTCTTAATCAGAATGAGAATGCATGAGTGTTTGGGTGCTCATATTAGGACTTACTACTCACAGTAACCCATGCTGAATCCCAGGGTCTTTTGGCTTTTCCCGGTTAGAGGTCGCCACAGTGGAACTCCGGTCCACTAATGATTGGCAGTAGAGTTTTATGTACTGGCTTGCCGGGCCTAATGCACAACTTTCAATGAAGGAACGCCCATTCACCCATGTCGCTACACAGAAGATGCTCTAACTGAGAATCGAATGGGCAACGTCTAACTGTGAGGCTACCGCAGCACCACCACCACAGTAAATTTACTAAAATCACATGAAAAAAATACCCATACAGCAGACTACATCAGTGGTTAAGACTGCAAGATTATAAAACAGATTTGGGAGAAAATACAATATATAAACCCAGAAAACAGGCACTGCTTAGTAAAATTATCCATTATTAAATTATACTCTTCTATTCACAATATCACCACCATTGGATGTCTAGCTGAAAGGGTCTATGTTAACTCGTCTAGTGGTAATTCCAGCGAACAGCTTATCCTCAAGCACTATCCAGCGAAACTCCTTTACATTGAAAGCATACATTATCAGAAACAAAATCATCAGATAGCCATAGTTAGCGAACATATACACAATGGAAGGCAGTACAGGCTTACAGGTATGCTATGGATAAGGAAATCTGTCCTTTCCCTATTGTAGTGTGATCTCAGACTTGATATATATAATTAGCGCGGGGAGGAGGATCCGCTGTTAACTGGATTCTCATCATGTGGGGGGCTGTGTCCCACACCCCCCCCTGCTCATTATATATACTAAGTCTGCAATCACACTACAGTACAGAAAGGGCAGATTTCCTTATCCCTAGGATACCTATAAGTCCATACTGCCTTCTGTTGTGTGTATAATGGCCTACTACGGCTATGCGATGATTTTGTTTCCGATGATGAAAAGGTGTTTCGCTGGATAGTGTTCATGGAATAGACATTCACTGGAATTACCATTCGATAAGTGAACATAGACCCTAGCTGAAAACATTAAACTGTACAGAACTCCATTTTTCAGTATGATGACTTACAAGAACATTCTGCATAGCATATCATATATCATAACATTTAAAAGTTGTTACAAAATTCTGTCTTTCAGATCTCTAGTATTCTTTCCCTCAAAATAAAAACTAACAGGACTTGACAAATCTATGTAGACTGTATTAACACTTTCACAGTATATACTACACCTCACCTCCAAAATGTAAAGCAAACACATATCTTCCTATCCACCTATAGAGAACACAGTCTAAAACACTGAAGTAAAATTATGGAGCGCATAAATAAGTAGTTATACATTAAAACATTGTCAAATATATATAAAAAATGTGCATACTTGTTTACTAAAGAATAGCATACAAAATGAAGGCCAGAATTATCAGCAGACCTAAAAGAAATCAAACCTCTGGAAAAAAAAGAGTAACCCACTCATATAGAAATACACAGTGCAAAAAGCAGAAAGAACAAAAGGTTATGGTGATGACAATGATTCATTAAGGAAACATGGGTAAAAAAGTATACAACTTTTTAAATTTACACATCATTTAGCAATATATCTCATCCCTCTTTTCTGCACTAAACACATCCAAAACTAGAGCCAGAAACATAGTAAAACTCAAAAATAAATGAATCAATCATAATCTAACCTTAATAAAATGTTATACATGCATGTTAAAATGAAGTCTTTGGATCAGAGTCACCTCCCATCAATGTGTCTGAGATAAATCATCAGGAATATAGAAACATCTATCACCTACATATCCTGCTAAGTTTAGAAATGACATTCACATTAGTAGTTATTTCATGAACCTAACAGCAGAGTTTACATATTCCACATATACTACAACAGAGGTGGTTACACCAACTATGATAACTAAGGGCAGAATTACCAGACCATGGTGCAAATTATAATTAATTCAGTAGCTGGTAAAGTTATTCTAATAGGCTTGACTAGACCGGCTTTGAGTTTGTCATTACTAGTGTGTGTGTGTGTGTGTGTGTGTGTGTGTGTGTGTGTGTGTGTGTGTGTCTATATTTGTGCAGGGAAGGGGTTATAATATTTACAAGTGAATGTGTATTTACACATATTTATAAATAGGCAGAGAGAGAGAACTCTGACAAAAACACTTACTTTTCTTTAAGAAATCATTTACAAACAAAAATTTAGCTTTGTCAACATTTTTGCAGGGGGGGGCAAGCCCCCCTGCATCTCCCATATCCCATGCAAATTATATATACCAACTATGAGATTGCACAGAGTTGGAGAAAAGGGTACATTTATTGACCTTCACTGTACCGCAATCTCAATTCATAAACATTAAAACAGGTAATTGTTTTTTCTAAATGATTTCTTTAAGTAAAGTAACTGTTTTTTGTAACTGCACCGCAATGTATGTTTAGAAGGTCAGAGTTCTGTGTGCCATGCACAGTCGCTCTTTCGTTCTTGTTATTTCCGGCATTGTGAACAGCCATTCATTTCAACCTTCATTTTTTTTAATCGTGACTATTTAAATTTCAATGTTCTGGTGGTTTGATCTACTCAAATAAATCTGTGAGTATATATGAAATGCACTGGGGTAGAGCATGAAGTATCTTGTGCTATAGGTGCTATGAGTTAATGAGTTTCACTGTGAACGCCAAATCCAATAGTGATAACTCTGAGCACTCTAGTCTTGCAGTGTAAAATATTTCATGTTTCACAAAAATGATTGTTGATCTGTTATGCTTATGTTTATTTTTATTACCTTGCAGTTTTTATAGTCTTTACTTATTAATACACTCTCTCAGCTATAAGGATAATTTACTGAGCTTATTAATGATTTCGGTAAGTCCAAATATTGTAAGTGTTGTTATAATACAGAGACATAACATCAGTAGCAATCTCTTTTCATAAATGTGCTTGAAAACATTTTAAGTAATATTTAACAAGCACAAAATGACAGACCACAATAGAATTTTATAATCATGGTCTTACTTCTCAGAAAAGGATGAACTAAACATTTTGCTGAATTCAGCCTCACTTTGATAGGGGTATTTCTACATGTGCATTTTTTATTCAGTAAACTCACTCTGACTCATTTTTAACATATTTCATAAATGGCTTGGCTACATTTGACTAGTAAGTCTGTTACAGAAATATCTTTGAAAGGAATACATTCTGTAGTGAGTTATCAGTTTTTTCATAAAGTGATGCAAATTAAATCTCACAATGTCCTTTCAGTTTTCTTTCTTAGACACAGAAATGATGCCACTGTTTGAAAATGAAACCATTCTGTTCGGAGCAGCAGTGTGATGTTCATCAATGTACAAAGAGGCCATGACATTGTGACCTGTGATAAAACAGAAGATTGCATTTTGCCCTTTCCGAAAATAAATGTCATAAAATGCATTATGTACTATGCAGACCATTGAAGATCATATTAGTGAGCCAAAACACCCTGAAGGCATCACAGAAACAAAGATTTCAATGTCTATTCCTTACTCTTGATAAGTAGTTAAGGCATGATTCATGACTTGTGCAGTTAAGAAAATGTATTTCTGTTTGTAGCATGAATTTGAGAAGCTTATTAAATTATCACATAAGTGGCTGATAAAGAACAGTCAAAGCCACACTTCTGTCATATTCTGGCTGATTTAGTCAAGACACTCAGATTACATATGAGTCAAACTAAGCATTGTGGCTATAAACATAGATGACTTTAAAATAAAATAACTGTTTGTTACAATATCAAAGTAATACAATAATGATACTCCATTATACATTAGCTACTATTTTTTTATTTATTCATTTCCTGACTAGTTATTTAACCATTCTAGAGTCATGTGATAAGGACATACTGACTGAATAAAAGCAATGCCTCCTATTGAATGCACTGAATTTTATTATATATGAAAACAAAAAATTGCCACAGTAAGGATATTTTTATGATGACACTTACTACTTGAACTCTGTCACAGTATTGTAGTTTCATTCTCAGTTGAAATGCCTTCTTTATAGAATGTGCATGCCAAATTATGAACTGCATTGAAAGTCCATTAAATTGTCTGTGTGTGTGTGTGTGTGTGTGTGTGTGTGTGTGTGTGTGTGTGTGTGTGTGTGTGTGTGTGTGTGTGTGTGTGTGTGTGTGTGTGTGTGTGTGTGTGTGTGTGTGTGTGTGTGTGTGTGTGTGTGTGTGTGTGTGTGTGTGTGTGTGAGTGTGTGTGTGTGTGTGTGTGTGTGTGTGTGTGTGTGTGTGTGTGTGTGTGTGTGTGTGTGTGTGTGTCTCTGTGCACATGTGGATGTGTGCATGTGTACATGCACATACATGCACACGCGAGAGGAGAGAATATTGCTCTCCCTACATTACATGCTAGTCACTGTATTTTTTATGGTCATGCAAACATTAATGTCTGCTTTTAATAAATCATTAATTAAACAGGTCTTAAGTCAAGTTTAGTTTATTTATTTATTTATTTATTTATTTGACATTTGTTAACCGGTTTGGTCCAACTGAGCCAGAAGCCCATTTTCAGTGGAGACCTGAGGAGAAAAGCTCCAGAGTTGTATAGACAAAAATATAGTAAATATATACACAAAAAGGATTTATGAATACAAACCCCCCCAAAAGAAACACATGAAAACTTGTATTACATACATTTGCAAGATGATTTTTTTTTTAATAAAAAGACAGAATGTTGGTATTTGATAGGGAAAAAAGTAGTGAGTTAATTGAGGAAGAAAGCAGTGTTAGTAGAAAATGTATCTTAGGAAATGACATTAAAGTAGAGAATAATTATAATATAGAGAAAAATAAATAAGAAGAGCTTAATATATACATATTTACATGGGTTATAGTAGCCTATCTCGTAGAGTTAAAAGAAATAAACAGTGTGCTTAGAGTAGAGAAAACAGAGGAGTTAACTCAGTCATTGTGTTTTTATCTTTGAATTTCTGCTCTTCAAAACTGTGGATAAATGTACCACAGTACTTGGAATGCCATTACTGACTAGGAAGGGCTGGACAAATTTTCATTTTAAGATGGATGGCAAACTGATGACAGCTGTCACTCAGGCTTCCTACAGGATCATGATCAATATTATACTCACAGCCAAGTCTACCCTCTCAGTCTGTCTTAAGTCAGTAATTCCTGTAAAATACAGAAAACAAACATTTAAATGACAGAATGCGGATGTCACACGTGTCCTGAAATGTAATGCTTCATATCTATTTCACTGACCGAGGAGAATCACGTCTTCCCATCAGTTTTGCCTTATGTAAGCTGCTCTTGGGTGCAGTGGCAGTTGAATTGTAAGCCACTGAAACCACGTACAAACATGTCAGAACACAACCAAGCCACTACCTACAAATCACTTTGTATAATGTCCACTTTACGGTAGTTTTTACAGGCCAAAATAGCACAGGCTACCTTCTCCTTAAATGAATGCCTGAAGACGTATCATGTAACTGCCCCTGGACACTTTTAATTAAATTCTTATGAAAGTTATAAGTTCTTTTAAATCTGTTTCCAAATACATTACAAAAAGCCCATAATGTTCCACAGTACTCCACATCTACCACTAATTCAGATACATTAGTACACATTTTTTTTAGGATCACATCTCTTATCACAGGCAAGTAACAAAAATATTTTCTGTTGCATAAGGCAGAATTCCTTTCTTCTATCCTCATCTTGCTCCTTAAGGGAAAAACATACAAAGATGATAACAACTTAACCCAGTATTTGGAGAAAAAAATAAACATATATTTCAGGATGCATATTCCAAACACTCTATTTTAGAGCACTAAATAATGAATACTAAAGTTTTTAACTTTACAGAAGCTTCCAAATGTTAAAAAGGTTATTCCTGAAAAAATGTGAATGCTATAACATGATTTTTATAATCTGACATAGGTACAAGTTTGCCTGACCACCACATTATACTAGAATGCCACAGGATTATGTAAGAGTCAGTGATGTAAACATTATCAGGGAAATAATATAATGTCAATTTTTAAATATTCTCAATAACAGCTTTGAAATGTAATATTTTATTATAGCATATAGCATAGTACTGTACATCTGTATACTTACTATTGTGAAAAAAATGTTAGTAAATCATGGGAGAAGAAAACACAAAACTATCTACACAAATGCATGCATGCATGCATACATATATGTACAGGCTTGAGTCAAAACCCATTTCACCAATCTAAACCATATGACAATCTTTACCAAAATGTTCAGCTGAAGTTCATTGTATGTTTTGTTTTATTTATCACATGTTGTTTGTGATAGTCTAAATGGGCACATCCCTTTTTCTGTGAGGCTTAAGGGGAAATGCTCCATGCAGAATGCAAATAATAATACAACATATTACAGTACATTAGAATGCCACTGGATTATGTTATAACAAAATCACAAAATTTGCTACTGATTCAGCCTACAAATCCCATCACTGTCAGGCTCCCAAACAATTCATTTGGTTAGAACTACCAAATCTGCTCACCCTTAACCAACTTATGATGGCCCATTACATACTTCACCAACTGGAAAAAAAACACCAGCCCTTCAGGACTTACTTTACCAGTATTCAAAGAATTGTACACTAAGATGAAGTAACAAATCACTAATAAATACCACCCGAAGTAAGAGCATTGCCGGTGACTCCCTATATTCCAATGACACTGCAAAGACCTGGAACAAGTTACCTCTTAACATTAGGTCCACAATCAACAGAATAACCTTTAAAAACCATCTCAAATCCCACTTAAATAGTTCATGGATTTGTACATGGTCTGACCCAGGCTAAGCAACTCAGCTCTATTATCCAGCTAACCAATTCAACCAAACTCATCTTTCCTAAGTCAGTTTCATTTTTCCTCTACCCATTCATAATATATATCCCATTTTTTTCTCACCACCTCTACACACTATCACTCTTTTTTCTCTCTGTCTCCTTGCTGTCCATTTTTTTTTTACATTTACTAACCTCCTAGACTCGCTATATCTACCCTAATATAATCCTATGTATACCTAACTAGTACTAGTTACCTCCTCTGCTGAACACCTTCCCCGTCATACACCATACTGTTTAGACCCTAGGTTATTTCTCATAAATGTCTGTTAAGAATCCTCTTATTAGCTTTTAGCCTGTGTTTAATAACATTCCAGTTACACGGCCTATGTTTTTTGGCTTGGAACAACTTTGGACTGACTACAACTGCACTATCATTATTGTTTAACTTATTCCTATTAGTTAGATGTTTAACATATTCCCATTACATAGATGTTTGCTAATTTCCTGTAATGTTTTATTTACATGTAATGTTAAATGTTCTTGTAATATTTTGCTATTTTGGAGATTTTCTCCCCGGGTCTCCAATGTGAAAGTGCTACTGGCCCAGTCAGACTTCCCCATTAAACAAATGTAAAGTAAAATAAAATAAATAAATAAAATAAAATAAACATACAGATGATTATATACCAGTCTCGTTGGAAAAAAAAGTCTTTCCAGCTTTTACAACTTTTAACAAAATTAGGTAGTTAGTTCCAGTCACAAGCTACCCTTTCACTACATCATGGCAAACCTGGCTCAACCAGTGCTCTGTGCCATTCCCCAAGGACCTAGCACTGCCCAGATGTTTAAGTGAAGAGCAAAAAAAAAGTCTGCTTCTTTCATTGGCACACAGACCAGGTGTCCAGATACATGACACCTTCTTCCTACCCTAGCTCTTCAATGCTTCAGTGGAAAAGCAAGATCAAAAATCTACAATCAGGTGTCTGGGCTCCAGTCAGGTCCCATATTTGTGCTCTGCCCTGATCCTCCTTCATCATTTAGTACAAAAAAAAAAAAAGGAAATATTTTTTCTTCTAAACTTTTTCAAACTGGTCGCTACAGTTTACACCCTACACAAACAGTTACAGCTTGCATGTTTTACTTGAAAAAAATATTTTTTTTTTACTTTTAAACTGCTGAAACTTGCTACAGACAATTTAGACCACACAAACAGCACTCTGGTTTTACTAAATAAAAAACAGGGAAAAAAAAGAAAGAAAATTAACTTTTAAACTGCAGTAAATTGCTTGCTACAATGTCAGAAGCAGTTGCTACAGTCTTGACCACACATGGAGTGCTACAGTGTTAAGGTTTGACTAGAAATGGAATACCAGCCTTTAAACATCAGTATTGCATTAAAGAGTGGCTGATAATTTGGATGATGGGTCTGGTCGATTGGGCCCCCTAAAACTATGTGCCCAGGACAGTTGCTCCTTTTAACTTGTTCTAGCTGCATTACTGCACCACAATAATGTCAAATTAGTTTGATGCACTGAATGTACAAGTCTTATTTCTTCACAATTTTCATGTTAACAAAAGTGCAGACATTCCTAAAGAAAGCAGTTCATTTTAACCCTAAATACCTAAATTATATCACCTCTCAAATCCCTACACTGATTAATAAGAGTGATGAGCTGTTTAGGCTGTGCTCATACCTTAAACCTCTCAAACCTGTAATTTGTTTCTTGTACATTGTTCTGAATATTCTTCAAACATGTTGAAAGTATATTAACATATTCAATCCTACTTCCAGTTTATCTACAAAAATATGCTTCATTAGTACTGTATTTCTCAGCTTTATGAATCTCCTTATATAACCCAGCCACTGGGGATGCACAAGCCAGTGCATTTCTTTGTGCCGGTCCCAAGCCCGGATAAATGGGGAGGGTTGCGTCAGGAAGGGCATCCGGCATAAAACTTCTGCCAAAAATTACTGATGCAGAGAACTTTTCATAATTGCATACCGGTTCGCCACCAGTACTGTTAGCCAACAGGGTGCTGGCGGAAATTGGGCTACTGTTGGCGAAGGAGAAGAGGATGGCGGCGTGCCCATAGGCAGGAAGATAGGAGGAAGGTTAGGAGTGTAGCAGTGAGGGTAGGAACTTTGAATGTTGGCAGTATGACTGGAATAGGAAGAGAGCTAGCTGATATGATGGAGAGAAGGAAGGTTGATATATTGTGTGTGCAAGAGACCAGATGGAAGGAAGTAAGGCCAGGTGTTTAGGAAACGGGTTCAAATTGTTTTATCATGGTGTGGATGGCAGGAGAAATGGGGTAGGGGTTATACTAAAGGAACAATATGCCAAGAGTGTTTTAGACGTGAAGAGAGTGTCTGACCGAGTGATGTTTATGAAGCTCAAATTGATGGTGTAATGATGAATGTTGTTAGTGCATATGCTCCTCAAGTTGGGTGTGCGAGAAAGAGAAATTTTGGAGTGAGTTAGATGAAGTTGTGGTGAGTGTACCCAAGGGTGAGAGACTAGTGATTGGAGCGGACATTAATGGGCATGTTGGTGAAGTGAACAGAGGGGATGAGGAAGTGATGGGTAGGTATGGTGTTAGAGGAATGCAGAAGGTCAGATGATTGTTGATTTTGCAAAAAGGATGGACGTGGCTGTGGTGAATACGTATTTTAAGAAGAGGGATGAGCATAAGGTGACATACAAGAGTGGAGGAAGATGCTCACAAGTTGATTATATATTATGTAGGAGGGCCAGTCTTAAGGAGATTGGAGACTGTAAAGTGGTGGCAGGTGAAAGTGTAGTTAAGCAGCATAGATTAGTGGTATGTAGAATGACGTTGGTGATCAAGAAGAGGAGGAGGAATGTGAAAGCTGTGCCAAGGATTAAATGGTGGAAGTTAAAAAAGGGTGATTGTGAAGTGGAGTTTAGGGAAGAGTTAAGACAGGCACTGGGAGGCAGTGGAGAGTTACCGAATAGCTGGGTAACTACAGCAGAACTAGTAAGGGTGACTGCTAGAAAGGTGCTTGGTGTGACATCTGGACAGAGGAAGGAGGACAAGGAGACCTGGTGGTGGAATGAGGAAGTACAGGAGAGTATACAGAGGAAGAGGCTGGCGAAGAAGAAGTGGGATTGTCAAAGAGATGAAGAAAGTAGACATGAGTATAAGGAGATGAGGCGATGGCAAAGAGAGAGGTGGCAAAAGCTAAGGATAGGGCATATGGAGAGTTGTACGAGAGATTGGACACTAAAGAGGGAGAAAAGGACCTGTACCGATTAGCTAGACAGAGGGACAGAGCTGGGAAAGATGTGCAGCATGTAAGGGTGATAAAGGATAGTGAGGGAAAGGTACTCACAAGAGAGGAGAGTGTGTTGAGTAGATGGAAAGAGTATTTTGAGAGGCTGATGAATGAAGAGAATGAGAGAGAGAAGGTTGGATGATGTGGGGATAGTGAATCAGGAAGTGAAACAGATTAGCAAGGAGGAAGTAAGGGCAGCTATGAAGAGGATGAAGAATGGAAAGGCTGTTGGCCCAGATGACATACCAATGGAAGCATGGAGGTGCTTAGGAGAAATGGCAGTGGAATTTCTAACTAGATTGTTTAATGAAATTTTGGAAAGTCAGAGGATGCCTGAGGAGTGGAGAAAAAGTGTTTTGGTACCTATCTTTAAGAATAAGGGTGATGTGCAGAGCTGCAGTAACTACAGAGGGATAAAACTGATTAGTCACAGCTTGAAGTTATGGGAAAGAGTAGTGGAAGCAAGGTTAAGAAGGGAGGTGATGATTAGTGATCAGCAGTATGGTTTCATGCCAGGAAAGAGCACTACAGATGCAATGTTTGCTCTGAGAGTGTTGATGGAGAAATACAGAGAAGGTCAGAAGGAGTTGCATTCTTTGTAGACTTGGAGAAAGCATATGACAGGGTGCCTAGAGAAGAGTTGTGGTATTGTATGAGGAAGTCGGGAGTGGCAGAGAAGTAGAGTGGTACAGGATATGTACGAGGGTAGTGTGACAGTGGTGAGGACTGCAGTGGGAGTGACAGATCCGTTTAAGGTGGAGGTGGGATTACATCAAGGATCAGCTCTGAGTCCTTTCTTATTTGCAGTGGTGATGGACAGGTTGACAGATGAGATCAGACAGGAGGCCCCGTGGACTATGATGTTTGCAGATGACATTGTGATCTGTAGTGAGAGTAGGAATCAGGTTGAGGAGACTCTGGAGAGGTGGAGATATGCTCTAGAGAGCAGAGGAATGAGGGTCAGCAGGGCTAAGACAGAATATATGTGTGTAAATGAGAGGGAGGGTAGAGGAATGGTGAGGATGCAGGGAGTAGAGTTGGTAAAGGTGGACGAGTTTAAGTACTTGGGATCAACAGTTCAGAGTAATGGTGAATGTGGAAGAGAGGTGAAGAAGAGAGTACAGGCAGGGTGGAATGGGTGGAGAAGAGTGTCAGGAGTGATTTGTGACAGACGGGTATCCGTAAGAGTGAAAGGGAAGGTCTACAAGAGTGTAGTGAGACCAGCTATGTTATATGGGTTGGAGACAGTGGCATTGACAAAAAGGCAGGAGTCAGAGCTGGATGTGGCAGAGTTAAAGATGTTAAGATTTGCAATCGGTGTGACTAGGATGGATAGGATTAGGAATCGGTATATTAGAGGGTCAGCTCATGTTGGACAGTTTGGAGACAAAGCAAGAGAGTTGGTTTGGACATGTGCTGAGGAGGGATGATGGGTATATTGGAAAAAGATGCTAAGGATGGAGCTGCCAGGTAAGAGGAATAGAGGAAGGCCTAAGATAAGGTTTATGGACGTGGTGAGAGGGACATGCAGGCGGTTGGTGTGACAGAGCAAGATGCAGAGGATAGGAAGAAATGGAAAGAGATGATCCGCTGTGGCGAAAGAGAATGATGATGATGATGATGAATCTCCTTATATACCATAACAACCTTTAACTTTCTTTACATATGTTAGTAACATGTTCTTTAGATATTATGTTTTGATCACCTTGAATGACCTATTCTGCCTTACCTATGAGAGGCTGATGCATGGTCTTTTGAGGAGACTGAGTGCAAGAACTCAATGCTGCAGTGAGTTTCACCACAAAGCACTTTTGATGGGGTTGAGCTTTCCTCCACTGTGGTGCAACTGTGCATTGGTATGCATAATTTACACATGTGGGGTAGAATCCCAACATAGGGGGAGGAGTGCAAGGGAGGGTTGGTCGATTGCAAAAAAGCATGTTTTCTCTTTTTTAAGGTTTTTGGCTCACTGTTTTCAATCTTCATTTTGTAAAAACACAGTGAGCCAAAAGACAGGGCTTCTAACTACTCATAGTTAAACCCCCAATCTCTATGTCATGGACTTAGTCTCTGATTCTTCTATTTCATATATTTCTAAACCCTAAAATTATTGTTTTGGTGTCTCAATATTTATGATTGTTATGTTGTTTTCACTTGCCCACAAATGTAAACTACATAAATGTTCATAGGTTCATAGAAAGTTACTAGGCTAATGGCTGTAGGGCCTTTACAGGCCTAGCCATGTTATACCCGTGTTCCTAATTGACCTTGGTTAGATCGTCATTATTCACAGAGTGAGTCTATGATCAGCACTGACTACCCAAGTCCATGAGGGACATAGGTGCCACCTGTGGGGTAAATTTACGGTCTCCCATCCAGTTGTCTAGGTTGCACTTGAATAGGGTTATTGAGGAGCACTGCTTCCTGTGAATTGGAAGAATATTCCAAAGAAGTGGCAATTTCTGAGAGATATATATGTCTCCCCAGCATGTTTTGTTAATGTCACAGGCAAGGCTGAGATCCCTGGAGCGAGTGACTCCTGTCCAGTTTGATTTGCAGATGTGCAACATGTCCATTACAGCAGGGTCAGAGACTGCTCTATAGACCAGTCAAAAGTCACCTCTCAGCAGCCTGTAGGATACAGAGTACAGTAACAAGGCTTTCAGTCTTTCTGTGTCAGTTATGTTTTGGAGGCCCTGAATGTTTTGGTGAGAAATGTCTGTGGTCTCTCCAGCTGCTGTGGGTGTCTGCTGAGGTACATGCAAAAGGGAGCATTGCACTCTATTAGTGGTCTGATGATGGTCAGGTACAGAGGAGTTATAACATCCTTAGTCTTGGATGTGATGCCCTTACTTATGAGATGTGCAAAGAAGAAGGCTTTCCTTACCATTGTGGACACATGGTGATTGAAGTTTAGATTCCTATTAACCTGTGTTCCCAAATCTCATACCACTGGATTTGAGCTTAGTGGGGTGCTGTCAATATTGTAATTTGAAGGGACTTCCTCTTTGCCAAAGGGGATAATAAGGCACTTTTTTTGCATTTAATTTTAGTCCATGGCTCTGGCTACAATTATTTGTCTGTGTTAGACCCTTTTGTAATATATTAACATTGTTTGGGGAATGAATGATTGCATCCAATTTGCAATCATCAGTGAATGTGGTAAGCCACAAACCATCTACTTCCACCTGGACTTTCAAAAAATAGATTCCAAACAGTACCGGGCACAGCACAGATCCTTGTGGTATGCCACTGTAACTGATCCACTGGTAGAGGTGGAATCACCAGCTTTGACAATATGCATTCTGTCAGTGAACCAGTTGTCTACCCAACTAGTGATGTATGGTTAATGCCCAGCTGGAAGAGTTTCTCAATGATATATGCGTGGGGATTGTGTCAAAAGCCTTGGCTAAGTCAAGATATGCAATATGTACTGTTTTGCCTTCATCCAGGGCTTTGGTGATATTCTCGAAGAAGTCCACCAGGTTCAATAAGTATGATACACCCTTATCAAAGCGATACTAGGGTGGGTAAAGAGTTTGAAGTTGTTTGTTGATAAGGTCCATGATGATTCTCTCCATGACCTTGCAGATAAGGTTGATTAGAGGAGTAAAAGAAATACCAGATCTTGTTGCTGGATATGAAGTCAGATTAACCTGTTCAGAATTTAGAAGATGCTTGAAGCTTACCAACCCATCACCTGTTTTCAGTTTACCCTTTTATTATGGCCTTAAAGGTAGGAGAAAAGATTGCTTTTAGTCCAAATTTTTCAAATAATGTTATTTTTGTCTAGTGCTATGACTATTGTACGTGTTTTATTTTTACTGTGTTTATTGCCCAGCATCATTGTGAGGCACTCACACAAACACACACACACAAATGTGTGGGGACATACACATATGGGGACACTATGCTCCAGACCAGAAGTGTATCCCTCACTGGTAAGATCAGACCATAAACTAATCTCACTGGATATTCACATCCCGACCCCACCCCCTGCCCAGAAAACCACAGTGAAAAACTTCTCTAAAGCAATCCTTCAAAGGCCTGTGGAAAATACGGCCCAGACCGTAGAATCCTTTATAAACGCATTCTATGAACACCTTCAGGAATGCATGGATCATGCAATCCCAAATAAAACCAAGACCCAATCCTCCAAAGGCAGACGCCCTGTCTGGTGGACCCCAGCCATAAACAAACTATACAATAGAAGGAGGAAGCTACTACATGATAGAGCAAAATCCCAAAAAGGGAAGGCATCTCTGATCAGTATTAGCAAAAAACTACGGGCACTCATGAAATCGTCTAAGGCCAGCTTCGAGAGAAAAATTGCACAGGCCACTAAGGATAATCCCAAGGCTTTCTTTAGTTATGTTAGGAACCTGGGTGGGAATTCCCAGATATGCTCAGAATTAGTCCAAAATGACAAAAAATACACCGAGCCCACAGACATTACCAACATCCTAGCTGACAGATTCAGTGCAAACCACCAAAAGGGCAAATATCTATCCCAACAGAGTGCTGCCCCCTGACATCTCAGATGCTCAGGTAAGAGCCGCCCTCTCCAAAGCAAAAAACAGCATCAATGGGACCAGATGGTGTCCCGGCCCTACACGAACTCCAAGAAGAGCTAAACCCAAACATAAAACTACTGTTCAATCTTAGCCTTACTACAGGATATGTACCCAAAGAGTGGCGTGCAACAGTGGTCCCTCTCCACAAAGGTGGTGCCTCAATGGATCCTGGAAACTATCGCCCCATAAGCCTGACTAGCTTGGTCTGCAAAGCTATGGAAAGGATCATCATGGACCTCATAAATAAAGATATTGGGGACCTACAGACACTGGATCCTACCCAGTTTGGCTTTGTTAAGGGCAGATCCTGCCTCTTAAACCTGGTCGATTTCTTTGAAACAGTCACCAAGGCCATTGGGGAAGGTGGTCCACACAGCCTACCTGGACCCCCACTGGTATTATAGATAAGCTCACCAGCTTAAATATAAACCCCTATGTCACTAGATGGGTTGCAAACTGGCTCAAGGACAGAACCCACATGGTTAGAATTGCTGGAGCCATGTCAGACTCCAAACCAGTTACAAGTGGCATCCCACAAGGTTCAGTCCTGGGACCTCTCTTGTTCGGTATATAGTACAGGCCAACACGGAAGGACTGTGGCTGACCAAGGATGACTGCAAACTGGGCCATAATCAACTCTCCAGCCGACACAAGCATCCTCCAAAAGGGCCTCATAGAAACAGACAACTGGTGCCAGAGCCATGGCCTCAAGCTAAACGCCAAAAAGTGTATAGTCATCCTCTTTGGCAAAAACAGTGCCACAAATTACCACATAGGTGGTAATCCATTAAGTACAGAAGAAGTCATTAGGGACCTGGGGACCCAAGTTGATAGCAATCTCTCATTTGACAACCACGCTAAAGTGGTTAGAAAAACATTTTATATAGTCCACCTAATCATGAAGAGATTTCACATCTAGATCAGGGGAGGTCATCGTCTTTACTCATCCCTCATCAGGCCCATAATTGAGTACAATGCCCCTTTTGGGATGTACCTTATCAGACACCTGCAGCAACTGGAAAGACCCCAAAAGTACCTCACCAAGAGGATCAAAGGGCTCAAACAGATGCCATATGAAAGAAACTCCAGCTCTACTCAGTGGCATACCGCCTGCTCAGAGGCGATCTGTGCCTGAAAGCCATGTCCAACCCGAATTAATGGACATGCTGCACCTCAGAAAATCCATATCCCATCGAGAGACTTGAACCTCAGCACTGAAATAAATAGGACATGCTGGAGGGACAGATTCATAACCCAGAGGCTCCCTTCACTCTGGAAAATCCCAGTCCAGGTTAGGCAGAGTCCCACATTGACTCTCTTCAAGAGGAATCTTGATGAGTGGATGGGAGATCCCCAGCTATCACTTCTGTGTCACTGTTAGACAGAGGCACAGTATACTAACCTCAAAAAGGCATAGCAAAATGAATTTAAAATGGGTGGCAACACACTCTGGCTAGGCTTATAAATGTATGAACCTATGAACCTATGAACCTATATACACAGGGTCTATATTACAAGATTGAAACTTTAGTTAATCAAATAACTAAATATCGAGCTTGTAATATCAAAGCCTAAAAATCTTGAACGGCCGATTTAACCCAGGGAAACACTTCCTTTGGCCGTTATGTGGATTATGCCTTTTTCTCCAATTTGGAGCAATCTCGGAGTTGGTATATTTAGTTAGGGGCTGTGAAGCCCCCTACTTGATTTGGGATTTAAAGTTTTTTTTTTCATGCAGCCAAGGGAAGTGTTTCCCTGGGTTAAATCAGCCATTCGAGATTTTTAGGTCTCGATATAACAAGATTGATCTTTAGTTATTCGATTAACTAAAGTTTCAATCTTGTAATATAGACCCTACACGCACACACACACACACACACACACACACACACACACACACACACACACACACACACACACACACACACATACAAGTGCACAGGCAATTCCCTCCTTCCTTCTGGGTTCTCAGGATTTTGAATAATGCATTTTTAAGGGAATATTTAAGTTTATTGAAGTAGGAGGGTAATGCGATCATTAAGTGTAGTTATATTACATATTTAGCATTATTTTTTTGTAATCAGATATATTGTTGTAAGTAATGTTTTATGTACAACTTATGTACTTATTGGTTTATCAAACTGGCATGAAGGATTTGGAATATTAATGAATGTTAATTCCATACTTGGCAAAAGCAGCTGTTCTTTATCAGTATAACACACCTGATGTCATAATACTTCTCACAGAGAAGGTTATGCTAGCAACAGAATGGGACAGTCCTGGTATTTTTTTATTACATCATGTACCATCTGTTTGTGGATGCAAGGAATTGGAATAGTTTGTTAAAAAACTAATTCACACCAACTTGAAACAAAATTTCAGGTTCTCACAGAGGTGCTGTGCTCTGGAGCAAAACGTCACTGTGGAATTTAACCATATAAGATACTACTGAATGTCATGTCATCATTTGTGTTTTCTGATTGTACCATGTAGTCATCTGGAAGGGAGCATTAATGATAATTCTAAAGGTAAAGTCTAAGAATTCTAGTCTTTCTAAGGAGCACCTGAAGTAAATGTCCACATTTTTTAAAATCAAAATAAGAAAGGTACTTGTAGAAAGATGACGATGACTGACTTCCCATAATATGTCACCGAGGCTGCAATTGTCTGAATGGATTACTATACACATTTACTTATTTAACTATATGTTGAATTTATAGTTTTCACTATCTATATCTGAATTACACTTGTAGTCTACATGTTTTATCTTTTAGTTGTTGTGACAGGATCATCCACGTAAGGGATACAGTGATGAGTTAATTTGTGCAAAAAGCCTATAGTTTGTCATATATGCTTCTAGTAACAGTGCTATTACAGCAAATACCCCCTCTTCACTGCCAAAGTACTGAAGTGGCTTCATGTTCATATAAAGTTTGCAGAGGAATATTAAAAAAATACATTTTCATAAATTACAGCACAGTCCACAGTCAAACCTCTTTAGAATGTAAGCTAATATTACTTCTGACATTGCAGAGTACAATACAATGCAAGAAATATAATTCACCGTGTATGTCTTCCTACTTTAATCCGTAAGTTCATCTTTGTCTTCTATTTTTATAGAAAAACATCTACGACAATTTTTGCACAAGTAAATCTTTTAAAATTTGATTCTTTGGTAATCTTCCTTCTAACTTCATCTTGTTTGCATTAATCCTGAGATAAATGCATAGGCATGTTAGTAGCTATCCATAATCGTGTTTTCCCCAAAGACATGTCTAGAGGATAAAGCTTTTACATCATGCAGCATCAGCCTTATTGGAGTGATATTAAAGATCAAGCATGAAATTTGGTTCAGTAAAGTAACACTGTAAGGAATAATGTGCTTTGAGTGATACTTTTGTAAGCGCAAAATACAGTCAATAGAATTTCTCATGGAAAACGTATGTGATCTGCTTCAAGAGAAAAAAGAGAGTGGCTGTAATTTCTGTATAATAGTAATCCTGTTATGAAAGATAATCATATCATTTACTTCAGTGGCATTATTTATAGCTTGAAATTACAATGCTGTCAAAAAGAGGAGCAAAGTAGTTAACTTCATATTTAGTGTATATTTTTAGTAAATTTCGAGAAAGACTCAAGGTCTGACTCAGGAGGTAGTGAGAACTCTCACCCTCTATCCATCACTAATGATAAAATGAATCCGAGGGTAAGTAAAAGAAACAGTAGGTGAGAAACCGCAGAATTATTTATTTTGCTCTGGCAGGTTTTCTTCACAATTACAGACATATACTTGTTCTGTTTGCCATTGCCAAATGTTCTTATTGGTCAATATGCAGTTAATATGCATCTAAGCATATTTATACATAGTTCTCATAGAACAGCAATAAAAAAGCAATCAGCTGTTTAAAGTGAAGTGTGAGAAAAGTGAGCCATTCTGCACGTTATCAGTTATATTAGTCCGATTTTTGATAATTTGCAATACTCAGCAGTTGTCTCAGTTATTCAATAGTGAAATACAATTTGACAATAATATCTCAATCTACAGTAAACATAGACAACATATCTGTTAGATTTTCCTGCACAAATAATATTTTTCTTCATTAAGCACAAATAGATATTCCGGGCGGCCATGGTGGTGCAGCGGTTGGCGTTGTCGCCTTACAGCAAGAGGTTCTCCAGTTCGATTCTCGGCTGGGGTGCCTTCTGTGCGGAGTCTGTATGTCCTCCCTATGGTTGCGTGGGTTTACTCCGGGTGCTCCGGTTTCCTCCCACATCCCAAAGACATGCAGTACGTGGATTGGACACTCTAAATTGGCCCTAGGTGTGAGTGTGTGTGTGTGTGTATGCCTTCTGTGGAAGGTTGGGTGCCGGGCTGGCAACTCAACACTGTAAAACTCCACTGCCAATCATGAGAGGACAGATGATCCACTGTGGTGACCCTTAACTGGGAAAAGCCGAAAGAAGAAGAAGAAAAATAAGAAGCACAAATAGATATTCCATATAATCTGAGCAACACATTTTGTTTACAGTGTTTTTTTACACTACCCCAAGTGTGATGTCCCCACTCTAGGCCAATAATCAAGGAGTCTGAATCCTCACCACTGGCACTGGAGAGGGATGTTCATTTGAAAGAAAAATGAAAACACACAGTATTTCCAAATGTACCTGTCTGCATCAAGCACAAATTCCCTTAAGAGCACACAAGGAACATACTCAGTTTAGTGTCTGGATTTCTCTATCTCCCTCCAGGTCCACAGTAAGACTTCTCACTGGCACAGCTATAGATTTGAGACCTCAGCCGAGTGTCCATGCCAAGTTCTCCAGCACTCTCTCTGTGAATCCAGTGCTTAATGTCCCTGCTCCAAGCAGCTGAAACACACACTCTTTGAGATTTGATTTTCACACACACATGCACACACACGCACACACACACACACACACACACACACACACACACACACACGCACACACACACACACACACACACACACACACACACACACACACACACACACACACACACACACACACACACACACACACACACACACACCCTTGGGAAAAGCTGTCAAAGATTTATTAGCTATGCTCCCTTCTGCCCAGACTATAATGTAGTTACACCACCACCAAACACTCCAAAGCCAGCTACTCTATGGCTCTTGCAAGAGTACACAATTATACTGAGTGAAATTAATATTAATACAAATGGTAGTTTGACCAACAGCAAGACTTTCAGGAGTGGCCAGAGTTGTCACCAAATATGTATATATATATATATATATATATATATATATATATATATATATATGTATATATATATATATATATATATATATATATATATATATATATATATATATATATATATACATAAGTGTTCTCAGAGATTAAAATATTCTCTAAAGGACCAGCCACAATGAAAATTTTAAGTATTTTAGCAATAAATAATAAAAGAAAATGAAAATACTAAAGTTCGATTTACAGCCAACACCAGAGTTTCAGTCACAGGAAATTTTAAAATAACATAGACCAATAGATTTACACAGATTCAGAAAAAAAGTACTTAACTAGTCTCACTATATTTTAATGACTGATCTAAAGAATTACTATTCCCTGGTCATTTATTAGAGCAAGACAAGATGAAGTTGATGAGGGATCCTTATTTGTCAGGTTGCAAGAACAGACTGCAATGAGACTTCAGTCTCACCTAATATTAAAATATAATTTTTAGTGATGAATTACAGAATTACATCACCTACATGTGGTCATCTGACTTCTGGTTCCCATGCAACTCCCCCCCCCCGGGCTAGAAGCTGTCAGTATTTAACACATATGTGTAAAAATGCACACACAGAGAGCCTAAGAGGTTCTCCGGTTCGATTCTCGGCTGGGGTACCTTCTGTGCAGAGTCTGTATGTCCTCCCTATGGTCGTGTGGGTTTACTCCGGGTGCTCCGGTTTCCTCCCACATCCCAAAGACATGCAGTACGTGGATTGGACACTCTAAATTGGCTCTAGGTGTGAGTGTGCGTGTGTGTATGTCTTCTGTGGAAGGTTGGGTGCTGGGCTGGCAACTCAACACTGTAAAACTCTACTGCCAATCATGAGCGGACAGATGATCCACTCTGGTGACCCTTAACTGGGAAAAGCCGAAAGAAGAAGAAGAAAAATAAGAAGCACAAATACATATTCCATATAATCTGAGCAACAAATTTTGTTTACAGTGTTTTTTTACACTACCCCAAGTGTGATGTCCCCACTCTAGGACAATAATCAAGGAGTCTGAATCCTCACCACTGGCACTGGAGAGGGATGTTCATTTGAAAGAAAAATGAAAACACACAGTATTTCCAAATGTACCTGTCTGCATCAAGCACAAATTCCCTTAAGAGCACACAAGGAACATACTCAGTTTAGTGTCTGGATTTCTATCTCCTCCAGGTCCCCAGTAAGACTTCTCACTGGCACAGCTATAGATTTGAGACCTCAGCCGAGTGTCCATGCCAAGTTCTCCAGCACTCTCTCTGTGAATTCAGTGCTTAATGTCCCTGCTCCAAGCAGCTGAAACACACACTCTTTGAGATTTGATTTTCACACACACACACACACACACACACACACACACACACACACACACACACACACACACACACACACACACACACACACACACACACACACACACACACACACACCCTTGGGAAAAGCTGTCACAGATTTATTAGCTATGCTCCCTTCTGCCCAGACTATAATGCACCACCAAACACTCCAAAGCCAGCTACTCTATGGCTCTTGCAAGAGTACACAATTATACTGAGTGAAATTAATATTAATACAAATGGTAGTTTGACCAACAGCAAGACTTTCAGGAGTGGCCAGAGTTGTCACCAAATATGTACATATATATATATATATATATATATATATATATATATATATATATATATATATATATAAAAGTGTTCTGACAATTTTAAGTATTTTAGCAATAAATAATAAAAGAAAATGAAAATACTAAAGTTCGATTTACAGCCAACACCAGAGTTTCAATCACAGGAAATTTTAAAATAACATAGACCAATAGATTTACACAGATACAGAAAAAAAGTACTTAACTAGTCTCACTATATTTTAATGACTGATCTAAAGAATTACTATTCCCTGGTCATTTATTAGAGCAAGACAAGATGAAGTTGATGAGGGATCCTTATTTGTCAGGTTGCAAGAACAGACTGCAATGAGACTTCAGTCTCACCTAATATTAAAATATAATTTTTAGTGATGAATTACAGAATGACATCACCTACATTTGGTCATCTGACTTCTGGTTCCCATGCAACTCCCCCCCCACCCCCGGGCTAGAAGCTGTCAGTATTTAACACATATGTGTAAAAATGCACACACAGAGAGCCTTGATAAGATCTGTCTCAGCTTCTGGAAGTGATAAAATAATTTCAAACCTCCACCATTCCAGAGAAACAGTTAGTTCATCCCAAAGACAATGCAGAAAGATTCCTAGTACAGACGTTTTGTTTTTGACTTCATTGATAACTGTAGGATACATTATTTATGGCCTAAGCCAGGTAATTTAATTTCAAACTATTTTCAAAGTTAGATGGATTGAGATTAACTTCTTCTCTTCCAGTATCCCCTGTTAAAACATATACATTTAAACAGTTAGAATAATACAGGTATATTTCTTTTTCTGTCCAGCAGGGCACACTTTTGGAACATTTTTAACACAGGTAGCTTTACAAACACATTTTTCAACACAAGCATCTGTGCAAATCAGTTTGATATACAAATGACATATAATTCTTTACAAAATTCCAGCTAGCTATGCTAACATATGTTACACATGCACTGCCCTACTTCTCTTGGCATAGGTGTCAGTAACTCACATGATCACATCTCTCCCACCTTTGAAGACAAGTTAGATTTTCAAGGGACCCTTGAGAAACATTGCTTGAAAGGAATGACCCTATATCGGAATACATTAACCCATACCCTGTACTGAGAGCCCATCTGGATTGGCCTTGCTAACCACACTACGGTGCTGCACTGTCATATCATATGCCTGCAACCCTAGGCTCCACCTTAGTAACTTTGCATATAGCTGACTGTCTCAATGTAGCCATGTTAAAGGATTGTGAACTCTAACTAAAGTGAATTTCCTTCCATACAGATAAGGTTGAAGTTTCTGCAGTGCCCACACTATGGCTAGTCATTCTTTCTATACTGCTGCATAACATTCCTCCCTAGATTGGAGTCTACGGTTGAGGTATATCACTTGTTGCTCTTCTCACTCTCAGGAAACCTGGCTCAGTACAACCTCCACTCCATATTTCAAAGCATCCACCTGCAAAACAAATTATTTGCTATAATCTGGACTGGCTAACACAGGGGGTCCTCCAGAGGCCCCTTTAAGCTTTTGAAATGCCTGCTCACAGGCTGGGGTCCACACTACCTTGTCTGTCTGTTTTTCCTTGTCAGGTCTGTGAGGGGGGCAGCAATTGTACTATAATTGGGAACAAACTTTCTATAGTACCCTGCTGTCCCCAAGAATTCCCTCACCTGCTTTTTGGTAACCAGGGAAGGCCACACCTGAATGGCTTCCACTTTGGCAGGTTTTGGCCTGATCTTACCACTCCCCACTCTATGTCCTATGTAGAAGACCACTGCCACACCCATCTGACACTTACGGGCTTAATGGTCAATCTTACCCTTTGCAGTCTGCCCAGGATCTCCCTGACATGTTGAAGGTGCTCATGCCAAGAATGGCTGCAAATAGCAATACCATCTAGGAAAGCAAGGGAATAATCTTCTTCTCCTGCTAGGATATGATCTACCAGCCTCAGGAAGGTCACTGGGACATTTTTCATCCCAAACAGCATCTTTGTGAACTTCTATAATCCAAAAGGAGTCACAAAGTCTGACCTCTCTCTAGTGGTGGGAGTCAAGGGCATCTGCCAATAGTCCTTGGTCAGATCAATAGTGGTCAGATACTTTGCTGCACCCAGCTGCTCTAAGGCTTCGTCTGTCCTAGCCATGGGGTAAGCATCTGACTCTGTGTGACTATTAAGTTTCCTGTAGTCCACAAAGAACCTGGAGCTGCCATCTTTCTTAGGTACCAGCACAATGGGGAGGGACACAGACTGCTGGATTCCTGGTTTATCCCCATTCCAACATTTTCTGTATCTCCTCCCTCAGAGTCTGTCTGACTCATTCAAGCACCCTATATGGGGCCTGCTTGATAGGCCTTTGGGGTCCTGTATCCACATGGTGCTGCACCAGATGGATGCACCCAGGTATCCCAGTGGACATGTTCCCAAACTCCTGTAACACTTCTTGGATTTCTTGAACCTCAGTAGGGGATAGCTGCTGGGACTTTGCTACCACTTCCACTGAGGTGTCAGTCTGAGCCTCGCTGAGGAGATCAGTCACCAGATCCCCCTTCGACTCCTCCTGCCATCTACTGCAAATACTCAGCACCAATGCTTCCCTATCATGGTAAGGCTTCTTCATGTTACCATGGTACAATTTGTGCCTCTGCCTGCTGCCTAGCAGTTCTACCATGTAGTTAACATCACTGACCTTCATTACAACTTAGAAGGGTCCCCTCCAAAGCTGCCTGCAGCTTTTTGCATCTGACAGGAATGAGAACCATAACTTGCTGTTCCACAGCATACCCTTGGGCTTGACCATTCCTGTCATACCAGACTTTTTTCTGCTGGTGGGCTCCTACCAGGTTATTCTGGGCCAAGCCCATGAGCTCCCTAAACCTTGTCCTGAGGTTTAGGGCATATGCCACAACAGACTCCTAGTGGGGTTCACACTCACACTCCCACTCATCATGAATCAAATCTAAAGGGGCCCCCTCACCCTATACCCATACAGCAACTCAAAGGATGAAAAACCTGTGGATTCCTGGGGTACCAAACTGTATGCAGACAGCAGATCGGGCAAATATTTGTCCACTCTCTCTTAAACTGGTCTGAACATGCCTGTAGCACAGTCTTTAGTGTAGAGTTTAACCTCTCCACAAAACCATTAGTCTGTGGATAGTAGGGGTGGTGTTTAGGTGCTTCATCCCACAGTGCTGCCACAGCCAAGCTGGCAGGTCTGACTTGAAATTGGCACCTCTGTCAGTCAATATTTCTCTCGGGAAACCTATGCTGCTGAAAATCTCTAACTAAGCATTTGCCACCTTCTCTGCCTCTATGGAGGACACAGCCACCACCCCAGGGTATCTAGTAGCATAATCTACTACCACCAGAATATACTTCTTCCCTGTGTAGCTTGGGGTACTCAGAGGCCCACAATATCCATAGCTACCCTCTGAAACAGCGCCTCAATCACAGGCAAAGGCATCAAAGGAGCCTTGGCCTTATAAAACTGCCTTGCTTACTTTTGGCACTGCTTACAGGTCCTGTAGTACCCTGTTACATCCCTTGCAATCACAGGTCAATAAATGTTCTGCATAACATGCCTCTTGGTACTCTTTATGCCCATATTACCTGCAAAAGGAATGTCATCAGCTATGCCCAGAAGTGCCAGACAGTAGGCTCTTGGCACTACCAATTGCTGTATTACTTAACCCTCTAGCTCTCCCTCAGGGATCCACTCTCTATACAGTAACCCTTTATTCCAGTATACTGACTCCCCTTTTCCTTGAGAATCAGGTGCCTCCCTAGCTACCTCCCTCAAGCCTCATAGTGTATGGTCCGAGCACTGAGCCTGTTTCAACTCCATTTTTGTGACCTTTCCCATCTCCCTTTCCACAAAGTCTGGCATCCTCTGATAGTGGTGCCTCACTGTTAGCCTGGGTACTACCACTCACCTCTGCCCTTGCAGTCACTCTGCCTAAAGGAACATCAGTACCT